>NC_073309.1:17266092-17587823 GCF_027595985.1 Sorex araneus
TGGTCAACTGCTTTGACCATGCAGTTCTTTCAGCAATATTACATGCTGTATTAGCAGAAAGAAGAGCACAGATGCATAACATGTTTCTCGTGGATATAAGAAATCCTCATTTCTTTTTTAAAAAATGTATATTACTAAAGGCCTGTGTTTTACACAGTTATTCATAGTTGAGTTTTAGACATCCAGTGTCCCAGCATCAATCCCACCACCAGGGTCACCTTCCCTGCACCAATGTCCCTCGTTCACTCCCCTGTCCACCCTCCCAAGCGGCTATCTGACAGGCACGTTTTTAAGTTCAAGCTTGGGTGTCATGATTTCGGAATTGTTGACTGTGCTTTGGATATTTAGCTCAGTCGTTCCTTAACACCACCAACGTACCTGAATCCCCTTGACCCTTGTCCCCCGACTTCTGTTGCTTTTCATCTGCCTCTTGTCTTCTTCCCGCCACTTGATTCTGAGTGATTTTTTTTTATTACTTAAATTTGTTTATTTTTTAGTTAGTGAGTCACAGTGAGGGTACAGTTACAGATTCACGCATTTTCGGTGATTTTTTTTTAAATAAATAAAATCTCTTCTAGCCTGTCTACTCATCTGCCGGCAGAGATAACTAGGTCCTGGGATGTGAATTCCTACTGCTTTGCAGTGAAAACTCAAGCTAGACTATAAAATGGTTTTATTTTCAAACACATCCTACTTGAAACTTGAGAATTGACAGTGTGCTTGATCATTTCTTTTTCTTGAATATAATCTTATTTTTGAAAGAAGAAAAGTATCTTCTTGAAGCTGGAGAGAATGTTCAGTTGGTAACCCTCTTCTTGCCTTGCATGTCCCCTGCCTTGGCTCTAAGCATCCCCGGAGCCCCATAGCATCCCCCATAGTATCCCCAGAGCCCCACCAGGACTGACCCTGGAGCTCAGAGCCAGAAGTAAATCCTGAGCACAGCCAGATGTTGCCCGAAATTGTTTTTAAAAGATAAAAAGAAAAGTAATTTCTTTAAACTTTGAAATCAATTTAAGTGATCTCCAGGAAAACACAAATAATTGTAGACCTCTATAAATGGGCTCTGACAATTTTTCTATATCCTCTTTATAAGAGATAAGATAAAATCCTTATTAAAAAAACTAATCCACATAAAATTATTATTATTGTTATAATTATTATTATGATTATATGGGCAGGTATGCAGTGGTGCTGGGTGTCACCTGGCCCACCCCTAGCACTGCAGTTCCAGGAATATGTCACCACCCTTTGACTTTTCTCCCTTGTCATGGGATTTTTTTAATCAATTGTTTATACTAGTGTTTATTAAGTTTTAGGAAAATATGCCTGGGGCTTTTTCCTTTTTATCCTTTAAGAGGTCTCTAATAAAATAAAGATATAATGCAACTTAACTTACAAAACAAAGTTAAACTTCTCTGGAATTCTATGTTTCAATATTGACAAGATAACCCAGAACAAGACCTTATGGTATTTTTGTGGGATTTAGTTTCCATTGCTTTTTTTTTTTTTTTTTTTGCGTCACACTCAGCGATGCACAGAGGTTACTCCTGGCTCATGCACTCAGGAATTACTCCTGGCGGTGCTTGGGTGACCATATGGGATGCTGGGAATCAAACCCCGGTCGGCCGTGTGCAAAGCAAACGCCCTACCCGCTGTGCTATCTCTCCAGCCCCCTCCATTGCTTTTTTATTTCTTTGTTTAATCGGACCAGTAAATGAGCCATGTTCCTTTCATGGGATATATATCAAGGATATATTCCCACCACTTCCCCATTTCAAGGTGTTCATTTGAATTAAGTATAAGGTGAACATATTCCTCCCGTCATCTTACCCAGGTTTTTGGGTAGGATGATGACTTTTAAGATATCCTGGAGGCAGTCCCCGCCGGGGCCGGTGCTCAGCTCCGGCCGGGTTTTGGCCTGGGTGCCCATGCCTCTGCACAGCCGGTGGATGTGGAACGAGCAGGAACCAGAGACAATTTAGGATTTGGGGTTCCAACAAGTGCTTGCACCCATGTATGGAGACTGTGAACTAAGCTTTTGCCCCACGCCGGCTAACGGAGGAAATATCCTTCCTTCTTGGTCTCTCTCCCCTCCGGGAGAAGGCGTGGTGTCCGACATTTTGTGGGTCCGTTGAGAAGGTATGAACTTTTGGCGCGGGAAAAAAAAAAAAGTGCTTTGAACTTGAAACAGCCGCGGGATACCGGGGCAGTCCCCGCCGGGGCCAGTGCTCGGCTCTGGCCGGGTTTCTCGGCCCGGGTGCCCGTGCCTCTGCACAGCCGATGGATGTGGAACGAGCGGGAACCAGAGACAATTTAGGATTTGGGGTTCCAGCAAGTGCTTGCACCCATGTATGGAGACTGTGAACTAAGCTTTTGCTGCATGCTGGTCCAGGAAGGGAAATGATTCATTTTCCAATTTAAATCTCCGCGGACTTAATTACTATAATACAGAAATTGTAAACCGCACAGCCGCTACTGCGGCTGCGCGACATTTTATCTCTTCATTCTCATCAGTGGAAAACTTATTATCAAATATTTCCTTGTTAAAAGAGCTGTATTCTTGGGGGATAAATTCCAACAAAAATAGTGAGTCTGTTTTGAAACTCTAACAACAATAGTGAGTTGTGTGTTGAAATCTGGAATGTAATCAAGGTAAAGAGAAAAGGAAGTGAAATTATCACTCACACACGGGGGGGGTTGGGGGGTGAGGGGTGGGATGTATACTTTTTTTTTGTTTTTGCTTTTGTTTTTGTTTTGTTTTTGTTTTTATTGGTGGTGGAATATGGGCACTAGTGAAGGGATGGGTGTTTGAGCATTATATAACGGAGATATAAACCTGAGAACTTTGTAACTTTCCACTTGGTGATTCAATAAAATAAATTAAATTTAAAAAAAAATATCCTGAAATCCCCAATGTTATGTGTATTCACAATCTTCTTTTGTGTGCTCCTGTTTTAGCTTCTTTTCCTGAGTTTTCAAGAAAGTTTATTTCTCTTCATACCATAATATAAATCCAGACATTTGCGTGCTTTTTCTTAACTTCCTCCTTGCACAGCTGGTCTTTCTTTTCATCTCCAAAGTAAAGGCCATTCTTTTGTTCCCACCCAACATCAAGATATAGTTCAACATGGCACAACTCATACCCAATTTAAAAATTCCCTTCCTTGGGGCCGGAGCGATAGCACAGCGGGTAGGGCGTTTGCCTTGCACGCGGCCGACCCGGGTTCGATCCCCGGCATCCCATATGGTCCCCCAAGCACCGCCAGGAGTAATTCCTGAGTGTAAAGCCAGGAGTAACCCCTGAGCATCGCTGGGTGTGACCCAAAAAGCAAAAAAAAAAATAAATAAATAAAATAAAATAAAATAAAAATTCCCTTCCTTGCTCTTTTGGGTAGGGAAAAGTGTAATTTAAAAGCACAATATGAAGGACCAAGGAGAAAATGTTGCAGGTAAGGCACTTGACTTGCATGCATCAGACCTGGATTTAATACCCAACAGCCCACATGGTCCCCTAAGCTCAACATCCCTGAGTGCAGAGTCATGTGTAAGCCTTGAACACAACTGGGTATGGCTCAAAACAAAACAATAAAAGCACAATCTGTTGTGCTTTTGATATACTCAAGAGCTGAAATTATATAGACCCAAAGCCCAGCATCCTAGTCCTAAATAGAAAATGCAAGTTTATGAATATGTTTGTGAAGTGCATAAAGTAGATTGTGCATAGAAACACCATTATTATTATTACTGTTAGTCATCACAGACGATCCCTCTGTCAGCATTGTAGACCAGGGCTACTCCAGTGCTATACTTAGCAGTGTTTGGAGGTGAGCCAGTGCTGTGACTGAACCCAGGGCCTTGCACAGGAACAGCTTATACTGTGACACTTTCAGCT
This sequence comes from Sorex araneus, assembly GCF_027595985.1. Classification (NCBI taxonomy): domain Eukaryota; kingdom Metazoa; phylum Chordata; class Mammalia; order Eulipotyphla; family Soricidae; genus Sorex; species Sorex araneus. The sequence continues at coordinate 17,269,985 of NC_073309.1, forward strand.
ACATCAGGATGTAGCCCAGGACTACTATTTCTAATTATCAAAATTAGAAACTGTTTGCCAACATCAAGGTTAAATTCATGATCGCATATTACATATGGGAATACTCTAAAGTCAATGAGGATGCTCAAATAGCTTCCTATTTACATGTTTGTATTAAAATTATTACTTGACCACTTGAATCATTGGGTTAGCACTTGTGCAGAATATTGAGAGGGATTAGAAATAGACAGGAGGAAAATTCAAGTTTTTTTTGTTTGTTTATTTTATTGAATCACTGTGAGATAGTTACAAGCCCAAAAGTAGAGAGAGAGTATAGGGAATATTGTCTGCCATGGAAAATTCAAGTTTTAAGCTAGTTCTAGCATTGAAACTTTAACAGAAAGTCTAGCTCATCAAAGATCTCTGAAATTGGAAAAAAAGAGAACTGCCCCCCTATAGCCCTCTGTAAATATGTTATTAGATATTGGCCAGCCTGAAGAGTGGAAGAGACATCAGGTAGGAGGTCTACCTAAGTTGCATCCTTTGTACAAGTGGGGTAAATGCCAAACTTATTTACTGACAAGCTGATGGCAACTGAGATGAGCACTGTATTTTGAAAGGGGTTTTGGTTGTGTATGGGGACTCATAGTTTCTATTCTATTCATATAACTATGAATAAATATCAGAGATATAATCCTAATGGAAGACATAGGTTGCAAATGAGCAGTGTTTTATTAAAAAATAAGGTACAACTACAGTGTTAATGATTAGCATAGACATTTGAGGAACAGAAGGGGTTACTTACAATGTGTCCTTGTTTGTTCTGAATGCTGGATACATGGATATACTTACTCAGTATGTATAAACTATATGAGTTATACGAGCCGCATAATAGGATCACTGAATTTTCCCATATATGTCTAACAAGACGAGGTTGGAGATGGGAATAGAGAAGCGTAGTAGTTGTCCTTTAAATAATATAATTGGGGCTGGAGAGATAGCACAGGTTACAGGTAAGGTGATTTCTTTACAAATAACTGACCTTGCTTCATTCACTGGTGCTACGTATGGCCCCTCAAGCACTGTCAGGCTGAGCACATAGCCCTGTGAACCACTGGGTGTGACCTATAAAAAATACAGAAATCAGAAGAAACAAACAAGAATAGACTTGAGGAGCCATCGCAATAATACAATGGTTGGGTACTTACCTCGCATGTGATAAACCCAGGTTTGATTCTTGGCATCTCATAAGGTCCCCTGAGACCACCAGAAGGAATTCCTGAGTGCAGAGACAGGAGTAAGCCGTGAGCACCAACAGATGTGGCCAAACCCTCCCCTAGCCACCCCCCCAAAAAAAAAATAGAATTGAAAGTCAGAAATAAATCTCATATTTATGAATAGTTAATCTATGAGAAAGTATCTGAATACATGACACAGAGCAAGGAAGCCTCATCAACAAATGGTGCTGGGAAAACTGGTTAGACAAATGAAAAATAAACAGGTCCATAATTCACCCATACACAAAAGTTAATCAAAATGTGTTGAAGACCTTAAGATTAGAGCAGTGTTCTAACACATATGGATAAAAACATAGATAAAACTCTCCAGACTACACATTGTTTTTCCCAAGGATTTAATCCATTGGTAAAGATAAACAACAACAAACAAACAAACAAACAAATAACAAGAGCTGTTGAGACAGTACAAAGGATAAGCTATTTGCCTTGCTTATGGCTAACCCAGGTCTATTCCTGGCATCACATATAACACTTACCTGAAAAGTTCCAGAAGTAGCCCCTGAGCTATTGAGTACAGAGTCAGGCATAGCCTTCAGTATCAGTCAATGTGTCCCCAACAACAAAAAAATAAATAGGTAGGAACACATCCGATTTAAAACATGTCCAAATGAATAAAACACAGACTAATATAAAAAGCACCCTTTGAGTGAAAGAAAATATTCACACAATCCATTGGATAAGGGCTAATATCTGTGATATAAAAACATTCACAAAGTGCAGCAACAGCAACAACAAAAACCTAACAGGCAATAAAAAATTGGAGCGATGAAAATAATAGACACTTCCCCCAAAGGACATATGGATGGCCAGTGGACATATGAAAACTGTTCATTTTCACTTATTATTAAGGAAATTCAAATGAAAATGGCCATATTTCACACCCTCACACCAGTGAGAGTGATACATATAAAAAAGACTGGAAACACCTTGTGTTGGTGAGGATGCAGTGAAACAAACAAACTCTCATTGTCATTGGGGATGTTTTCTGTTTTAGCGTCTATGGAAAACAGAGGAGATATCAATAATAATAATAATAATAATAATAATAATAATAATAATAATAGTGGTTCCATATGAGCAATAGAGCTATCGCACACTTTGGCATGCTTCCCCCCCAAAGATACATGTATGACTAAGTTAATTACAGTGCTTAGTACAATATACCAGAATTTGAAACAATCCAAATATCCAACAAAGGATAACAGAATAAAGTTGTTATTTATGCACATCATGAATACTAGGCAGTTATATAAGTGATGAAATCTTGAAATTTGCTGAAACATGGATAGAACTGGAGGGTGTTATGGTACGTGAAGTAAGTCAGTAGAAGAAGCACAATTACCAGATACTCTGATTCCTCTAATGAGTAAAGAAATAAAAGAAGAAGATAGACAGTAAATAACAATGATAAACACTTGACCACTTGATCCTGGGTTATCAACCTGGATTACTAAATGAGGTGGGGAATTGGAGGGAATAAAATTGGTCTAGAAATCACAGTAGGTCATTGGAGAGTCTTGAACACATCTAAGATTGTGAGGTGTGGTAACTGTGCATGTCAAAATTATGCACGTTGATGTTTAATCAAAATGCTGTCTAAATTATAGCAAAAGAATCTATGCATTGACCTATATACGTATTCTCACCTATAATGTGTGCCTGTAGGTATTAAAATAATAGTATTCTTTAATTTCTATTCTTCTTAACTTGCTTGTATAAACTATTATTTGTAATAATTTCTGAGGTTTATGCATTGTCCATTCATAGATACAACCAAATCAGGGTCTTCTTTCATGCATACTGTTTTATCTTAAAGTAAGTCAGTATCAAAATAAAAATTATTTAGGATTCGAATATTTGAACTTAGGTTCAAGCTGAAAATATCTGAAAATATATGAAACATATTTATCCCACAAAGCCACATTTAAGAAATTTAAGAATAAGTATGTGAAAGAGATGTTTGACATTAGAGGTATGCAAAGAGTATTCCATATTCATGTTCCTGTATTCACTGAATCATGTCTGTCTGATTTTACCCAACACATGCCTCATGTATAATAAATGCAGAATATTATACATGTATATGTATATACACATGTAGATCGTAAACCAGGGAAATAAACATAAAAATGGTTTATCATTTCTGCTATTGAAGAGCTCTGATTGCAGCAGGAGAGACAGCTAGGTAAAGAGATAATTATAATATTACTGAGAATTTTATTCTGCAGTTTTTTGACCCTTAAATGAGAAGGAAATAGTAGCTGACATATGTGTTTATATCAAAATATCATGTTAGCTTTTGAAGACATCATGCCATACTGAGATCATACCATATAGGTTGGGAAGAAATACTTTGCATTTTATTCTAACTGAAAAACACACAGACACACACACACACAAAATGGTGAAATGTATTTTGGAAAAGTTTAGGATAGTTGTTCTCTATCCATCACAGTAGGTTCAAATGGTAACTGATTATTGAAATGTTTTACTTGTGCCTGGCCGACTTCTCAAATGCTTGCCCAAAGTAGTATATATATCTCGCTGTCTAAATGTGGTTTATGGTTCATTAACTTGTTCAACTTAAACACACACAAAACCTGTTTTCCATTTTCTATTTGGTGCCACTGAGGGATAGTGCCAATGAATACTCTTTATTAGCCCTAATATACTAAGATTCTTTTCAACTCAAAAATTTACCATAGCTATAGTCAACCAGTTGGTCTCTATTAACTTCTACTAGGCTATTTTTAACCAGTATTTTCTAATTCTGGACAAATTAGGAAATAAAAGATTGCCATCTGGAAATTAGAATAAATTACTAATGAGTTTTCAAAGGTTATTATTGCCATAATAGAAAATAATGTTTCTGAATACAGGTCCTTTAAAGAAAGTGTTGTATTGAAGGACTGGATTTATAAACACTAACATTCTTTATTGTTTTAGGAATATCTACTAGGTGTCAGTTTTGTGTTGACTTCTAGAGAGATAAAAATGTGTAGATAAGGTCTATAACCTTTTAGACTTTTGTAGTCACACAAGTGGGGCAAGTACATCCAAAACTTGGGAGTTAAGGCTATAGATATTTGTAGGTATGAAGTGCTGTATATCAATCCTAGGGAATGTAGCCCTGTCCAGGGATAAAGACTTTATAAGATTATTCTTTACAATCCCAAATAATTTCTAGAAAACTTTCTGGATATATTTCCTAAACCATCTTGAAAGACCTTCACATTTAGATAAGAACACAAAAGAGAAGGGGGTGAGGCTGGGGCGGGAGATAGATTGGTGCCAATCAAATGTACAGGAGACTCTGAAAGCTAAATCTTCGTATGATCCCACTGATGTACAATCAGTTTAAAACTTGAGAAAAATCCTATTTAAAGGTTGGATACCATGTCAAAATTATATTCCAACTTCCTTCTCCTGGACAAATTGTCTTTTTTCAGTTGCTGAAAAATTACATTCCACAGCTTTCTTTCTCCAGTATTGACAAATGGTTAAATGGAAAGGGAGGTCAAAAAAGAAAATCAATGTGATTTTGCACAGTCCTTATTACTAGGTCAACCATGTCTTCTCTCTGCATACTCAAGCCCGTTTCCTTACTTCGAGTGAGCTTTTAAAAGGTTGCTTGCTGGCCGAACTGTCAGCTCCGGGAGAGAAAAATTAGTTTTCAGAATCTATCTGCAGTACAAAAAAAAAAAAAGAAAAAGTAAAGTCAAAGCTCAGACACTACATCTACGGTCCTATTTTTTAATTATCATCATTAATGCAAAACCCAAGAGGAAACAGTGACTGTCTGGTCATTTCCATTTAAAATGAAGAACCATAAAAATTTTGCAGCTGGAAAAGGTCTTGAGGGATCATCCCTGTCAAGCATTCTTCTCCCCTTTATTTTATAAAAATGGAAATTGCTGCGTGGGGAAGTCAAGTGGCTTGCCTAAGGTGACAAATTAAGTTAATGGCTGAACCTGATCTAGGTCTTCGTAGAATGTGCTCATGAGTCCAGGCCTTTGAATCTGCAGAGGCAGGAAGAATCGTTTCTTTGGAATGACAATTTGTTATTGCTTTTTTTTTTCCAAAAAAGGCTTCTTATTTAAAGTAATGTTTATGAATTTGAAAATAATAAATATGCTTTGCTATGCCGAAGCACATCCCGACTTGCGGCTGCCTCTGCGTCTTTGAGGGAGATGGAGGTTATCTCTGCTCCTTTCGTCAGAATCAGCATCCCCAGCGCAGGGACTCTCGATACTGGCTGCATATTAAAATCTCTTGAGCGGATTTAAAAAAAAAAAAATCACTGTCCAGGATCAACTCCTTAGAGATTTGAACTTAACTGCTCTGGAATGACCTACTCCTATCTGTATATTTTAAGTTCTTGAGGTGATTAAAATACAAAGTCAGTCTAGAAAACCAGTGTCCTGACCCAGTGTTATTATCAGGATACAGTTTGCAAACTTCGCTATTATCTTGGCCTCGGTATACTGTTATTTGATACTTCTCCACAGTGACGTTTAGATTAATTTTAGTAGAACTCTTGTGCCAAGGTGACATGTGATAAACACCTGCTATTAAAATAATGATATCAACATCATAAAATCCAGATAGTTATCAGGCTCCTGCCATTGCTTTTTCTGAGATTTTTTTTTCCCCCATATACTTTGTTATTTATTTGCTAAACTTAAAGGCAGTTTCTATGGGAAACATGTCAGATCATAATGCGACACAAAAAATGTTGCATTTTCAATCAGTCTAAAGAATGGATTAATTAAAATAAGAAGGGGCACATTATGGGAAATCGGGCCCTTTATAATCTAAAGTTAGCTCTCAGTAGCCGTGATAAATATCTCATATTTTTGATTATGTTTCACTTAATATATGGAGGAGGCAGGTGGAGTTTTTCTTTGTGTCTAGCACCCGCTTGCATATTAGAGTGCTTTCTTTACATCCTGGTCTTTCTTGCTGTTCTCAGTTGGGCTCTAAGCCCCCCCACCGCCCACCCCCGCCCCCAGCCCTAAGGTTCCTGACAGCTGCTCCGTACTTGACTCCCTTAGTCGATGGTTGAGCTTTCCTGAGAAACGTTGGACAAGATGGGCTATAGTGTATTTACTCCCTCTCCTTCTCTGTCCCCGCCGGAGACCCACCTCATTCCCAAGGCATATGCAAATCATCTACAGTTATATTAGGCACTTTGCAAGGATGATGAGGAAAAGGGAAATCCAGTTGTGAACAAGATTTGATGTGTTCTGCAGTCTCATAGTAAAAAGACGTTGGTGAAGCTCCCCAGTGAGGAGAAAGCCTGGAGTTATGCTGGGAACATGTTCCTTGATCAGTCACCAAACCCTGAAGAGGACAGCAGAGCCTGGGAGAGTGGAGGGAGGGTGTCCGGCGCCAGGCAGCAGGGTGGACCCGCGCCCGCAGGAAACAAGCTCCGTCTACAACTGCCAAGATGTAACTTCAGAGTTCTTGATAGCAAAATATTCTTTTCAGACTTCCCATGAGATTGACTGCGGAGCACACCTCACAAGCGCTTGCTGTCTGAACTCATTCTAGGCACAGAGAACAGTGCTCGGCTAGCACATTTGCCAGTTTCCTAGGAGCACCAGATGCCGACCCACCATAGCTGTGTGCTGCAATTAAGCGCTGCACAAATATCATAGTGTTAAAAATGCCTGGTCTCACTTATAAAGTCAATGATTTTATGTGATCTGGTTCTCCAAACTTAACTCATTCTTCCTAATTTTGGAGAGAAAAAAGAGTCCAAATAATGTTAAGGGCTTTGTTTCTGTTGTTCAAGTCACAAGAGCCTCTGCATCTTAGTCAACGCACACACACACACACACACACACACACAAACACACACTCTCTCTCTCTCTCTCTCTCTCTCTCTCTCTCTCTCTCTCTCTCTCTCTCTCTCTCTCTCCTCTCTCTCTCTCTCTCTCTCTCTCTCTGGACAGTCATTGCCCAAGTTTAAGTAAATATTATTTTCTTATAATGTCCACCTGCTACTCTCCTTTCCTTCTACACAACTATAAAATGTGCTTAATATTTGTAATGAAAATTTCTTATTTCCACATGTTACGTCTTAGTATTACAAACACCTAGCACAACAAAGATTTTATGCTGACTATTTTTGTTGTTGTTGTTGAAATAGACAGGGAGAAAGGAGAAGAAATAGACAGAGATAAAGTAGAAAGAAGCAAGCATCTTTAATAATAAACACCCTCCCTCCAAACAGAAGTTTGGAGATGACTTCTTTCAATGTAAAAGTAGCAAAATTGTGTTTCATTCTCGTAAAGTCATCTAGCTAAAAACAGGATATACACTGGGATGCAACAGTATATTGATAAAGTTTTATTCATACCTTCAATGAAGGTAAAATGGGTCAGAATATATTTTGACATTGGTTGGACCCTTTATTTACAATGACCACTTTCCCGTAATTGCCCTGTTTCTTTCAGTTGTACATCTATTCTCTTTTTAAAAGTTTATATTTTATCATGTTCATTCGTGTTTTGAAAGTATTTTATGACTTTCGCTAATTGAAGCATAATCTGTTAGCAGATTTGGAGACAATAAGGACAGGAAACGGGGATATTCGTTTCTGTTAAAGTTCAGTGAAGACGGCAGCGTGCTTGGCTGAAACACAGTCAAAGACAAGCTATTTATCGAAAATCTGACACACGGCTCAAACAAAGGAGGGCATTTTGGTGCTGAGACTTATTCCTATGTTGTCTGAAGTGATCATCACCAGTAACCTGTAACTGTAGATGAGTGAAAAATATTTATTGGTTTTCTGCAAGGTCTGCAGTGTATGACACTTTATTTAAATTTGGAGCATTCTCACAGTAAATTAAAAAAAAAAACATACATAGGGCCAATGAGAGGGCTTAAGGGACATGCTTTGCACACATGAGACCTGGAATTGGATTCTCAGCAAGGCCTCCCCAGCGCTGCCGGGGGCAGCCCTGGCGATGACCAGCACCAGTGAGTCAGCAGGGCTCAGCGGGACCGCACAGGTGCAGCTAGTTAATACCAGGAGTGGCCCTGGGGGGACTTCAGTGTTGCTGGGAAGACCCCAAAAACCAACACCAAGAAAGACACCAATTTCAAGCATTTGTATATGAGAAGGCAGAGTTGTGCTTCTGCTCCTGCTAAGGACATGGTTCTGCCAAGGGAGGCACGGCTATTCAGGATGCTGCAGAAATAATGTAAAAACACTTTCACTTCTAGAAAAAGATGAGCAAGTATCTTGCAAAAAAGGCGTCTGCTGCTGCTGTTGCTGCTGTGTTTGTGTGTGTGTGTGTCTTATAAAGAAATTGTACCACTAATGCTCTTTCCCCTTGTTGTCTGCCTCTGAAATCCCGTTATCCTCTTCTGATAGACAGACACAAATTGAATTACCAAACGAGCTATTAAAAAACACACACATACAATGGAACCTTAGGCACCAAACCCCCGGATTATCAAATACTGTCTCACCACTGCCATCTTGTGGGCAGGACACTACAATGCAGTTCCAGCCGAACCAAGGACACTGGAAATTGGTCATTTCGGAGTTGGATGCAAACCAGTCTGCATTTTAAAATTCAAAACAAACAGACAAAAAAAATGCCTGATTATTCCTCTGCCTATGTAATGAGTTATATAATCTGCTTAAAGATAACATATATGTACATACACATACATATACAATCAATTACCAAATAGAAGCACTCATAATGTAATAGAAAGTGATCAACCGGGGGCAACTCTGTGCGCAAAAAATAGCTTATAGCTTGTGATTTGAGAATAATAATAAGATTCTTTTTGACAGTTTTCCTTCATCCTTATCCCTGCCTGGTCGCCTCTCACTTTAGCTTCTTCTCTTCATCTAATCTTATTTCAACCTGTATGTAATTACACAATGAAGCCCTAACGCTCAATATCTTGCCTCTGTGGTGATCATCTGGTTTCCTTGATCAATAGAAAGATGTATTTTATTTTGGAATTCTAAATATCTTCTGTAGATCAGACTCGTGTTGTCACGCCCGTCACAATCATCATAAACTACATCAATCTTGGGAACAATGGGATGTTCGGCCATGCCCTTAGCATCTCCCTACTGATGCCACCAACATCATGCTCGTTGTCATTCCCAGGATGGCAACCAAAAGTAGTAACCATGTTCTGCCATGTGCGTTGAAGAAGGGGGGGAGGGGGGAATCCCTGAGCCGGGAGTAAAACTCGAGCAAGGCTTTCTCTTAAGCATAGAGCATAGGGCCACTTGTGGTCCATGAAACAACCCCAAAAGAATGAGAGTCTTATAAAATAACTTTCAAAGTCTAAGCAAGGCAAATATTGGAATAACAAATTTTACTTTTCTGGGAAGGTTTCCCTGTGAATGAGAAGGTTGGAATGGTTAATTATTACACTCTTCTAACCTTAACACATCAGTGATAGATATTAAGGACGACCGAGATGGATGTATTATTTTCCCAAGTGATTCAGTATACACTCCTGGTTGTATTGCCAGTCTTCAAGAATGGATGGTGGATTTATCAATAAGTAACCCTTTAAATTAGATAAAGAGTGGGTGTCTGAGAAAAGGCTGGGAATAGAGGCAGCATAAAAAATGCGGTACTTTTCAGTGCTGGGATAGTTAAGAACTGGAAGGATTCCAGGAAAAGTTTGAAGCAGCTCCATTTTTGTAACCCCTATCTCTTTGTTTAAATAGTCAGCTCCTATTTCGTAGAAAAAGTTGCTCAGAAGAAATGATAGGCTTCGTTTCACATTAAAGTAGAATTTAGGAGCGCTGGAGCAATAGTACAGCAGGTCGGACTCTTGCTTTGCATGCGGCAGCCAACCTGGGTTTGATCCCTAACATCTAATATGGTCCCCTGAGCCCACGAGGAGTGATCCTTGAGCACAGAGCCAGGAGCAACTCCTGAACACTGCCAGGAGTGGGCCAAATGCTCTCTCCCTCCAAAGAGTTTTTAATGCTGGTGTAAAGGGAGAGGTGTAAAGATTCACTGATGTGTTTTTGCAGGGAAATGAGTCCTATAGTCACCATCTACCTAGTCAGAGCAGCAGATATTAGAGCCTAGAGAATCCTGAATTAAGAAAGAGAAAGACATAAAAACACCGGCCAAGGTGGATGTTTGGATACCATCCAGATACCAGAGTCAAGAGACAGGAAAGAAATAAGAGGAATTGCCAAGACTTGTGTGTGTGTGTGTGAGTGTGTATGTGTGTGTGTGAGTACACGCACACACACATGTGAGTAAGGACAGGGGAGGCACTCACAGTAGTGCTTAGAGACCACATATAGTACATATTTTTAAGGTGCTCTTATAAATTAATAAATACATACACAGACCTATAAAAATGAAAATGGATTCTACAAACAAGCTCTGAATACTGGGGATGGAACCAGGGTTGATCTCCTGTAAGACCAGCCTCTTATCCCTGGTTTTATTTCTCCAGCCTAAAATTTGCTTCCTTAATTCTTAGACTTTGGGCTGGAGCAATAGCACAGCAGATAGGTCATTTGCCTTGCATGCAGCCGACCCTGGCTTGATTCCTCCGTCCCTTTTGGAGATCCTGGCAAGCTACTAAGAGTATCCTGCCCTCACGGCAAAGCCTGGCAAGCTACCCGTGGTGTATCCAATATGACAAAAACAGTAACAACAAGTCTCACAATGGAGACGTTACTGGTGCCCGCTTGACATCAGTGCTACAGTGCAAAGGGAGACTTCTTCATTAAGGCTAAAAGTTTTAAGTTACAAGGGGGGAAAATGACACTTGGTAGATTTCCAAAGAAAACGGAAAATTATTTTTAAGGTAGAAAAATCCAGGTCCACCTGCTCAGGCTAATAGTGAAATCACAAAAATGGAAATGTCTGTGTATTCTCTGTGTGCTTGAGATGCAAACCTTGTTTCCATTTCTACCTAGGGATTTTGAAAATAGGACACAATACATCTGTGGTGTCACATGCAATTAGTACCCTGGTGAATTGCTAATGAAGCAAGTCCAGCTCCAAAGAGGCATTTCTAAACAAACCGAAGAATATTCCACAACTTCATAAATTGCTCTTATAAATTAATAAATACATACACAGGCCTACATAAATGAAAATGGATTCTACACACAACCTCTGAGCAGCCGCCATATGCAAATAGGGCTAAGTGTTGAGAAGGATGCGGGGACTTCCCGGTTCTCATAGTCACAGATCTCTTTAACACACAACCACCATCATCACACAGAACATCCAGGAGTAATAGGGTAAAACGTTGCGTTTTACAGGGAAATGGCGGGGAGGACAGGTGGATACGAAATCTGAGTGATCCAGTTTCACAACTGGTGAGACAAGTATTTGAAAAGGAACTAGGTTGCTCGTGGTCACAAGGGAGAAAGGGATCTTTCACATCTGCCTGGAGTGCAGGTAGTTCAGGAGCGAAGATGATTGGGTCACTGAGAACTGCCCTGCACAGTTACAGGAAAATCGAAGCTATTTCCTAAAAGGTGGAGCTAGAGAGACAACGTTGGCCTTAATGTAAACCTGGAGAAATCACGAATCACCAAATCCTCGTTAATCGTCGAGTTCTTGAGCGGGCTCAGTAACCTCTCCATTCGTCCTTTCCCTGAGATCTTAGAAGTCTCTCTAGGATAGGCCCTCCCAGTGATGTCTCACTGGGGGCTCTTTCAGGGTCAGGGGAATGAGATCCAGCTTGTTACTGGATTTAGCATATGAATACACCATGGGAAGCTTGCAAGGCTGTCCCATGTGGGCAGGAAACTCTCTCTCAGAAGCTTGCCAGTTTCTCCCAGTAGGAGAGGTAGACTACAAGATATCTTCCGGAGCTTGCTTTTAAGTCTCTGGGTGCTGACCGTTGATGGGATTACACACACCTGGGTTCCTCTGCCCGTACCTTCATGCATGAGGCCTGTCCGAACATGTGGAGAGGGGCCTCGAGCATGGCTGAAAGCTAGGTTCTGGTGGTCTTCGGCCACAGGGAGCTCTGCTCGGGGTGGGGAGGGAAGCTGGAGCCCATCCCATCCGAGAGGCCCTGGGGAAGACAGCCAGGCATGCAGGCAAGAAATTTTACGATTTTCCTAAAGGTGGTCCATTGAATGTTTTTCATAACTGATTAAATGAGTCAATTAAATGTTTCTAATCTGAGTCAGTTACAGCATGAAGAAAGGGAACGTAATACAGAATTGCATATTACAGTGTTGACTGTTGAGAATTACCTTTTGTCACACCTCATTTCAGAGCCACATCTAATTGGGTGCACAAGTAAAATTTGACAATTGTATTTTCTAATAGAAATGCTTGGCAAAAATACAAAGTGTATGTGTAACTAAATTCTATCATGGTGATCTCAAAAGTGAAAAAGAACAAAAAGAACAGATGGAATTTAACACTACACCTTACACAAGGTGGTCCATAGGTATATATAAAATATACCTAAAATGTTATTATAATTTTGGTTCGGGGCTATACACATTGATGCCAAAAAGATGTTTCTGGCTCTGTGCTCAGGAATAAACCCTGGCTATGTTCAGAGGACCACAGGTGGTGATGAGGATTTGAATCAGAATTGCAACTGTCATAGTTGCATACACAGCACGAGTCTTACCACCTATACTATCTCTCCTGCCCCTAAAATAGTATTTTATAAATTGAATATGTTTATTTGTTATTATTACTTTTGACTTGAGGGCACACCCAGAACTGCTCAGTACTTACTTTGTGCTCACCAATCACACCTGGTGGTGTTTGGGTAGCCATCTGGGGTACCCAGCATCAAACCTGCGTCCACCACATGCAAGGCAAGCACATTATCAATTGTACTATCTCTCTCTGGCTCCTAAATTTTGTATGTCTAAAATGAAACCAAATCATTGTGGTCTAGTGTGGATTTTACGCTAATAAAATATTTTAATTTGTACTGACCACGTTTTAAATATTTTATTACCACAGGGTTTCCTAATATTTCCAACAACCATTTGTGCTCATGTAAGATATATTTTTTCCATATTTATCCATTCCTTCCATACACATTTATTGACAAAAGTCACTTACTCTTTATAGAATTATGCTGGTGGTTTCATCGGTTACCAGATAACCATCATTGTGAGGATTTATTTCTGCACACCTTTCTGTAATTCTAACACATTTATTCGCCAATAGCACCTTTTATATACTATAACATTTTAATTTTACTAGATTTAATGTAATGTAAGACATTTCAACAATCATTTTATAATAACTTGGGCCAATATAAAGCCACTGAATTTCCATATAAATCTTTAAAATGGGTTTCTTTCCTACAAATCAAACTTCTTAAATTTTGATTAGGGTGGTTTTCAATATCACTGTATCACTGTCATCCTGTTGTTCGTCAGTCTACTTAAGCGGGCACTAATAATGACTCTATTCCTCCCAGACCTGAGATTTTAGCAGCCTTTTCTTACTTGTCTTTCCAAACAATTGGAGACTCTTTCAGGGTCAGGGGAATGAGATCTATCGTTACTGTTTTTGGCATATCAAATATTCCACGGGTAGCCTGCCAGGCTCTGCCCGTGCAGACAGGATACTCTTGGTAACTTGCTAGACTCTCTATGATTTAATGCTAACTGTCTGAATTCCGTCAAATCTGATGTGGTAACTATGGAAAATGGGTAGGAAGTGTCTTATAATGTGTCTGGAAGCGGTTTGGAGCATGGTGGTGGTTGGGTAGTGGAGGTCAGCTGCTGGGGCTGGGTCCGTTCGGGCAGGCAGGGTTCTCACTTGCCCCCCTCTGGGGTGCCTTGAGTGAAAAGAGCCTGGTGCAGAGCCCCTGGGAAGTTAATGTAGAACAAAAGAGCCAAGAGCATAAAATAGAGAAAGGTAATTTTCTTTAATTAATGGCGCCAGGGGTGAGGGACACATGGGTGGAAAGATCACACCAGGGTTTGGGCATTTGGTTTGCAAATATCTGACCCCTCTACAGTCTCTGGCACTGCCAGGTGTGACCCCTGAGTATGAGCCGGGACCACGCCCTGAGCACGACTGGATATCACGCCCAAGCAATGAAAAAATAAACAATGGTGTTAGTAAAACAAGGAGCCATAGGCCAAAGAAAGAAGTTGGACCATTGTATTGGACCATGCATAAAGTTAAACCAAAGTGATTTAGAGAATTAGATCTAAAACCGTAAAATACATTAACAAAAACTTGCACTAAACAATCTATGATAACATTTTTAGTGGTGTGTTTATAGATTCTACTCCAATAGCAAGGAAAATAAAACAATAAGATTATATCAATGCAAAAAGCTTCAGTACGGCCAAAGAAGTTATCATCAAACTCAAAAGCTTCAGTATAGCCAAAGAAACTATCATTAAGAAAAAAAACAGCAGCATGGGGTGGGGGGTTTTCAATATATCAAATAAATTTTAAACAACTGGCATGTTTAAATATTTCACTCATGAATCAATTTTTTAACTTTAATTTCTCTCTGGAAAAAATTCAGTTTCTTTGGTTGAAAAATTTTATGCTGTTAATATACATTTTATTTATTTGTTTCTGGAACCACAGCCAACTAGGCTCAGGGCTCACTTCTGTCACAAGAATCAGTCCTGGAGAGTGTTGGGTGACTGTGTGTGGTGCCAGGGATCCAACTCAGGTCACAACTGCAAGAAAGTGCCTTCTTTACTCATTTTCCTGTCTCTCTGTCCCCATACTTGCACTTAAAAATAATGGAGTGATAGCACAGCGGGGAGGGCCTTTGCCTTGTATGCAGTCAAGCCGGGTTTGATTCCCAGCATCCCATATGGTCCCCCGAGCATCACCAGGAGGAATTCCTGAGTGCATGAGCAAGGAGTAACCCCTGTGCATTGTTGGGTGTGACCAAAAAGAAAAAAAAAAGTAACGAGAGTCTATTCTGCTAAGTATTTTGTTGAGTATCTTTGCATCTGTGTTCATCAGGGATATTGGCCTGTAATTCTCCTTTTTTTTTTTTTTGTAGTGTCTGTCTTCTTTTACTATTAGGGTGATATTTGCCTAATAGAAACTGCTTGGAAGTGTTTCTGCTTCTTCAATTTCCTAGAAAAGTTTGGGACATTGGTGATAGAAAATATACACTGGTGGAGGGATGGGTGTTTGATCATTGTATGGCTGAAACCATCGTGAAAGCTTTGTAACTGTATCTCATGGCGATTCAATAAGAAACACATACAAATAAAACAGTGAGATCCACCCCGCCACACCTGGGCTGCTCAAGCTAGCTCTGTGTCCAGGTGTTCCGCCCATGATATTGGGTGACTATGTTGTACAGGGACCCTCCCCAGACCTGCCACATCAAACCATGTATGCAGCCCATTGTCCTCTTCCTCCAGCCCCTCATCTCTAGATATTGAAGCTTAGACTGTTTTGAAATTTATTTAGTCCTTAAAAGGATAGCACTGTAGTACTGCCGCACTGCCATCCCGTTGTTCATTGATTTGCTTGAGCGGGCACCAGTAACATCTCCATTGTGAGACTTGATACTGTGTTTGGCATAATGAATGCACCACGGGTAGCTTGCCAGACTAAATTCTCTCCTCAGACTACTTTAGTTGTATCAAAATATTCAATATGTTGATCATACTGGCAGTTAAAATATATATTCTTTCTCCTTTGGATGTTTAAAATGTCATCGTTTTTGAATTTATCATTTATTCATATTCTTCTATTGCTCATAGACACATACATACAGGCACATACATCTAGGTGTGGTTTATATTACACATGGCATTCTTTATGTGCAATAAAAATATGACAGGGAAATTATTTATTCATTTATTAAATCATATAGTTGCTAATTATATACACTTATGTATGAGTTTTCTTGCCTACTCAAAGTTAATTAGAATAAATTTAGACTCTGATTTTACATATTCAGAACAGTAGTACCTACTACTTACACTTATACACCTATAAATATTGAATCCAGAGCATTTTAATATGGTTTTCAAGTGTAATTCACTTCATTTATAATTTTACATTTGTTTTTATTTTGGGAAGTCTCATATTAATTTTGCTTTAGACGGCCACATAATTTTTAAAGGCTAAAAAAACAGTAAGTTATGAATACCCCTGAATACTGCTGGGTGTGGCCTCCAAACAAAATCCAGATGAGAATAACAATATAACTCCTTCATTTGGAATTATTTCTTCTTCTATGCCTGAATAAAATGTTGGTGGGTTTATGCTTATGCTTTCTTAAATAGTAAACCAATCTTTTTCTTTCTTCTTTTTTTTTAGTTTTGGGGCCACATCCAGCAGTGCTCGGGGGTTTACTCCAGGTTCTGTGTTCAGGGTTCACTCCTGGTGGGGTTCAGAGGCCCATATGTGGTACTGGGGAATGAACCCGGGTTGACTGTGTGCAAGCTTCCCATGGTGTGTCCATATGCCCAAGCCAGTAACCAGCTGAATCTCATTCCCCTGACCCTGAAAGAGCCTCCAATGCGGCATCGTTGTCAAGGCCGAGAAGAGAGAGGCTTCTAAAATCTCAGGGATAGGACAAATGTAGAGGTCACTGAGACCGCTCGAGCAAGTCGACAATCAATGGGATTTCGTGATCATGATCGTGGTGTGTGTTAGAAGATTTTTAAGTTATGGTACCAATTGTACTTTATAATTTTTTTCTAAATATTTTAAATTTAAAATTTAAATCGGTGATTTTTTTTTAGTAGTTGTTTCCATTGAGCTAATATTGGTTTGAATATATCACTTGTTGCTTTGAGATCCTTCAGCCATAGTCCAGTGAGTTAGCCAAACGGACCATACAACATGGTTTGCATGTGGAAGGCCCAGGTATGAACTGTGACATTGCCTCTGAGTCTCCAAGCATCACCAGGATTGACGCCAGCATCAAGCCATGAAAATCTTTGGATAAAACTGTGATATGGCCCCAAAGCAAATAATAATGATTGTGATTATATTAATAATAATAATAAATTGATAATGTAATTCTTGGGTGCCTTTGCTATCTATTAAAACTAGCTTGCCATTTGAAAACTGTTGTCAACTTGTTGACAATGTTTTGATGTTCTTCATAAGGCTTAATTGCAGTAGAAAGAAGTTTCTTGCTTTTTTGGCAATGATAGCCTTGGACTGTTCATTGTAACAGGCACCAGATGCTTCCCTTTTACTTTTCATACTCAATTCCCATCTTTTGAAATTGTCTATCCATCAGTATCCTCGAACTCAATCACCTTGGAGCAGACCCATCAAAGCTCAGTTGGCAATGTCATAGGGACCATTTGCAACCTAATTAATCTATCTTTGTGGTACCTCAAAACTGCATACACATTGCCTTAATTGCTACAACCTCGCACCCACTGGGGACCACAAACAGAGAGTAAGCAGACTCCAATGCACCCTGCAACTCCTGTATTAGCGTCATTTACTGCAAGATTAATGAGAGGAGCTGAGAAAGCCAGAAGTGTGGAATAAAACCATAGGTTTGAGTTTTTTAAAACTTCCCAGGTCACTTAAGTAGAAAAACTACTAAACTCTTACTATTATAGCCTTTGGGGTTATATTAAGACTTTTCTTTTCTTTTTTTGCACATACTTTAGACACATTATATATTGTCGCTGAACTCTGAAAAACTTTATCTTGGAAATAATATTGTTTTAGAAAAAACCTCCAAATCAGAACCAATTTTTTTTTTAATGTGTAAAATGCAATTTAATTTTATCTTGGATAACTAAATAAAAATGTATATACATACATTTCTTTTAGAGACATATTTTTATTCTTGGGCTGAGGCAATAGTAGAGCAGGGAAGGTGTTTGCCTTGTACACAGCCGACCCGGGTTCGATTCCTCCATCCCTCTCGGAAAGCCCGGCAAGCTACGAAGAGTATCTCACCCACACGGCAGAGCCTGGTAAGCTACCCGTGGAGTATTCAATATACCAGAAACAGTAACAAGTCTCACAGGGGAGACATTACTGGTTCCTGCTGGAGCAAATCAATGAACAATGGGATGACAGTGATACAGTGACCTTTATTCTTATTTTGGCTTTTGGGACACATCCAAAATGGGACACTTTCAGGGCTTACTCCTGGTGGGTCTGTGCTCAGGAATCACTCCTGGTGGAGCTTGATAGACCATAAGCAATGCTGGAGATCTATTCAGGGTTGGCTACGCACAATGCAAGCACCTTACCTATGTACTATTTCTTTGGCCCCATAATTTATTCATATTAATATGCAGAATGTACTAACTGATGCTAAAAATGTATCTCAAATATCTCTTAGATGGTAATTTACAAATTTTAAGGCAGAAGAGAAAATTATCCAGTGAATGTACCCAGAAAATAGCACTGTAGTACTATCTTCCCGTTGTTCATCAATTTGCTCGAGTGAGCACCGGTAACGTCTCCATCTTGATACTTGTTGTTACTGTTTTTGGCATATCGAATATGCCACAGCTAGCTTGTCAGGCTCTGTTGTGTGGGCAGGATACTCTCAATAGCTTGCTGGGCTTCCCAAGAGAGCCAGAGGAATTGAACCCGAGTTGGCCGAGTGCAAGGCAAATGCCCTACCCTCTTTGCTATCGCTCCAGTAACCAGAAAATACTTACAAGCAAAATAACAATCGCAACAACAAAAAATCCTTTCACTTTGAATCAGCCTTCTTGAATTTTAAAATTTGTCATACTAATATTTCAGTCTTATTAAAGTAAGCTTCACATGTATATATCTGACTATATATGTAAATATAAACTTTTTTTATATTCTCAAAATATATTTATATTCCATAAAGATGAACCAACTCACTCTTTGAAATGAATTAGTCTTTTATCATACAATGCTTTTAGTTCACTTGGGAAACTTCCATTAACTTTTTAAATAGAATATATGGAGTGAAGTTAATTTCACATATTGATTGTGACTGCTTGGGTAAATGGAAAGAAAATAAGATTTAACTAGGCTCAGATCTCTGATACTGAGGAGTGGAGTAGAGGAGAAGCAATTCTTACATCTTCATCAGGCTCAGACAGAGAATTGATGCTGATATAATTTGAAACCTTTGGGTTATTCTCAAATGGACATTTATTTAAAACCTACACCACTGTGTCACTGTATCACTGTCATCCCATTGCTCATCGATTTGCTCGAGCGGGTACCAGTAACATCTCCATTTGTCCCTGTTGTGTTCGAGGTCAGGGGAATGAGGCCCGTTATTGTTGCCGTTTTGGGCATATGGAATACACCACAGGTAGCTTGTCAGGCTCTGCTGTGCGAAATTCTGCATTGCTCTCTTCTACGAGCTTTGTTTTATAGTCTATGGAACTTGGCCATTGATGAGATTACATGGCCCCGGGGGCGGTTTGTGGGTGTGGCTGTCAAGCTACTGAAAAAATGGGGGACCTGGGTGCAGAAGGCCCAGTCCTGATCCAAGCAGGCTTGGAGATTTCGGCCATGGGTACGGGGACAGGATATTCTGCCTACATAAGTCCTCAAATATATACTGAAATAGATACCAACTATTATCAGAAGCACAGGATAACATATTCATTTGTAAGCTAAATTGTTCTGGTAACTTTCAGTATGTTATGGTTATGCCATATTTCTCTATAAATATAAAATGATAAAATAGATTTAGTGGTCTGCCAAGAAATGTGTAAGGTGTCAGGAGGCTAGTCCCAGTGATTCTCATCCATCGAGGTCGGATTGCTGAGTGGTAGGGACTAAGGGTGTGGTGTTTCTTGGGACTTATGGTAGTGGGATCATCCTTTTGGTGCTTGGAAGTCTCTAGGGCAACGTTTGGTGATGCTAGGGAGAGACGCCACATCGTGGTAGGGATTGAACCAGGCTTAGAACTCCTGTCCTGTATCCCCACCTCTGCCCCTCAAATACTTTAGGTGTTTTTGTTTGTTTGTTTGTTTGTTTACTTGCTTTTGCTGGACTGATCCTCTCAAGTAGCTCTTCAGAGGCCCAGGGGCCTTTTCCTGTGATTCGTGACCAAGGAGGCTACAGTTTAATATGAAGTCCTGGTATTCTGGTGTTCCTATGGGTCTGTCAATGCCAAGGATTTCTCAGGTCACCACTGGAGTCCTTGGGAGCCTCTGGGTCATTATCCAGTCATGCTCAGGACCGCAAAGCTGTCCCCGGTCACTTCCAGGGGACTGCGGGGCAACAGAAGTAGACCTGATATGTGTCTTAATTAGTAGACCCAAGTATGTGCCTTAATTCTTGCACTGTTTCTCTGGCTACCCTAAAGTAGATTTTTAACCTCTCAAATGATATAGACAAAGCAAAAGAGACAGATGGAAAAAGGAAAAACAGCACTAGAGAATTTGTCCTACTTGGAATGCGTGCACATACAGGCACATAGTTTCCTATACATAGAGCTACTGGTCTTGACTCAGGCGATGGCTCAAAGGCTGGAGCATGAGGAAACCACTGGGTGTGAGATTCGGCACTGCGTGGGTCTCCCGAACATCACCAGGAGTCACCCCAACCGCTGAGGCATCAGTAGCCCCTGAGCACTGTCGGGTGTGACGTCCCCCTGTCCAGAAAAGGGAAAACTCCTGAAGAGCCAAACAAGTTTGGTTTTGCACGTTATAGGGAGCAACAGGACAACTGAAGAGAGTAAAGGAAGCACTCAGATTGTTCAAGTAGTTTCTTGCAACATAGGAGCGGGTGTTTGGTGACACAGTAAGGTTATTAGCTGTTGTGCAGGAGAGGAAGCTATCGAAGACCTCACACAGTGCAGTGCTAGGTCAGTCTTCTCTTTGGTCAATTTTTCCTTACCCTGTGGGAAAGGAATTTGGATCATCTGAGAGAAAAGGATCTATTAGCTGGATATTTTCAATAGTTTAAGTAAAAGAGGATGTGTCTAAGAAAGACTTTAGACAATAAATCTAGTTTTTAGGTAGCAAACATAAGTGGGTGCTTAAGGTAACCTTAACAAATGGGTCTGGGGTAAAAGCCACGGAGTATAAAGATGTAAAGAAGACAGGGTACTTCTATTATTTTGCCAAAGGAGATATATTAGACATTTCACATGCCTCCAAGTCCACACTATATTTGTTGAAACTCCCAAATAAAATGTTTTGCTAAACAAATATAGTTTCTTTTAATTATAAAGTAATTCCTTAGAAAGCCATGGACAAAATAGTATTCGCATGTGGGTGTAGACGGGTGATTTCTTTCTTCAGAACTATGAACTTTAAGATATTTTTCATCGAAACTACTGACCTTTGCTTTAAAATGCTACAGGAAATAATGAATGCTCTAAAAAATGTAGAAGGAGATTTTTAATGCAGCATCTTCTAAGCACCAGCACAAAAATTCTGTGCCCCATGTAACGCGGGTGTTCTGACAGTGCAGTGGAGTTAGATTAATTGTAATAAACAAAAATTGTCACTAAAGCTCTCAGCTTATGCCATCTAATATTGTGTGAATGCATTTTATTTCCTAACATTATGAAACAGCCAAGAGTATAATAAATTACTTACCTAAGCCCTTTGAGGATTTTTGCATAATTTACCAAAACAAATTGATTTTAGCGGAAAAGCTGCTAATTTACATGGGTAGGAAGTGTTTTCCTTGGTGTGATGAATTTAATTTCAATTTCCCTGTTTGCATGAATTCACTCCAGTAATTCATCACTGTTAGATTAAACTACAACTATGTTTCACTTGAGTAGGTCCATAACATTCAATATATATGAATGGTAATAAATTTCCATTATAGTATGTCTATATAGTATATATACAATACATTAGTGTTAAGGTCTTTTTTAATAGAATAAATAATTTTAATGGGTAAATAATCATAATAAGTTTAAAATATCAGCAAAGTATTTTTGAACTCGTTAAATTTATATTTCGTGTTTCCGTAATTCTTTTGAAAAGGAGGACATACACACATAGGGCATTAAATGCCTACCAATGTGTGCCATGTGTTATTTACATTTGTCTGGTTGAATTTCATTTTAACATCTCTATAGGAGAGAATTTATTGGTCTCCTCTTGAAGAAAAGTAATCTAAAGTTAGGAAAGGAAAACACTCTTCAGCTTTCTTTGCAAGGTAGTTAGAGACACCGTAAGATCAATTTCCCTCTACTCACATGATCTCTATTTTATTGAAAGGTGATTTGTTCTGAAAGACCTATTAACGGCTATTATATATACATATTTGTGAATATATCCATATATAGATATATGAGTATATGGTTTTATGTACCTACCGCTGCCGTGTATGAGAACAAATTGTTAGCTTCCACCACGTATTCTGGGGGAATTATAAAACATTAAATTATTTTGCTATATTGTATTTGCTATATTTGCAAATTATTGTGCTATATTGTACTATGCCGGTTATGTATTGCTTTTATAAAAAACCCTAGTATTTAGAAGTTTTTTGAAAATGCCATTTATTATCTCACACAGTTTTGGGGGGGATGAAAGTCTTGGAGTAACCTAGCTCCGTGGTTCTGGCCTCAAATCTCTTAAGAGATTGCCCTTAAGCTATTGGCCGCAGCTACAGTCATCTCAGGGCTTAACTGAGCTGAAGAATAAACTGCCAGACTCATTCATGTTGCTGCTGGCAGGTCGTAGTTTCTTGCTTCCTTTTGGCCATGGACCTCTGTTTTTGCCATGTGAGGCTCTCCACAGGAATCCAGAGTGTCCTCCTGATATGGCAACTTGCCTTGCCCAGAAGGAGCGATCCAAGAGAGCAGGCTAGTCATACCATATACAAGAGAGAAACTCTAATCTCAATAGTGACATACCATTGCTACTGCTATATCCTCGGCCACATGGAGAAATAAAGCTATAGTGTAGCAGAAAATTACACAAAAATTTGGAACCTGCATATCAGATATTAGTGGGGACCATCTCAGCTCGGAAGCTGACTACCACAAATACGAGGTACATCTGCTTCTACAGCAAAATACAAGTGGAATCATTACTTTTAAATAATCCACATGAGCTGAGACTATCTCTAAAATGCCTGTGATTTTTCATAGTTTGGAAATGAATTTCTCTCTCCACATGTAAGATCTGGATAATTAACTTAATGCCATAACCAAAATGTGTGATAACACATAATGTTAACTGTGGGGCAAGATCTTCTGACCTCCCCAAAGATCTAAGTTTTCCAGAGGCTACATTTGAAATACTTCATAAAATTTGGTTCCTCTCTTTGATCACTCTGATAAAGCACAGAAGATTTTACATAATTCTGGCAGTAATAAGCCTCCACTGTCAGGCTGGCTCTACCAGCTTGTCAGTGAAAAATACTTTAGAGTTCGGCAAATGTAAAACTTGATTACAGAGGCTCCGGGCTTAAATACCTAGAGGGAGGTAGGGGACCATTGGTTTGTGTTCAGATTTTACCTCTCTCCAAGTCTCTTGAACTTTTCCCCAATGCTTCTATTTTCATAATGTCCATCCCATCTGCTCCAGATGCAGGTATCATTTCCAGATTCCATGCTGGCAGTGGGAGGACTGTGGAGTGCCAGCTACAATGTTTGACTTTATTAGTAAAGTAAAAGCTTTCTTAATGTCACAGAAGATTTACAATTCTGCCTTCCTTGCCAACATGAACTAAAACAATGAAAGCCATAGTACTAGCTTATACATGTGTTGCTCATACTTTAGGGAAGGCATTGTTCTGATGTGGTGCATAATAAAACATAACTAGCTTACCTCAAGCATCTCAAGTAGGTTTTCTAGTTATCTTTAGCCAACACCAGGAACAGAAAAGTTGCTAGTGATGATTAAAGAACAAGGTTGAGGAACAGAGAAGTCATTCCATGTCTCAGGTATCACAGCTAATGGAAGGGAGACATAGGAATTTCAACTCATGAATTTATTTTCTAAATCTATATTTGATATGCCAAAAACAGTAACAAGTCTCACAATGGAGACGTTATGGTGCCCACTCAAGCAAATCGATGAGCAATGGGATGACAGTGATACAGTGATGCAGTATGCTATTTTAAGAATTCCTAGTTGAAGCATATATTCTATTATTTTTGTACTTAGAAAATAATCTTAATCCTGTTGAATATTTGCCTAAAGATATTTTGGTATTTTCCCTCATCTCCCTGCAAAAAGTATCTACTAATATAGTTTTTATTAGACTCTTAGCTCTAAAGGTGCCATGCAAAGAAATTTTAAATTTCTAATATTTATTAAATATCTATGAAATTTCTATGGGTTATTATGGACTGTAGAAGATGGATGACAATAGGTTTATAAATCGGTAGATGGGAAGATGGGGGAGGCTGAACATAATGTCACAGATGAATTAATGACAGTGTATTGCAACACCTGATATACTGCAGGTAAGTATGAAAAGTTGAATAAGTAATAATAGGTTAGGTACAATTATGTTTGAGGGAATCTGTGAAGACTTTTCAGAAGGATAAACATTTTAATTATGTATATAGAGAAAGAAATTGTGAAAAAACATATATATATATATATATATATATATATATACACACGTATATAGGGAGAAAATGTCACAAGGAAGAAAAGGAAAAGACAACTCAAAGATTATTTTTGTGCATTGGAAAAAAGGCAGAGAAATACATATAGTAATAAGAAAAGTGCCTGGTCATAGAGGTAGGCTGGGGGCAAGGAGTGGAAGAGAAAGTGGGAAATGTACACTGGTAAAGGAAGAGGTGATGAAACGTTGTATGACCGAAGCTCAATCAATGAATAACTTTGTAACTGTGTATCTCATGGTGACTAGTATTGTATCTATCTATCTATCTATCTATCTATCTATCTATCTATCTATCTATCTATCATTTATCTATCATCTATCTGACTCTATCATTTATCTATCTATTATCTATCTGGATATCTATCTATCTATATTATGGTTTATTGTGTTGTGGAGTGTTTGAAAGAAGCCATAAAAGATACTCTAGAGTTTGCAACTTGATAATTTAAATATCGTGACTGTTAAGAAGTAAAATACTACAGACTCTTTCTAGTACCTCACATTCTTTCCTTGTTCCACACACACTCTAGTTCCTAACTCCTAGAAGCTCACCAGCCATTAAATTTTACAATTTCCATCAGTGATGCTTGGACTAGTACTCAGGAGATTATAAAGCAGCTTAATATCTACCTCATGGCCACTTTTCTCAGAAGTCAGATTGAAGTTATTCAATATACTGGCCGCTGAAATCCAACATATTATTTTGCTTCAGTACGAGTGCTACATAATGATACTGAAAAAAATTCAAAACTTGCTAATATGTTTTATGTAGGTAAATAGGCATAAAAATCTTACAGATAACGTTCTGGGTAAAAAGAACCACCTATTAATAACTTAATCTTCACGAGACTTCTGCACAGACATAATGAGATGGGTACTTAGAGGATGCTGTGTTTATTTAGCTTTGGCCTTATAAAGAACCATTCATTTGCATATTTCTCGCAATTAAGTATTATACTGACATACTTAATTAAAACTATAAAGGGCACTGACAATATTTCATTCTTTTAATGAAAGAGGAGACATATTATACAGTTCAGAATGTTTCTGTATTTAATTTTCCTGACTTTTTTACTGCTCAAACTGTGTTCCTTCTATGAATGTTGTCAATTAGGATGAAAAGAAGGAAAATTAAAGTCGCTCTTCAAAATGCACTTGTGTTTGTTTGTGGAATCTGTGTACATTCAGAAAGTTGTGATTTGCATATTTCATGTATAATTAAGCCCAGGAAAAGTGAACACTAGAGTAGCTAAGGCGGTTTTACCCTCTACAAGTATGTTCTTTGTTATTAATGGGAATTCATGTATGAAGATATGGCCTATCCTTTAAAACAACTTTTTCCCCTCAAAACTAGACTGACTGTAAGGATATTTTCTAAATTTCTACGTTGTATATTTTGCTGTGCTTATGAGCATGTTTAACACTGGGACAATGAGTGTTGAGATAAACATGGCGTATTAAGGTTTACACTGTATTTAAGAAAGGCTCAAAAAAGTAGTGTTTGTCTTCAATATAGTGAAAATGATGCACATGCATTCCACTGACTGCACCCTCATGTGAAGATTGTAAAAAACTTTATGTACATGTAATCACTTTGTAAATGATTACACACCCAACAAATGTAATATTTCTTTTCTGAGATTGAAATCTCCTTAAATCAAGGAGACATGAATTAATGACTTCTGTCCAAAAAGCTTGAAAATCTAGTGGGAAAGACACACATATAAGCCACCATTATTCAAGTAGAATGGAACATATAATGTATTATAGAAATAAAGCAAGTACATAAATATAGCAAAACTGCCTACATTTCTTCTTGATTCTGTGAATTGACCTCTCTGGAATAAGACTATTGGAGAGAGATCAGGACCATAAGAAATAAAATGTCATTCATAGAGAAAAATGGGTAAATTTTTCATATGAACCCAGGCTTAAAGAAAAAATGGTATTTTAATATCTCCAGGAAAAGAAATCCATAGCTGAATTATCCAATAACATTTTCAGCACCTTTCTGGTGTTGGTCAACTCCCTCTTGAAACTTCTGTGAATAATCAGCTAAAATATTTTCAAGGATGTCTACTAAGAAAGAATTATTCTTTACTGCTTTTTCTCCCCCGACCCAAGCACTGTTTCTTCCTCTGTTGCTGTTTCTCTGTCTTCCAAGCATGATATCACCATAAAAGAGGGCAAACAAAGACAAAAACATAGGAAAGTATCCAGCTATTCAAGAGTCAGTTGTAATCTAATACAAGGAGCCATGAAATTGTCAGTTGCTAAATGTATGTCTAAAACCTGAGTTAAAGGCTTGAGTCCATACTAACAGACACATATTATAGTACTTCTGAACCATCTGCAGCTTTCAATTGTAAGAGGGCAAACAGTTTAAGGTTAATTTTACCATGTGTGAATTTTTGTTTTGTTTAAATTTTAATCGACCACAAATGGAATAGCAGGCTCTTAAGTCTAAAATGGAGTTTTGCAACACTGCAACACGTCGTCCTAGATGTGGGGGACAGCCTCTCTAAAACTCCATTTGTATTTGCTTACATGTAATATATTCACCTAATCGCCTGGTAAAAATATCACAAATCTAAGGTATGAAGTCTTAACAGATGATCAGGTTCATGGGTGCAGGTAAAATGGACTACCTTCTTGGACTGTAAGGTAGGTACTGTGTAGGGTGCTTAAAAAAATACCTATTTAGGGGCCGAAGTGATAGTATAGCAAGTAGATCATTTTCCTTGCAGTGGCCAGACCTGGGTTTGATCCTCGACATCCCATATGGTCCTCAAAGCGCCACCAGGAGTAATTCCTGAGTGCAGAGCCAGGGGTAACCCCTGAGCATCACTGAATGTGACCCAAAAGCAAAAACAAACAAACAAACAGACAGCTCTTTAGAGGTTAAGGGCTAAAGAGAAAGCTCAAGTTATAGATCACATCTTAGAATCTGCCAGGTGCTGAGTTTGATCCCTGGCACCACATGACCTCCCTGGGCACCCCGAAGTAGAAGCCTGGCGGCCATGAGGTCACCAGATGTCGGGTCTGCTGAATCTGTATACCTGCGTATTTGAACTATAAGGCTGGGTCAGTCATCACAAGGAGTGCACCCTGCATTCCTAAGCTCCACTGAGGGTGACCCCATTAAATTAAAATAAGGAACTTATTTAACACACCTACACAATGTATGAAGGAGAGTCTACTGCTAACACTCGTTCAAACTTGAGCCAAATTAGACTCAGAGACATCTTTCTGTAGTTCAACAGCTAAAATTTACTAAATGAGGGTATCTACACTGAAGTATATAGTTTGGTTTCCTGATAAAGCTTAGGGTTTTGACCCTAAGAAACACTTAAGATCCTAAGAAAGAATTAAGAAAGAACTCTGATAGGACATGTGTACTATGTTGTATTGTAACATCTTAACTTTTATTAAACTAGACAACGATTAAACTACATCATCTCATTGCATTACATTTTGTCAATAACAATGAGGCCGCATGCCTTAGTCGCCCTTGCTGGCACTCAAGGATCTCACTTTTTTGTGCCAAGGGATCCTGAAGCACCACAGAACTGCACTGGGGATCTTACTCGTGGGGAGATGGAAAGGTTTTCCCACACAGTACCAATCAGGCACGTAGGCACACCGGGATTTTTGGCCAAAGGGGGCCAGAGGCTCACTGCCAGGGCCCCAGTATCCAATTCTGCTCAGGCCCTGTAGTGCCAGGGATTAACTGGGCAAGTCCAGAGGTGCTGGTGGCCTCCAGACTGCAGCCTGTATTATTTTGGAAACCGTGTATTGCTGCGAGTCAAGCCCAGGTCATATATGTGCTCAGCAGGCACCCCAAAGCAGAGTAATGGCTCCCAGCTCCAGATTATTTTATATGGTCATGGACTTTTGGCGTTTATGTACTTCCCTACAGAAGTAGGGAGATATCCAAAAAGAGTGCCGGAGAGTGCTTCCTGGAGGAGTCTACAAAGTTTCTCGGTGGAGGAGAGCTTGTGGAATATATGATCTCAGATCTCTTTATGTTCTTGCAAAAGTGTTATCATAACCAAGCAGACTATGATTATGGTATTTAATTTCAAGGCTTGGAAATGTTTGCAGCACACGGCTTGTGTAGTCAAGGATCACTGCATCACTGTATCCCTGTCATGCAATTCATCAATTTGCTCAAGCGGGCACCAGTAATGTCTCCATTCGTCCCAGCCCTGAGATTTGGGCAGCCTCTCCTTACTCGTCTTTCCCAATGATTGGAGGCTCTTTCAGAGTCCAGGTAATGAGACCTGTTATTGTTACTGTCTTTTTCATATCGAATACACCACAGGGAACTTGCCAGGGTCTTCCATAGTGAAGGATAAAGTTGTATTTTCTTTTCTGTTCATTTACATGTGTTTTTCAAGTAATCACTAGTTTCTCTTATCTTCTGTACCATCTTTTTATGGTTTGGGGGATGACTCCCAAATCTATGCTTGAAGGTCGTTCCTGGGGGAGGGGAGTTATGAGGTAAGGGTATCGAGGTGTTGGGGCTACCCTCATGCAAGGCTGAGCTATCTCTCTGTTCCCTAAGTTTCTTAAGACATAAATACTTACTTGCTAGTTTAGTCCTAATTATTCTAGAATATTGATGTTTAGGTATTTATTGTAGCTAAGGGCATTAATGAAAAGATTTTTTGGTGAAGACACAGATATTGAGAACATTTAGCAATCTACAAATTATAAGAGTTTTCAAAAGCATATTAGTGTAAACTAAACATTTTGGCCCTATCTTTCAATGTCTATCTATGCATAATTGCCTTCAATTAGCTTTTATGCTCAGAAGATCTTTTTGAGTGACCACCACAGAGTAGTATTGACCAGTGATAAGTAGCAGATGAGATAAAGCCCTTCAAAATAAGTCTCTGCTTCTTTCTTTCTTTCATTCATGGGATCCATCTTAGGTACACTTTTTCAACTGGATTTGAATTTTGGTCCAAAACTGTGCAGATCACAGAAATAGTTCCACTAACTGAATTACTATGTCACCTTGAAGCTCTGTGAGGGTATTTCTAGCACACAAAGACTGGATATTGTAGAGTTGTACCTCTGTTCTTGACTCAACTTCTCTCTTGTCACCATTGTTGTTCTTGATTTTAACCATATCAGTATTATGCAAAGACTCCATTATGTTTTAATTTTGCCAATCACCGTCACTGTCATCACTGTCATCCCATTGCTCGTTGATTTGTTCAAGCGGGCACCAGTAACGTCTCTCATTGTGAGACTTATTTGTTACTGTTTTTGGCATATTGAATACGCCACAGGTAGCTTGCCAGTCCCTGCCGAGCACCCGCGATACTCTCGGTAGCTTGCCAGGCTCTCCGAGAGGGACGGAGGAACCGAATACGAGTTGGCCGTATGAAAGGCGAATGCTCCACCGCTGTGCTATTGCTCCAGCCCAGTTTTTCCAATATTAGAAATGTCTGGTTGAATCAACTGATTAAATGTAAAAGGAAAACATGAAGCACTGACTTGGTGATCTTTTCAAATTGGTTACCATTGTGGGTACTAGACATGAGTTATTTTCTTGATATGCAAGATTCTGTTATGAAGTAAGTACTCTTTAACAGAAGACAGCACCAAGATCAAATCAAAAAGTTCTAGAAAGTGTCAAAACCAGAGAACAAGCAATTTAGTTTTATGTCCTGTTTGAGTTGATTATTTCAAGAAATGGTTATAAAACAAGTACTTTTTTGACTTCTTGAAAGGTTTCACACTTGAAATTGTTAATCTGCTTACACAATGTTTTCTAATAATGAGCTCCAAATGATAAATTAGCTCATTCATTATATGGGAATTCAGTCTTCCACACATGGCAAAAAGGATACAATGCATTCTTCTTATTCATTGTTCCTATTGAGTTTCTCCACACTGAGCATTCCCACTGATTTCTGAGGCATTGAACACAGTGCACTAAAAGGCTACAATCTGATTTTGCTTTACCCCCTGATGTGCTAATCTGAGCTCCCTTGAAGCTCCTGTGAATTCAATATGAGCTCAAAGTTGAGTTCAACTTCTCCAAGCAAAAGAATGTGCTGAGCTTTTGGAACCCAGTCAATGGTACTTCCTGTACACCTCCTCAGTAGAGTTCATCTACTTAAAAGTTTGAAGTCAATATTTTTTTAGCTTGAACTCTTCAATTGTCAGTCAATAGTTCCCTCTCTTTCTCTCTGTCTGTCTCTCTCTTTCTCTCTCTCTAATCTAAATGCTCTTTTACACTGATGTGCCATGTGCTATTGCAATAGTATTTATCCTCCGTTCTTTCAGAAATCACTTTGGTTAATGATCCTGATTTAAAAATCATTACTGCTAACAACCACTGATATTTCACTCTCCACATTTCAACTTTCACAAGTGTTTAAAGGAAACATTTTGATCATTCAGATGACAATAACATTTCTCCTCAAAGACAGCCACTTGATTCTCGAAGTTTTGCTTTGTATTCTGTTGCAGAACTGCATTGACAAAAGTGACCAAGTGGAATTAAAAGAAACTTGATGTTCAAGTATTCACCAAATACATTGTGCTCTCAGAAGTGCTCAACTTGCTTACTAGATGATGGAAGGGAGATATTATGGACTCAATATTTATGTGTCTCCACATTTTTATATTGAAGACATAACCCAGAGATGGAGCCTCTGGAAAGTAAGTGGCTTAAATGTGATCATGAGTATGGGGGCCTCCGTGACGGGATTCGTGTTTGTAACTGAATAGAATCTGCCATGTGTGGACACAGTAGGAAGCTAGCTGTCTACAAGCTGCCATCCCGATCTCTAATTTCCAGTGCTCCACGACTGAGAGAAATATTATTCAAAATTACCATTTCAGCCACTCAAATGATAGTATTTTGTTCTAGCAGCCAAGTGAACTTAAAATATAAGGCAATGAGGCTAAAAAAAACATGAAGTGGATTTATGGAGAACCTTGAACTTTTAGGGAGGAGTGGAGACACACCCAGCAATGCTCAGGAGTCACTCCTGGCTCTGTGCTCAGGAATTACTTCTGATCATGCTCAGGGCACCATATGGGATGCTGAAAATCAAATCTGGGTTGAGAGCCTGCAAAGCAAATGCCCTATCCACTGAATTACCACTCCGATCCTAAACCTTGAACATTTTTATTCTAGTACTATCCCCAGTGAGTCTCCAATAAGCAACTTCTAGGCATATACCTCAAATGAATTAAGAATATGAATATATTTATTTTTAATTTTTTGCTTTTTGGGTCACACCCAGAAATACTCAGTGGTTACTCCTGGCTCTGCACTCAGGAATTACTCCTGGCAGCGCTTGGAGGACCATATGGGATGCTGTGGATTGAACCCTGGTTGACCATGGGCAAGGCAAATGCCCTACCCACTATACTATAGCTCCTGCCCAAATATGAATTCTAGATTGTTTTTTGGCATGGGGGATTCACACTCAGCAGCCCTTAAGGCTTACTCCAGACTCAGCTCAGGAATCACTCCTGGAGTTAATCAGATTACCATAGTCTGTGCATGAGTTGGACTGGAGCCAGTTATATACAAGTCAAGTACTTTAACTCCTGCATTATCTTTTTAGTTCTTGATTGAAACACTGTATTTAAATCCTGCCTCTACTGTTATATAAATTTTCTGAGCTGTATACAGTGGAGGAAATAACTTAATATTTCTGTTTCTTAATGAAGTCCTCAATTTGCTCATCTGTATATTGGTGAAAATAATAATGCAGAGGGGTATTTTTAATATTAAATTAGATGGCATATTAAAATGTTTAGCACATTGAATAAAACATAGTTTGCGCTCAGTGAATGTTAGTTATACTATTATTGCTTTGTGAATAGGTTTATATTTGTATCTATGTATCTCTATAATTTTTCTTTATGTGTCTTTCTCTATTTTCTTCTTTTCCTTGGGTTAAACATGCACACTTTTTCAAGAAGAAATACTTTTTGTTAAGTTTATAATGTTTCATATAGTGCATTTCTGTGAGGCAAATTTTATGTATAGTTCACCCCACAGACTATTAACCTATGTGCCCAAACTATAAATCATAGCCTAATCGGCAATGATTAGTTATCTTATAAAACATGGTCCAGTGACTTGAAACCATGGATGGTAGAACCAGATGGCGAGACACATTATATCCTGTGTTCAAGGTATTGTCTCTGATCATTTCCCTTAGGAAATGGAACCAGAAGTTGGAACTTCACAGCTGCTTCACCAATTGCAGTCATCAATCCTGTTAGATGATAAATACAACCATTACCGATTTTCAACACTCTTATTACAGTGATGAGAAATCACACCAACTGTGTACATTTTGCCAAACTAAACTTAAAATTGTGTTAAGAATCAGGAACTGTTAGTGATGGTTTATTGGAATGGCATATGCATGAAAACTGTCGATACTGGTATTATAAATCAAAGTACCTCAATAAAAATGGGGAAGGAGTCAGAGTAATAGTATAGGGAATAGAGTGCTTGCCATGCATGTGGTGGACCTGGGTTTCATCTCAGGTACATCATACAGTCCCACAAGCCCAGAAGAGTGACTCCAAAGTTCAGATCCAAGAATAAGCCTTAGCACAGCCAGAAGTGACCCCAAATCAAAACAAGAAAAAAGGGGAAAGGATAAAACGTAAAACAATAATTATGAGGCAGAGTCTTGATATGTATTGAGAAGGAAGCCACAACAATATAAAAAGATTACCTATAGCACTGTAGCACTGTCGTCCCATTGTTCGTTGATTTGCTCAAGTGGGAACCAGTAATGTCTCCATTGTGAGTCTTGTTGTTACTGCTTTTGGCATATAGAATATGCCACAGGGAGCTTGCCAGGCTCTGCCATGCAGGCGGGATGCTCTTGGTAGCTTGCTGGGCTCTCTAAGAGGAACAAAGGAATCAACTGGGGTCGGCCGCATGCAAGGCAAATGCTCTACCTGCTGTGCTATTGCTCCAGTCCAATTAAGTAAAAACAGGTTACTTAATTTTGACAAAATGGAAATAACCGTTATGACAACAACAAAACAGTAGACAAGGCTGAAGCACAGATTGCTGGTCTCATCTGAAGAGCCTATTGCTGTGAGTCCAGCAATAGTCAGTGCCTCACCTGATACCATTTCAGTACTAGTGAGACTAGGGGGAGGGGTGTGTATGTGTGTGTGTGTGTGTGTGTGTGTGTCTCTGTGTGTGTGTTAGGAAAGAGACCCAAAGGGGATGAAAATAGCTGCATTCTTGGGATGCTATCCTTAGTAAATGATCAAATATTTTATTGATTTATTTCCTATATTAGTTTTTGAGTGCAAATGAAAGAGCTGTTAAGAATATAAGAAACCTGGCATTTAAGAATTAAGTTATAAAGGAACATCACCATAGTGCATGATATTTTTTCTTTTTTAATACTTGGCTTTTATTGATTTGTTTTTCCCTCTCCAGATACTTTTAATTACTAATAGTAGATAAACATTGGGATAGAAATTAAGGCATTATTTCCTAACTGAAGTCACCCATAGCTTGTGCAATGTAGACTTGCAATGATTTAGAATAATTTGATTGAGGAGTAAAAAAGAGAAATGGCATCATGGTACAGAAATGCCCCATCATGTTTGAAATAGTAAGTTCTGCCAACATGGCTTAAAAAATTCGAGACTTTGGTTTCTCTGTAGTTAATTTGGCTGTGATTTGTTTGCACTTGTCTTTGGTCAGAATGAACAGTATTGATAATCACATTAAGGGTGAGTAAGAACTAAAATAGATTTATGCATTATAGCCCATTTAATACATAGATAATAGAGAAGCTATGTAGCTCCCTATTGTAATGTTAAGTAGAAAAGTATAACACTGATAATGGCAATATTAATTAAGTGCACATTTTTTAGAGTATAAAAATTAGAGCAACATAAAACTATGCAGGTTAGTGGATGAAGTGTGCAATTTAAAAAAAAAGTAACTATTATAGTGAGACTTATTTCATAAAGACTCATAATTGTTGCATCTTCATAGTATATTTATCTGAGTTTCACATACTTTTAATCACAAGAATCTGTGCTGATAAAAATGGCAAACATAATTAGCTAAATTAAAGCTTTTGAATATCCTCAGTTTTCCACCAATTTTCTTCTCATTGTCCAGTTCAGGAATGAATCCAGAAATATTGCATATATTGAACCTTTAAAAAGCACCATAATGGCTGGAGTGATAGTATAGTGGGTAGGGCATTTGCCTTGCGTGCGGCCAACCCAGGTTTGACCCACTGCAACCTATATGGTCCTATGTGGTGCCCCGAGCACTGCCCGGAGGAATTCATGAGTGCAAAGTCAAGAGTAACCCCTAAGCATCACAGGGTGTGGCCCAAAAAGTTTAAACAAACAAACAAACAAACAAACTAAAAAACCTAAAAAAGCACCATAAGATGTGTTTAAAGCATTCTGAGTTAAAAGGTAGTCAAATTATTAATACTAACACCATAGTTATATAAAATATCAGCCTCCTTTTAATCACAAAAATAAGATTTCAATCCCAGATTATTTAGTTTTATTTTCAAAGTTAGAAGCAAACATACAATTTGAAAATAAAGTCATTATTTAAAATATTTGCTAGTTTACTAGCAATCTCTACATGCAAACAATTAAAATCTACCCTTGTTAGGAAACTTCTCTGAACAGTTAATATGACATTATCTAGCATGAAATAAAGTTCTGAAAACGTTACTTCTGAAAAGGTAGAGAATGAACTTCATGACGCAGATCTTAACATAGGATTGGATTTAAATTTGCAGCCATTAAGGCATGTCTCCACTTTATATTAGGGTTTTAATTTAATATTTGTCACTAAGGAAGCTGATTTACATTTTAATGGGAAAATCACTATGCAAACTTTTGAAACATTTCACCTAAAAGTTGGCTGCAAAGTCAAAAGAAGCAAGTTTATAACATCAAAAAAGTTGAGTTGAATTGTATAGGTTGGAGCTATTTTATTTTTCATGTTACATATCTTTAATTTTTCTCAATCTGCTAGAAGACATTTTCTACTAATTCATTTTTTAAAATATTTAAAACAAGCTTCTCAATCAGAACTGTAAAATATTAAATATTTGCTCTGTTTTGCATTTTAGACATTTGAAAAAATATTTGCAGGGCTGGAGCGATAATACAGTGGGGAGGGCATTTGCCTTGTATGCAACCGACTGGGGTTCAAGCCCCGGTATCCCATATGGTCCCCCAAGCACCACTAGAAGTAATTCCTGAGTGCAAAGCCAGGAGTAACCCCTGAGCATCACTAAGTATAACCCAAAAAGTAACATAAATAAATAAATATAAAATATTTGCTCCATACAATTCTTCATGTTGGGTTTTCTCAGTCATATGTTTTACATTATATACAAGAAAATATCTGATTAATAAAGATGAAACAATTTTTGTAACAGTTTTTCCAAAATGTACAACTACATGGTTGTTCAGTTACACAAGTATAATTGAACACTTGTTTGGGGCAACTTTTTATTGTACTTTTGGGATACCCCCCATGATACTCAGGGGCTCCTCCTTACTCTCCGTTTGGGGGTTGCTCTCAGCAGTGGTCAAGGAGCAAATACTCAGCTTGATGGACTATCTCTCCAGCCACTAGAATAATCTCTTTATTATCTGAATGTGATTTAAATTTTATTGAAAGTAAGGGACATGACAAAGGTAATTTCAAGTAAGAAAACTACAGAGCTGTTGACCAACCTTCAGGAAGAAACTTACAGTACACTAACTAGGTGTTCACCATTTTTCTGCTGAGGTAAAAGTGCATCCGTTTAAGTAGAGATTTTAAAAACAGTTTATTTAAAATAAGTTGTTTTTTAAAAAACGTTCTCTTTTAAACATCCTCTGCAGGTCTGTATGTAAACCCCATCATAAAGATTACCTGAAGGATAGATAAAAAGCATCTGATATGGCTCCCTGCAAGCTCTTAAGAAACAATAATTGAGCTCTCATTTTCCACCATAGTTCAGGTTAACCTATTTATCAGCTGCACCTGATATACCTGGTCCAGATTGTTTTAAGACCTGATTCTTCTCACTTTCAGTACAGAAATTTATGGATCATTACTACTTGTAAGTTATGCATTGTTCCAGCAGTGTTTCTAGAGTTTACCCTTGAGTATGGGGTCTAATTTACCGGCATGCTTTGCATGTACTTTCTTTGTGTCTTTAGCTTCCATTTACTTTGGAATTGACTCTCTACATTATTTCATTTTTTGTCACATTGGCATTTCAAAACACATAAAACCATTATCTAATCCTTAGTAGGATCTGTCTAACGCTTCTAGAGATTAGAGTGAAATTGGGACTCTTCCGAAATATTATGGTACTGGTAAGTGGAATCATTTTTCATTTATCATGTGTAACCAGAGGCGTATAATATCTGACCCTCATGTTGATGTCCATGTTTAGGTCACAACCATGATTAGTTAAGTTTCGTTGTTGCATACAAATTAATTTTCCCTTTGCATAGAATAAGCAATTTATAAAGTGATGGTTTGACCTTTTAGGCTTTTAGGTATTGCTATTATCAACTCTACCTCCATATTATGCTAATCTGGAGTAATTTCAAGATGTTGATTTCACAAATGCACCACACATTTCACCTTTAAATGACATGGCACTGTTAAGAATGTTTTATTTCCTCTTTTAAAAAAAGTTTATATGTATATACACATATGTCATTGTCACTGTCACTGTCACCCCATTGCTCATCAATTTACTTGAGCAGGCACCAGTAACGTCTTTATTGTAAGATTTGTTGTTACTGTTTTTGGCATACTGAGTACACCACAGGTAGCTTGACAGGCTCTGCAGTGCGGGCAAGATACTCTTGTTAGCTTGCCAGGCTCTCCAAAAGGGATGGAGGAATTGAACCTGGGTCAGCCATGTGCAAGGCAAACACCCTACCTGCTGTGCTATTGCTCCAGCCCATACACACATGAATATATGTAATATAAATGATTTACTTTTATTTCTATTTATTCTGAAGGTGTAATCACATAGTCCTAGTTTATATAAAGAACTACAATATACCATTGTCCATTTTGGTGATATAATTATTCAAAATTATCCATGGAACCCCTTTAAAATTGGTTCTTCTGTCTTTATACCATGTCCCAATTACATCTGCTTCACTTTTATCCTTGTGGAATAATTAGATGTGCCAAACTCATTTTTTACCTCTCTTTGTCCTATTCTATAATTGTCTGATTTTTCCTACAGGTGTGACTCCATCTACTAGTGATAGATACTTAGATGCTAATATCTGTATGTCAGATATGCTCATTCCTGTTCAAAATAGTGCTACTATGAGGACATTTCAAATGATTCTAGAATAAATAAAGGCATGCACATTCATGTGTGCTACTCTAAATAAGTATACATGAAATAAAGGTAATAAAATATTGCAAAAGACAGTTATAACAATTAAGAAATCAGGACTTATTAATATAGCTAAATCAAAA
Organism: Sorex araneus; assembly: GCF_027595985.1. Lineage (NCBI taxonomy): Eukaryota > Metazoa > Chordata > Mammalia > Eulipotyphla > Soricidae > Sorex > Sorex araneus. The sequence continues at coordinate 17,308,261 of NC_073309.1, forward strand.
GTGAAGCATATTATAGAACCAACTATTTCCAACCTAAAGAGAGGTACAGGCAGCAACACAGTAATACAGTAATAATAAGAGAATCTAACACACTACTCTTGACATCAGATTGATAAACCAGGTAGAAAATCAATGAAGATACACAAACACATACGCATACACACACACACACACACACACACACAAAATCTCTCTTATGTCTCTATATATTCTTGCTCTCCCAAACGCTTCTCCTTTTTGTCATTTTTCTAGATTTGATTAGTATTCATTTTTGTGTATGCTCTCAGACTTAATCATTTTCCTAATTGGTATCTAATTTTCTCCTCTACTTTTAAAAGCAGACTGGAGTGATAGCACAGTGGGTAGGGCATTTGCCTTGCATGCCACCGACCCAGGTTTGATTTCTCCATCCATCTTGGAGAGCCTGGCAAGCTACCGAGAATATCCCACCCACACGGCAGAGCCTGGCAAGCTACCCATAGCATATTCAATATGCAAAAAACAGTAACAACAAGTCTCACAATGGGCACATTACTGGGGCCTGCTCAAGCAAATCAATGAATAATGGGATGACAATGCTACAGTGCTTTTAAAAGTACAGCTTTATAATTGTGGGTTCTTCCGGACTATATTAAAACTCAATATTTTGTCTACTTGTACAGCAGTCAAATAGTTTCTTTTAGTTTTTAAAAAAAATTTCAGTGAAGATACTATGAGATTTGCATAAGATAATTGCTACTATTCTTGTTGTACAATGCTTTTCTAGGATCTTTAGTTTTCCCCCTTTTCTCATTGTGCTTAATATCATCTTGCATAGCCCAGGTGAAAAAAAAAAAACTCTTGTTTATTTACATCCATCATGTATGATCTCACATAGATTTTAGTATTTTTTTCTATCTTCTTGAATACTTTGGAACTTTGAGGGGATTACATTGGATCTATGGATACTGTCCACTATGGGCATTTAAATTGCATTCATCATCACTTCATCATCATCATTTTCATCCCCTTGATCAATGATTTGCTCGAGAAGGCACCAGTAACATCTCCATTCGTCCTAGCCCTGAGATTTTAACAGCCTCTCTTTACTCGTTCCTCCCAGTGGTGCCACATTGGAGGCTCTTTTCAGGGTCAGGGGAATGAGACCCATCATTGTTACTGAATTTGGCATACTGAATACGCCACGGAGAGCTTGCCAGACTCTGCCGTGTGGACAGGATTATCTCAGTACTTTGCCAGGTTCTCTGAGAGGGAGAATTAGGTTATAAGAGGTGGCCGAGAATGCAGCCTCGCACTTCCAGGAGCATTGTTTTATAGTTTCTGGATCTTGGCTGTTGATGGGATTACAAGGTGCCAGGGGCAATTTGTGGGTGTGGCTACCAAGCTACTGGAAAATGGGAGCTCTGGGTAGAGAAGGCCCAGTCTCAATCTGAGCTTGTTTGGAGATCTCGGCCTCGGGTCCTGCACACCTGGGTTTCTCTGCCCGAAGAAAAGCTACATTAGTTCTAAAAATTTATAACATTGCTATTACATTTGCTTGTTTTAATATACATCACAGTGTACTCTTTCTTTGAGGGTTTTTGAAAAGCTTTAATATTGCTAAAATGTCCAATATGTCACAACAGTTGTCCATTGTTTGCATTGTTCTAGCAATATTTCTCCTTTTTTGTCAATTAAATTTTTTTCTAAAGTTCTTATACCACATAATATGAGTGAAAAGTGTAAGATACTAGATGAGAATTTTTTGATTCCAAGATTCTGTGTTACATTTGTTTTCGTTCTTTATTTACTTAATTTTTCAAAGACTCTTTTCTGAGGCATGAAGTATTAGAACAAATTTTTTTCAGTATTGCATTGTTGCCTATCATGCTAATGAAATTAGTGGTCAGAGTTCAAATATAAATATATATGTATATGCATGTTTATATACATAAACATGTATATATACATAGAATTTAATTTACTAAGAAAATAGATGACTTATTTATCAAATTTATGAAGAAAGCATGCAGGGTAATAGTTAATTATCCTACATATATTTTAAAACTTCCAAAGTGAGATACAGGAGACCTCATTTTCTCATGGGTTGCTTAGAATGGCTTAAAAGACCTTTGACAAACTCTTGGATCATTGCAATGGTGGGATTAATTAGGCCCCTTTCATAGGTGCTGCACAAAGAGAAGAATTATTCCGTGCAGAAACCTGTAGCTACAAGGGGGAAATAGACCATTTAAATGCAAATCTTCTAATCCAAGAGATTCAGACTCTAAATAGAAGTGGGTCTTCAGAGTGACTCAAGAAGTTAGCAATATGTGGCCCTTCTGGTGGGATTACTTATTTTAGGAACTCTAATAACCTGCTTTATTACTTGAGGATACAACATTCTACCGCATATCCCCAGACTTTCCATTGCGACTGTTGCACATAACGTGTGAACTTCCTGGTTATTAAAAGTTTCGGTGACTCCTTAGTTATAAATCAGATGCCAAAACAGCTCCAGTTCTAGCAGCAGTATTAAATTATCTGTAGTAATTACACAGTATATACTCTCCAGTCAAAATTATTGGAAAAGTGTTGAAGAAAAGTATGTTAAAAAGACAGAATGGTATATAGAGTTGAAGGACAATAATCTTTCATAAGAACAGTTGCACCGCAAGATAGGTACTTCTGAGCTGACTTTTCACAAATCACACTGAATATTCATTTAAAAACCTATATTCTCTGGTGCAGTAAACTATTTGTAAGCTCGATTTATGACACTGAAATATACAGACAAACCTACACTGATCAGTTCTGGCTTCCTAGTTGCAAACGTATTTACAGAATTTTTATTTCAAAAGAAGCAGCCATTCTACATGTTCACATATTCCTCAAATATTAGAAAATTTCCCTTGAAACACTCACTTGAAATGTTGAAGATGTACTTGTCATGGTATTGAATATTCACTTGTTAGTAATCAGTGGCACAGTTCTGGTAATTTTGGAGATAAGGGATATAATTATAAGCTTCGAGTGAAATTTCTTGCTTGATGTAAGTCACATTTTTAGTTTTGTAATCGGAATTAGAAGGATTGGGACTTCTTTATATTTTCTCTGCTAAAATCAACAACCTCTTTTAGTTTTAGTTTTCAACGAATCAGAGGTAGAGAAAAGGAAACAGAAAGGGATTTTTCTGTGGATGTGACTTTGAGGGAAAATAGTCATGCTCCTAAACAGGTGAAAAGGAACTTTAGAGATATAGAGGGAAAAGATACTCAAGTCACAAGTGTGGCATACATAGTGAGAGGTTTAAGCACCATGTTTTTAGGTAAATACTTTGCAAGGTAGGATAGGAGCAGAAGAGTAGAGAAGAGGAAGCACTCCGAAACAGTTCTAGGTTCAAATCATGTGAAAAATTGTGTTTGGACCTGGAGGGCAATGTTAAGGGAAATAAGAAGAAAGACATTCTGATATTCTTGCTTATTTCTAGTATAGAGAATAACAGTCCAAAGAGAATGAAAGTATCAAAGGGGGTTACTTAGACTCCCCGGCTCCGTAAGTTGAAAAACTGAGGATAAGGAAGGAAAGACACTGAGGAGGCCAGGGGTTGAGTCTGAAGAAATGGAAAGAAGTTAATAGGTATGGGGTAGGGACCTCCGACCCTTTGGTGATGTAGCAGGATGGAACTCTTCCTGAGTAAACAAACAACAGAGGCTTTCGGATCTTATAGGGCATTAGAGTAATCAGTGCCACATCTAGATTAGATTGTCAGGCACTGATAGAGAACACCTAGTATAATATTGGATTCACCTAGAAGCGTTTTTTTTTTTGTTGTTGTTGTTGTTTATTTTGAAAAATGACCACACTTGGTGGTGGTGAGGTGTTTATTTACTAATGGGCCTTGGCGCTCTCTCTCTCTCTCTCTCTCTCTCTCTCTCTCTCTCTCTCTCTCTCTCTCCCTCTCTCTCCCTCTCCCCCTCTCCCTCTTTCCCTCTTTCCCTCCCCTTGTGTCCGGTAGTCTCATGCTGCTTACCCCACCCCAGGGAGCCTAATGGTGATCTGCAGGTGAAGAAGGAAAGAGGGCTAGGCTTGTTGGTCTCAATTGCAGTTCACTCCAATCTCATCTCCATTCTCCTCTGCTTCTCCCTCTGCTTCTCCCTTTCAGGATTTCCCCCAGCCCACTCTTACAGCCTAGATAAATCCCAAATCATGAAAGGTTAGGGTAATAATTACACATAGGTGTGGTGATACAATAAACAGAGCTAAAGTCCTTCCCTCAAGGGAAACTTCTCCTAGTACAGATTCTCATCCAGCAGAACGACTCTCCCAAGACTGAAATTCCAATTATGGGTGTGTTTCTCCTTTCCTTTGTCCAACAAACATACATTCATAATATTAGTCATTTTGTATGGACACAGTAAGAGATACACTAAGCTTATAGAATTGCTCTTCTGGGGCCATCTTGATTTCAGACTACAGTGCTCAGGCCAGATTAATCTTTTCTATCCATAGCATGGTCTTAATCTCTAATCTCATTATTACTTTTGGATCATGAAAGAATTTGTCCATGACCATGCTCTTAACTTATAGTTGAGTATTGTGGTGCTTTGGCCTGGCCCATTTTGATGCCAGGGTAGCTCACAGCTTGCTTTGGGTCCATTCAGTTGCTCGTCAGGACCCTGGTGCTAGGTGCTAGGAACTAAGGGCAACTAAGGCTTATGTTGAGATTCCCAGGAGTGAATATTATTTGGAGTCAATTAACTCCCAAGTTACAAAAGCATAATATTAAGTCTCTTCATGTGTCAATACAAAAAGGACATTGCTTTAAAGTAAACTATTCAGAAGACATAAGGAGAGGAGAAAGGAAATATTTAACTTACAATACAAGTTCAGTGTCCTTAGAAGGATGTGACACTACAAGTTAACAGAATCTGATTAGGGGGAAAGGTGATTAACTGGTTGGGGAAGAGAGCACAGAGAAGTTACAGATAAGCACACAAAGGAATGAGAGTGACTCAGGAGCATTGTGATGGGTGTGACCTGATAAACCTAAGCTCCCTGTGGCAAGGGAGAAAGGACAAACCAATATTATCCTACAGTGGGATAAACAGGAAACACTCTGGGTGGTTCCAGCATGATAATTCCGTTCTCTGCCTGACATGGTAAAACTTGGGAAAGGATCACAGGCGATCCTGAGACTACACCCAGCAAAACTCAGGAAACTGTGGGAGAAATCAGACTCAAACTTGGGCTACGAACATGTGAGGCACTGACTTCACATTTGATTCTTCCTGGAAGTTTTAAAAATTACCATTGTTGGGGCTGGAGCAATAGCACAGCGTTTGCCTTGCACGTGGCCGACCCGGGTTCGATTCCCAGCATTCCATATGGTCCCCCGAGCACTGCCTGAGTAATTCCTGAGTACATGAGATAGGATTAATCCCTGTGCATCGCCAGGTGTGACCCAAACCCCTCCCCCCAAAAAAAATTACTATTGTTGGGCCATGTTGATAGGTCTCTGGTGGAACATACGATTTTCATGTATGGGTCCCTAAGTTTCAGCTTGACACTGCATGGCACTCCATCCCCTCCACCCCCCATCACCACCACCTTTCACTCTACTCTCAAGTCCCCCCAATACTTTGGATACCTGAGCCCATACACTCAAGAATGGTCTGCAAGATCCCTGAAGTTCACTGAATGTGACCCTTATTCATAAACAGAACAAAGCCAGAGTGAAAGGATAGCAGGTAGGGTGACGGTCTTGCATGCAGCAACCAGGATTTGACCCCCGGCAATCTATATGGTCCCCCGAAACCCACCAGATGTAAGTGCAGATGTGTCCCCAAGCCAAAAGCAAACAAAAAACCAATGTCCTGAATCTAATTCCCCCATGATCCTAAATGTCCATATGTTGATCTGTTGTCCTAGTGTTTTAGTTTCATGTTCCCCATAGAGGTCAACATATAGTCAGGCTAAAAAATCAGTGTTATAAATGAAAACAGGTAAATGGACAGATTTTTTTTAAGTTTACCTACTTTCATGACCTCCACCTGCATAATTTCGTCAACATTTTCCTCCTTTATCATGCAGTGTGTTAACAGGGGCCTGATCTGTTTCATTCATGGTTTTGTCTCTCAGGATTCTTCCTGTGACATCTGCAGTGCAAACAGCAAATGTCAAGTGTTCTCGGCCGCGCGCACACTGATATCTACTACTGAAGCCTCCAAGGCCCCCTGACATCTGCTAGAAATATAATAGAAAGCCAAATTCATGGGATTCACAGTCTGCGTAGAAAAGCAAAGCGAGGAAGGTCAGGAGGGAAGAAAGGAGTAATTTGAACTGCAGATCAAAATTATATTCAGTTTTGTGCTGAGATTATATTCAGTTTCACGTCTGATAGCTAATTATGGATACACAGGATCCTAGTTTGATTGAATGAGCTATAGCCAGCTTGAGGTGGTGAAAGGCACGTGTGCAAGCAGGTGCTCTTTGGAAAACTGAGTCTAAATTTTTATTTTCCTCTATAAGACTGATCCAACAAGATGTTCTAATAGTGACATCAGAAAATGGTAAGACACAGTTCATTTTTTGGGGGGATCACACCCAGTGATGCACAGGGGTTACTCCTGGCTCTGCACTCAGGAATCCTCCTGGCGGTGCTCAGGGGACCATCTAGGATGCTGGGAATTGATCCCAGGTCAGCCGTGTGCAAGACAAATGCCCTACCCGCTGTGCTATCACTCCAGCCCAGACACAGTTCATTTTTAAAAATTTTTTTAAAGTTTTGATTTTGCCACACTGGTGACTCATGCTGTTTTGCTGTCCCCTGGAAGAAAAGCTGATTTTTGTGAAGTGGAGTAGCATTCTTTTCCTCTAGAAGACCTAAATAATGATACTGAAATTATTTCATTTTTCTTATAAGGTGGTGGACTCCCCAGGTTCACTTTAGTGAGGTTAAATCTCCCAAGTCTTAAGAGTTAGATTATTTACAGGATAAGGAAATTTTGAGTGGGATCAAATCCACCTCTCTCATTCTTCCATGCAGAGAAAGTTTATTTGACCAAGCAGTAAATTACAGAGCATATAGTTAGATAACTGCAGTGAATGTTCTTTAGAACTGGCAAGAAAATCAATAAAAAGAGTCCCACATGATGTTGGCATGTTGTTCAAAACAAGATTATTAATGTCTTTGAGGTAGTATATTTTTAAACAGAAGGTAAACTCTGTTTAAAATATATTTCATATATTAAGGTGTAGAAACTGAGCAAAGATATAACTCAGTAACATAGCACTTGCTTTGTGTGTATGGTACCTGTATATAATACACAAGCATGTGCACACATACAACACAAATATTTTTTAAAGAATATCTCAATTATGGGGTGATGAAATGAACAGAAACTTTCCTAAAGAAGAAATCCGAATGGCTCAGAGGCACATGAGAAAATGTTCCACATCACTAATCATTAGGGAAATGCAGATCAAAACAACCATGAGATATCATCTCACACCACAGAGACTGGCCCCCATCCCAAAAAACAAAAGCAACCGGTGTTGGCGTGGATGCGGGGAGAAAGGGACTCTTCTTCACTGCTGGTGGGAATGCCGACTGGTTCAGTCCTTTTGGAAAACAATATGGACGATTCTCAAAAAATTAGAAATTGAGCTTCCATTTGACCCAGCAATACCACTCCTGGGAATATATCCCAGAGAGGCAAAAAGGTATAGTAGAGATGGCATATGTATTTTTATGTTCATTGCAGCACTGTTTACAATTGCCAGAATCTGGAAAAAAACAGAGTGCCCCAAAACAGATGACTGGTTAAAGAAACTGTGGTACATCTACACAATGGAATACTATGTAGCCGTCAGAAAACATGAAGTCATGAAATTTGCATATAAATGGATCAACATGAAAAGTATCATGTTGAGTGAAATGAGTCAGAAAGAAAGAGACAGACATAGAAAGATTGCACTCGTATGTGGAATGTAATGTAACTGAGAAGTACAAGTTGGCAACGATGCAACTTCTGGCAGATATCTCTCTGGACTTAGTTATTAAAATAATAAAATACAGAAACCCAAAACCGAGAGGCTGCTAAGTGTGGTCACTTGACCTCATACATCTTCATCCTCAGGAATGGAAAACAAATTATCTAATGCTTCCTTTTCAGCAGGTCTGACTTTAGGGGAGAGACTCTCCAAACAATAATAGTGAGTTTTGTTGAAATATTGTATGCAATCAGAGTGAAAGTAAAGTGAAATTTATTAGTTACACAGGCGGGGGGGCTAAGGGTGGGGGGACTAGGGGTGTGGGGGGGTTAGGGGTGTGGGGGTGCGGGGTGGAGCTATACTGGGATTCTTGGTGGTGGAATATGTGCACTGGTGAAGGTATGGGTATTCGAGCATTGTATAACTGAGATTTAAACCTGAAAATTTTGTAACTTTCCACATGGTGACTCAATAAAAAAATTAAAATTAAAAAAAAGAATATCTCAATTTAATTTAGCATTAAAGAAAATTAAATTAATTTAAAATTTAAGTTTAAAATTTTAACAATTTAATATGATTATACTTGGAATGACAGAATCAGGGAATTTGAATCCTGGAAAATATACCCCTTGTGGTCATATTTCTATTTTCTCCTAGTAGCTTTTCTGGATTTCAACTTTATATCATAAAATTCACTTTTTTTAACTGTTCAAGTTAGTATTTTTGATAAATCTAAAGAGTTGAGTAATCATCATTTACATTTAGTTTTCAAACCTTTCAGACACCCCAAATAATTTTCATACATGTTTGCAAGCTATCTTTTTTCCCATTCCCAGTGTTTAATAATCTTCATTGAATTATGTCTACCTAAACAGATTTATCTATTCTGGATACATAGCATATGTTATATATCTGGATACATATAGTATTTCACATGTTCTATTTCTGGCTTCTTTCATTTAATTTTATTACTTTGAAACATCCATTTTGTACTTTATTTTTGTTGTTTCTTTTCTTTTTTTTATAACTGCCCAATAATATTTAGTTGTAACAACCATTTTAATTGAAAGATAAGTTACCTTAGATCAAGAGAAGCAATATATCTCAGATTCTTATAAGATATCCATGGCTCTTGGATTTGGTCTCTCTCTGGAGCAGAAATCCAGCACTCACTAGATAATGAATATTCTGATGTTCTGACTCCATCCTTGCTGGTTCAACTCCCTGGGGTTAGAGTTGTCAATATGCAATATGAGTTCTGCTTTGATGTTTGTGTGTAAGTTCAAAGGTGGATTCTCATAAAGTTCATGGTGATTGTCACCAGTCTAAACCAGAAACCTGATTCCTTACTGTCATCTAACTTCCCTCCCTGTATATTGTCATTAACATAAGTTCACAGCTCCCCACCACATATTTCTTCTGTAGAGTGTAAATTTGCAGAGATGACTATTTCAAAATTACTTCTCTATGTACTTTTCTTTTCCAACTGGGCTGTGACCATAAGGGATATCCATGAGGCACAGAGCCATAACTGATACATAGAACACTGGCTGCAGACATATTTCCATCAAAACGCTCTGGTTTTGTAAATAAGGAAGCTCAGTGTAAATCTGTCTGCCCCTTTGGTCGTGACTAATAGAGATAAGTAAAGCATTCATGTTTTGTTTACTTGTACATTGATTATATTTTAGGAATGAAGATGAACTCAGATTTTATATTTTTTTTTTCTCTTGTAGGATATCCAGGAAAGTTAGCCATAATAGTTTGCCATCTCCAAAGAATCCAGTGAAGGCTATCACTCTCTAATTAGTCCCATCTGATTTTCATTTTAAGAACAACTTGGTGACGCATGCTTGCACTCTCACCTGATTTTAATTAGGTCTCAAGGAGCACAGTTTGGCAAATCTGGCCTCCTATCTCATTATAGATAGAGACGCATTGTCCCAAGCCAGTTTTCTTTTTAGAAAAAAAAATGCTTGTATCTAGTTAAAAGGGGTTATCTATTCTTTGATATTAATACTTTCAAAATGGACATAAATTATCAATTTCTAACAAAAAGTTAATTCTGTGTTCTTTAAGTTTACATCTTGACGATTTAACAAAAATAAATAAAATAACGATTTGCTATTTTTATTATTCTACATTTCCCTCAGAGATAATTTATTCCGCCCAAAAACGCATGGTTAAGCAAAGGAAGAGGTATGATTTTAGGTTAGTAAGGCACACTAAACCTATCAAACTACCTGACTTTATGTTGGAATACTTCCTTTTACCACTTTTATATGGCATGTACATTTTCTGGGTCTCATTCCCCTTACCCTGAAAGAGCCTCCAATGTGGCACTGCTGGGAAGAATGAATAAAGAGAGGCTGCTAAAATCTCAGGGCTAAGACCAATGGAGACGTTACTAGTGACCACTCGAGCAAATCGTTGATCAACGAGATGAAAGTGATAAAAGTGATAAAAAGTGATAGTGATGATATTTTTATGGTATTTCCAATAGTGTTTGAATATTCTTTAAAAAATGAGAATAATAATTATTTCAATTGGATTGTAGTGCTGGTTAACAAATTACAAATAAATCATGTGTAGTAGTTACTAACATAGCGAATTACTATTTACAATAGCTATTATTGAACTGAGATAGTGCTTTGGTTTATTTTTAATTATTTTCAATATTGTAATAATACTTGGAGTTTCTGTGAGATATAATATTTCAAATACTCTACACTTGGTTATTGCACATATGTTTTTAAACTTTTTCATTTCTTGATTCTGCTTTCTGAAAAAATTACACATAGCCTTTATTTTAAATCTCAGTTTCAGATTATTCCATATTAATAGGGTTCTGCAGTATGACCCTTCAAAACTCTTGTCTTACAATATTTATAATTATGCAACTGGAAATTGTTAAGTGTCATGCATGTTTCTAAATATAATTTAAATATATTTAGTTAACATCATCCTGTGGAGTAACACAAAGTATAATTTTACAGAAAGGTGAAAGAAACCAAAATGGAACACAATGTATTCCATTATACATGGATTATAAAATATTTAGAAAAAATACAAGGAGAAAATATTAGTCATGAATCTAGGTAACAAAATATTTATTGTGAATGTAGGTAGAAATAGTAGAGTAAATATTTCCATCAACTCTAATTCTTTACCATTAAAATTCACTGACACTGTATTGAAATATTTTGAAAAACACATAAAATTACATACAGGGTTGGGATGTGACTTGGCTTCTCAGTGAAAGCTTCTCATATGTAAGTCCTCAGAAATAAATAAACTGCAAAAACAAAAAAAAACAAGACATTAGTTATGATTATACTTTGTAAAGTACAAAATATTATAAAAACCTAAATAAGAGAATCTGTGGAATGAGAGAAAATGTTTTCACTTTCAATTCTTATTTCAATAAGAATGCCCAGAATAATTAAAATTACAATTAAACACCTCAGGACCCTGATTTGTAATGGATACCTTAACAACAACAACAACAAAATCCCTCTGATTTTAAATCAGCAAAATATAAGAGTGAAAAAATAAGAAGTGGACAATAAATCTTTGATGGATGTTGCTCCAAATACGATATACAAATGGTCAACAAGCACATAAAAAAATGCTCCACATCACTCCTCATTAGGAAGACACAAAATCCCAAAGAGATATTGCCTTACCTCTGCTGAATAACTACTATGAAAAGAAATGTCGACTAGGAAGTAGAGAAAATGGAGCCCCTGTGCACTGTCAGTGCAAGTTAAGTTTGTGCTGTCACTGTGAAAAACAGTATGGAGTTCCGCAGAATAATAAACATAGACATACACACAGACCACATGATCAGGCAATCCTACTCTTGGGCATATAGTCAAGAGAATTGAAACCAGGATCTGAAAGGTACACATACACATGTTCATTGTAGCATTATCCACAGCATTGAAGAAGTGGAATAAATCTGAATGTCTATTAACAGATGAACAGACAAATAAAAGATGCATGTGTATATGTGTATATGTTTATTCAACCTTAAATTGAGGAAAATCTTGTCATATGTTACAATATGAAAAATATTGAGGTTATCTTGCTGAGTGGAAGATGCCAATCAATTACTAAATTTACTTATTTCATAAGGTATCTAGAATAGGCACTCTTTGAAATAGAAATATGGGTTGCATGGACTGGAAGTGGTAGTGTTGACCATAAATGGACATAGAATTTCTATTTGCAAGGTGAAAAGGTTCTAGAGATCTGTTATGTGGCAATGTGCATGTAGTTAATATGTATTCTACAAGTACACTGACACATTTAATTAACAAAATTAATATAAGTTCATTTTACAAAAATTAAACACCTATTTTCACCAGGAGATCCAACTGTACTAACATGTGTATGCCATCATATATTTCATAGATTGGAAATGAGATGTATTAGTTGATAAATCATTTTGGAACATAGATACTGCAGTGAGAAAAATTTTTTCAAAAATCCACTTTTTTATTTTAAAAATCCACAATGTATAACTGTGCCAGTTTGTATACCCATTAAAATTAGGTATGTAATTAATGTGTATTTTCTGCCCTCTAAAATGATAAAGATAATGGACAGCAAAAGAATAGATAATCAGGGCCAGAATGATAGTAAAGTGGGTAAGGTGCTCTTCATGCATGCTGCTGACCCGGTTCAATCCCTGATATTCCATATGATCCCCCAAGCACCACAGAGAGTGATTCCTGAATTCAAAGCCAGGAGTAGTTCCTGAGCATTGGCAGGTATATCCTATAGACTAAACAAATATAATTACATATTTACATGTATTACATGTATATGAATATATATACATATATAATATGTTATATATAATCATGTTTCACTGGTTTATACCTCAGAGAAAAATATTTTACCACTTCTGTTGCTAATTTTACAAGATGCAAATGACAGCATTTTTCCTAAATGAAAGATTAAGGTTTTTTTTTTCCCTGCTTTTTGGGTCAAACCCAGCATTGCACAGGGATTACTCCTGGTTCTGCACTCAGGAATTACTCCTGTCAGTGCTGGGGGACCATATGGGATGCTGGGAATCGAACCTGGGTCAGCCAAGTGTAAGGCAAATGCCCTACCCGCTGTGCTATCACTCCAGCCCCAAGATTAAGAGTTTGATGAGAATATCATTTGTGGGCAAACACCTCTTGATATATCCTCATAAAAATTTTTGGATTCTGATGTGATTTTGTGATTCAAACTAGGGATACATCAAAACATATGTTCTCTCTCCTTTGTGGTTTGTTAAAATGTACTTAGATCAATCTGAGAGGCATCACATTAAAAACACCATTATAGAGCTATGAAATTAACTGTTCCCCCTAAGTCTGACTATAAAGTTCAAGTCCTTATCACTCTATCATTCTCTTTATGAATTCCCTGTGCTTCCATTAATCTAGTTGGATTGTAAGTTTCAGAATCAATCACCTAGTGACTTGTGCTGTATGATTTAGAGTACCAAAAGAGTTGTATTTTGATTTATTGCAGAAATAATTTCATGATAGCAAATGTTTTTAAGCCATGAATGAAAATTAATTGCAGAGATACTATAAATATATTCTTTAACAGTCCTAATAGAATGCAAAGGAATCTCTTAGCTTTTCTTCAGAGAAACATTTCACTCATATTTCAAATCATATTTTACAACTGGGTAGTTTTCCTCTGATAAAGCAAATTTCTCTCACAGAAACTTGATTACCTCTTTCAAAGAAAATCAGAAAAGAAAAAAATAACAAATAAAAACCTGAAGAAATATATACAGAGAAAGCATGCAAAGATTTTCACACACTCATCAAATAAGTTGGCAACATTTCAGCTAGTATATAATGTATACTCTATGTGACTCAAATAGCTATAAATCATTCCTCCTTTTCACTCCCTCTTTGTTCTGTTACCTATTCATTCATTAATAGCAGATCAGTACTTGATATTTTATTTTGCTACTTCACAAAATTCCAACTAGTTAAACAAAGATTCGCTTTGTACTTGTTTGCCTATGTACTTTTTAAACTAAATACCTCACATTGACAGTGATAAGTGAATTGTTAAAATTAACAACTTCATTTGTTAATTTTAAATCCAAATATATCCTTATTTCCTATATTAAATTCTGGAAATATTATCTACGGAGGAAACATCCTCCACCACAGCTGTGGAAATGCAGCTGTGCACAGTCAGTCACTATAAATGGTTGTCCTGTCACTCAATACAGGTAACATGATTGTTTCATATTTCATCAAGTCAAACAGTGGCTTATTAATTCTGTGAGAAAAAGTATTTTTGTGTTGTCTGTCCCTCTATAACATAAGATCCTCTGATTGTGTGCAGTGGAATTTTTAGGCTGTATAAACACATCTCATCAGAATATGTTTCTCAATAAATGTTACTTTTATTTTCCTGCAATACAAATAGGCTGGACTTTTCACGAGGCTCCTTTCTTCCTCTTGTCAAGCCTTCTTTAAGTATCTGTCATTATTTCAACATCTGGAGGGGCAGATAAGCTGCTCCAATTGGAACACTACAGTCAGCAACTTTCTCCAGGAAGCTAAATTTGTCACTTCTGCAAAGCATCCGTCTTCTGCAAGCTTTTGACTTCTATCCCCAGGCCAAACTCGAAAATTAGGCATACCAGTTTGTAAGGCTGCTGAACCTTGGACTAATTCAGCTATGGAGAAAAGGATGATAAAGTGGGGAAAGATCATGATTAACTCAAATTAATTTCTAGACCAGCAGGAAATCCATTTAAATCTGATATTAAGATTTAATCTTAACCTGGTGTCTCTCCGGCCCTTATACATGACTTCCATTTTAAAGAAATATTGAAAGCTACTCTGCGTTTTGTTCCTTGACAAATGCTTGCACTTTTATTGTACCACTTTGATTTAGGAGAAAAAACTTCCTTTCATATTATCCAGAAAATTGACAGTAGCTAATTTGAAATGTGATATAAATTCACGAATCACCGTTTTTGTATTCTAATCATTCAATTTATGTGACTATAAAACTGCAAATATGTAAACTTTTATTTATAACTTGTATTTATAACACATTATTTTTCTTATTAACACTGTTTAATGATTTCCTTTCCCTAGAAATTATCTTGATAATTTTGAGTTTGTCAGGGTGAGTTGCCCTCTGGTTTTGATTTACTCTTTAAAGTTGTCTCCTTTCATTTTACCTCTTGACTACATGAATTTCTGTGTCATATTTTCTTGCCATGTGCATGTCATTCCCATTTTTAGGATGTCTTAACCTCCTACTTGGATGATTTCCCAAATTATTGTGGATTTACTTTAATGAGGAATCTTGCTAAAATACAAACTTAACTTAAAATAATAGATTCCAGATAAAAACAGATAAACGAAGATAAGAAAAAAAATACATTTTCTTGGATCATAAGCTTAAGAATATATTTGGTGAAGACTAAAAGAAGTGATTCTACAAGGAAGTGATCATTGATGTAAAGAGAGGGGTGCGGCAGGGTGATACCATTTCACTGAAAGTCGTCAGTGCCGCCCTCGAGAACATCATGCAATGACTGGAATGGGAAGGAATGGGAGTGAAGATAGACGATTGGCAATTACACCACCTCTGCTTTGCTGATGACATCGTTCTCATAACACCAAACATTAGCCAAGCAGCACAAATGCTGGCCGACTTCAACCACGAGTGTGGAAAGGCTAGATTGCAGCTGAATCTCAACAAGACTATGTTCATGAAAAAGGAACTGGTCCCTGAAGCTCCATTTGCTCTCAATGGAACGAACATCTCCGAATGCAGCAGCTATGTGTATCTGGGTCGAGAAATCAACATGAGGAACGACTTGGTGCCAGAACTGTGCAGGAGGAAGAGAGCAGCGTGGAATGTATTCAAGAGCGTCGAAGAGGTGGTTAAGAGATGGAAGAACCTCTGACTCCGGGCACATCATTTCGATTCCACTGTTCTTCCTGCAATAACATATGCCTCAGAGACCTGGGCCCTATGCAAACAGGATGAGAATCCCAAAGAGGAATCGAAAGAGCTATGCTGGGAATATCATGTCTCACTCAAGTGAGAGAAGGAATCTGGAGTTCTGACCTCCGTTGACGGTCAAAAATCAGGGATCTGTCTCGTTTGCCAAGGCATCAAATATCAGATGGGCCGGTCATGTAATGTGATTCAGAGATGACTGCTGGACTAGAGCTGTTACCAACTGAATTCCACAGGACTTTAGAAGACTTTGTGGCCGCCTACCGACTAGATTGCACATGTTGCTTTTGGCCCTTTGGTTCTACCTTACTGTATAACTCTAGGTCCCACATATGAATGAATTCCTTCTGTATCTTTCTTTTAGACTGACTTTCTGTATGACTTCACACAAAATAGTTTCCTCTATTTCCATTCACATTGCTTCAAAATGCATGATTTTATTCTTTCTTAGAGCAGTATGAATTCTGTACATAAATATGCATACATATATGTATACACACATATATATATACATATATATATACAAATATATATATATATATATAGCACAGTGAGTAGGACATTTGACTTGCACGCAGCAGACCCTGGTTCAATTCCTCTAGGAGAGTCCAGCAAACTACCGAGAATATCCCGCCTGCACAGCAGAGCCTGGCAAGCTCCCTATGGCATATTCAATATGCCAAACACAATAACAACAACTCTCACAATGGAGACGTTACTGGTGCCCGCTCGAGCAAATCGATGAACAATGGAAGGACAGTGATACAGTGAGATATATAGAGAGAGCTGGAGCAATAGCACAGCAGGTAAGGCATTTGCCTTGCACACAGCTCACCTGGGTTCGATTCTTCCGTCCCTCTTGGAGAACCTAGCAAGCTATTGAGAGTCTCCCACCTGCATGGCAGAGCCTGGCATGCTCCCTGTGGCGTATTCGTTATGCCCCAAACAGTAACAAGTCTCACAATGAAGACGTTACTGGTGCCCACTCGAGCAAATCGATGAACAATGGGAGGAACATCAATTGCTACTTTTTCCCCTTATGTGATTAATTCATTTATTTATTTCAAGTTTCATAATTTATGATATTGTTTTCTCTCTTTTTAAAAATATTTATTTTTATTGAGTCACTGTGAGATACACAGTAACAAAGCTGTTCATGATTGGGCTTGATCATGCAATGACCCAACATCCATCCCTCCACCAGTGTCCATGTCCCACCGCCAAAGGACCCTGGTTTCCCTCCTGCCACCCCCTTCTTCCTCAGCCTGATTCTATGGCAGGCAATTTCCTTCTCTCTCTCTCTCTCTCTCTCTCTCTCTCTCTCTCTCTCTCTCTCTCTCTCTCTCTCTCTGTCTCTCTCTCTCTCTCTGACCATACAAAGAATCAAAGAATCGAAGAATCTATAGTGTGTGTGTGAGTGTGTGTGTGTGTGTGTGTGTGTGTGTGTGTGCGCGCGCGCGCGCGCGGACAAAGTTTCTCCATAGTTCTCTAAAGAAAGAATGAACCCCAGGGAGGACAACTGCAATTCCTCTACTTATTTTCACGAAAAGGGATTGATTCCTGAGTACACGGGTCTTTGAGAATTGTCTGGAAGATCTGCGTGCACACTCCAGATGCTTTTGAAGTTATAGTCATTAATTTAGCAGTATTCACAGCACAGTTTTGGACCCCCCTGTGTTTTACACTCCAGCCATCTGCTGGTTCCTGTGTAACACTCTCCTTGGGCTCTACCCTTTTCTCTCTGGTTCTGTCTTTCGAAATCCACCAGAGTTGGCCTCATTGCCAGTCTAACAGTCCCCAGTGCTCTGTAGTCAGCTGTGGGGACTCCACGGGTTGTATCTCAGTGGCTCTTTGTTCCTTTGCTTCCGTTGGTCTTAACCAACCACTTTTTCAGGGCATGCGTTAGAAAGGACCAGTTAGTTAGCTTTTACTACGTTACCCCGTGCCCCTCCCCTCCCCTTGGCTTTCACTGTAAGTTACATGGAGGCTGTAGCTCGAGATACAACTTCTACCTCCTGTGTGAGTAGATGGGAGTAGATGGCCCGATGCAGAGAGCTAAGGAGCGGTCATCACCGTGTTCTCGCAGCGGTATCTCCCTGCGCAAGCTGCGCCGCCCCGACTCTCCACAGGGAGGAGGTTGGTGAACGCTTAGTGAACTCGGACCTGCAGCTGTATGTCATCGCCTCGTTCTCTCGATATTCTGACTGTTGTGCCATTTCTTGTTACAACTATCTTGGTGGTGTTTAAGTCGACGTAATCATGTGACATTCTAGAAATTACCCGGTGCACACATTTTATTTTTCAGTTTGAGACTTTCTCAAACTGTATAGAATTGTATAGAATCAAAGTGTTCCAAGAAATTAAAAAAAAAATCCGAAGAAAAAACTTAAGAAACAGAATTTTCTTTCTAAAATGAGATTCCTGGGGCTGGAGCGATAGCACAGTGGGTAGGGTGTTCGCCTTGCATGCAGCTGAAGCAGATTTGATTCCCAGCATCCCATATGGTCCCCTTGCCAGGAGTGATTCCTGAGTGCATAAGCCAGGAGTAACCCTTGTGCATCACCAGTTGTGACCCAAAAAAGCAAAAAAAAAAAAAAAAGAGAGATTCCTGTTGTAAATATTTTTTTAAAAATATATACATATATTAGTGATGCCAATTTGCAGTATCAATAAAATTCTAACTTCTGTGTATTTGTTGAAATATTGCTGTATACATCCATGAAAAGATTACTCAGAAAATTAGGTCTTCAGGACCAGAGCAATAGTACAGCGGGTAGGGAATTTGCCTTGTACCTGGCGTGTCTCGGTTGGATTCCCATAACCCCATAGAGTTCCCTGAGTCCACTAGGGGAACTCTGAGCACAGAGACAGTAATACACCCTGAGCTCTGCCAGCAGTGGCTCCAAAACCAAAAGAAGAAAAGAAAAAGAAATAAATAAAAAGTTTGGTCTTTAGAATATTTGAATCAGAGGTTACACTGGCCAAAGAATATGATGGGGGAAAAAACAAAACAAAAACTACCATGGAGGGGAAATTCCATTTATAGAAGGGTTCTTTCTTGGGGAAGCACAGGTAAAAGCAGAAAATGGAATAAAATACTATTTAAAAAAGCTGGTGTCAAAAGCAGATCATGACTTCCCGGGGAAAACAACCCTTTAGTCATTGCTGAAACCATCTTTCCCTTACTGCCTTTCAAACCACCAAAGAGGATTGGTAAAGGATCTTTGGAACCGAGAGCAACTTTCACTAATGAGTCTCCTGATGCTGTCCCAGTGATGGGCACGTCAGAATCCCATCAATAAAACATTAAGATAAAGCACCCTCAACCCTCCAGGTAACAGCCAGATCTCATTCCAGAAACTCACATTTTGTGTCAATTTAAGAATTGACTTTAAGAGATGAAATGCACTTTGCTCAGGCCTGTAGGATCCTCTGGTAAACATTAATACAATCACCCTCATATATTCGTGCAATCTCTGTCTTTTTCTCTCACATACACGCACACACACACACACACACATATTTCTCATTGGTATATCCTTGTGCTAATATGCTCCCAAGATTTGCATTTAAATTTCCCAATTGATTTTATTGGACACTGACATGGAGTGACAAACACATACCTTCCCATACTTGTAAATATTTTTTTATATATCTAAGAAAACTTTTCAGCTCATACTTTTACTTCCATCTAGAGAGTTTCAAAAAAACAGTTCTATGAAGTGAGATAAGGATATTCTTATTAAATGAAGGCTTCTAGAAATAAATTTGAATTTGGGTAACTTCTAAGGCATCTCTTTCTCCTACTTTTAGTTATTGAATTCCAGGAAATACAACCCTGAAGAAAGTGGTGTTCAAACTTACACACTCTGTTTCTTTATTTGTGATAGCAGCAAATTATTCCATAATGTAAATATTAGGATGAGATTTACTCTGAGTATGGGTATATTTCTATGTTTCTTATCACACCTAAATTAACTAAAGGGTTTTTGTTTAAAGAATATCTTCTCTTGATTAAAATGTAGTTAGAATCATAAAATCCTGCGGTTTTTACATCTGAGACTCTCATTCACTTAATTTGCATAAACTGCCATTTTGATAACTTCAAAGAATAAACAGATTTACATTGCCTCATATAACTTGCCTCATCAGAAAAACCTTTGAATATTCAGGTATGTATAATTTGTCTGTGCTGTCACATTAGTTTAGGGTACGATCTACCTACCTTTTCTAAGACATCTCAGTAACCCTGATGAAATAAACATGAAAAAGCCAGGCAAAAAAAAGACATTTTAATCTCAGAAAGAGAGCAAGAGGACAATGTAGAGAGTCACCCCACTCCCACTAGCATTTCAGTGAATTCAGTTCAAGTATTGTTCCTGATAGATTCAACCCCAGCCCGCTTCCCCGCAGATAAGGCCCTGCCACACGCAACCTCTCACTTGCAATAGGTCTTCACCCTCTGACACCTCCCAGGGGCCTGTCACCATGGGCAAGAACCCGCTCCTGCTCTTCTTTTTCCTCTTGCCTGATTGCTCCAGTTACAAAACAATTTGAAACTTGGAAAATTCAGAACAAGTAACAGGGTGTGTGACACATGTTCTCATTTTACATATGGCTGATGCACATTTTACCTAAGCACCGAAGATAGAGAGATGTGATTTTCCTGTATCCTACTGCTAGTTATCTGGGGACCGGAATTGAGTTTAGAAAACGCATTTCCCAGTTTTGAATGTAAAATGTCTATTCATTACCTCTGTATATTTTTGAGATTTAGGGGGAAATGAGATGATTAGATTATTGTGTTGTTAATGAATTAGAAATCTAATTCATTCAGGTGGAAATTGATAATAATGAGTCAGAGTAATCTATTTTAAACCAAATCTAGCTATTTACAATTAAAAACAAGAAACAGAACAGGGTATATCCCTTCTTCGGATAAAACATAATGAATCATTCCATTTACTGTCTGCAGAAAACAACTAAAGTTAGATTCACAGGAGTGGATTACCTAGTCTGGATTTCAAATAATGTTTTTATTGATTAGGCGTACAAGATATTAAATATAACACATTTCTGTACTTAGGACTAGAGTGATCTAAATGCCTTCACTGTGCTTTCCTGGGATCCCATTTTTAAACAAAGCAGTAATAGTTCATGTTTCACAGTCTCTTTAGTCTAATGGGAGGGCAGAAAAATTAAAAATACACCAAAATATCTAATTATAAATTATATTGTGCATTTTTCAAAGAAATAATTACAAGTTGGAGTGACACGAGAAGGTTGCTAGAGCAAATCCAAAGATAAAAAGGTAATCCCTTCTAAGGTATTGCATTTTTAACTAGGACCTGAAAGTTAAATAACATTTGCCATCAAAAATAGTGGAGGGGCTGGAGAGATAGCACAGCGGGTAGGACATTTGCCTTGCACGTGGCCTGACCCGGGTTCGATTCCCAGCATCCCATATGGTCACCTGAGCACCACCAGGGGTAATTCCTGAGTGCAGAGACAGGAGTGACCCCTGTGTATCGCCAGGTGTGACCCCCAAAAAAGCAAAAATAAATAGTGGAAGGAAGAGACTAATATGAACATATTAAGGAGGCCCACATAACTGAGAGATTGTAAGAAGGCCAAGATAACTTGAGAGTTTCAAAAATAATGGGGGAAAATAATGCTAGGTCCTATTGGTGTCTAATGGAGAGATCACATTATGGAAAACAGTAATGTGCAAAATGATCCTTTGATTGCCATTCCATGGCTGTAGTTTGTTCATTCATGAAACAGTTTCTCCTATCTATGAAAATTTCCCTTTAAAAAAGTTGGAACTCATTCATTTAAAAAAGTTTCCATTTCTTTGCGCTCCACACACAAATGTGGTCGCCTTCTCGAGCACTTCCATTTTGATGGTGTAATCAAAATCATTAGCAGATACTGCCAGCTTAGAGGAGTTCAGCAAATTAAGCTACATCAAAACATGGTGCTCCCAGCCAGCATACAGTCCCCTGTTATCAAACAGTTTGCAGTGCAGATGTATTTCGCAAGTTTTACTATCTCAATCTGGATTTGCCCTCAAACCTTCCTCCGGCTCTGTCTACACTGTCAAATGCAGAGTCGAGCAATCACCCTGGGAATGGTATTGTTGGAGACAGTTCAGGTCAAATGAGTTCCCTTTCCCCCCATTTCTCCTCTTTAATAGCCCAGTGTCTCCTCTTCAATTTGCCTGCATAAACAGTGCCTGAGGGCAACCGGGAAGAGTAGTAGATACTCCAAACGTGCCTCAAATAATATTATAGAAAGTGAGGTCTTGTTTACAAAGCATCTTTGACCCCATACCATTTTGACGCTGACATAGAGGGTACAGGGGTTCTGCTCCAACATCTTTTCGCTGTTTAGAGGCTGACACTCAAAGATGCTCATTCATTAGTGTCGTTTCACGGTATTACAGAAACACTCTCAGTAGAGACAAAACTGAAATATATGTTCTCTCTCCTACTTCAGACTTTTCCCTGAGTGTTGCTACAATGCAATTTGGTTCTGTTCATCTCAACAACAGTTTCACAAATGTTTAGCAATTATGAGTTCTTATAGGACTTTAGCAAGAAAAGTCCCTGTGACTAACCATAGATTACTTGGTGCTAAGGACTGTGTTCAGAGACTTGTAATTCTTCTAATTGCTGTGTTCCACCTAGGAGGGAAGCATGGTTATTATCCCCATTCTATGGAAGAGGAGAATGAAGATTGAAAGTTTAAATAACTTCTCTAAAAACCACACAGGTATTTGGTAGTTGACATAACTTCACTCCCAGCCTGAACTCCTACACATTAAGCTACTCTGCTCCCTAATATTTGGGAGGAAATATTCAGTAAATATTTATGAATTTCTACTAAGTGTCAGGAATTGTGCCTCTTGCTGAGGATGCTCAAGGGATCATAGCACACACATCTCTCATTATAAAACCCAGTGAGTGAGGGAATATTAAAGAATGGCAATCAGATTTATTCAAACACCACAAGTGTTTTTAAATACCAAAGTTTAAGAGAACGAACTCTAAAATAATATAGCAACAGCTTGTTCATTGGTTCAAGGAAATTGTCAACATAGGATTTGAAATAGAATTTATAATATGGAGTTAGAAGGGAAGAAAGGACTTAGTGGGTGCAAAGATCTGGATTAGAAAAGAGCTTGATGTACAAGAGGCACAGATGGCCGAGGGAACTGTAATTTAGCCAAAATGTGAAGAGTGCTGCAAAATGTAAGATGCTTTTGCTAGAGGAAGGCGTCTTGCTTGCCCTTGCCCCTTTATGGACGAGAAAATTGAATTATTTTCTAAAAACATGTGAAATGATCCCTGGAAATTTAAGCAGGGAGGTACAGTGGTAAAAAAGCTTTGTTTTTCTTTATTTTGGTTTTGGGGTCACGCCAGGATTTACTCTTGGCTCTGCACTCAGGGATCACTCCCCGTGGCTTGGGGGAGCCAGGGATAGAACCGGGTTGGACACATGCAAGACAAGTACCCTGCCTGTTGTAATGCTGTTCCGGGAAATTGGTGCTTTAAAAGTGATAACTGGGGCTGGGGTGATAGCATAGTGGGTAGGGCGTTTGCCTTGCACGCGGCAGACCCGGGTTCAAATCCCAGCATCCCATATGGTCCCCTGAGCACCGCCAGGAGTAATTCCTGAGTGCAGAGCCAGGAGTAACCCCTGTGCATTGCCAGGTGTGACCCCAAAACCAAAAAAAAAAAAAGTGATAACTGGATTTCTGTGTAGCAGAGGGATTAAAGAGGAGCACAGAGGAACTTTTTCAACAAATACCATTTCATTCACTTTGCAGCATGCTGGTCGACTGGAATGCACACAGAGAAGGGCAAGCACATTGAGGAAAGACTCCAGAAGCCATTGTGGGGTAAATACTAAGGGGAGAACTGGGCGGGGAGAACTGGATATGTTTCCCTTCAAGAAGGACACAAAGCAAAGGACTGATTCTTTTGCCACTTGTTTTGTTTTTGAGAAGAGAACATAAACAGGAGGTGAATTTCTGAAGGCTTAAAGTTCAACATTAGGACTCCTTATTGCACAAAGACATGTTCAATGAAACCATGGGCAGCTCTTTCGTATGGCCAGTTTTCTGTCCCTAGTGGTTTTCAGGGAAACATGATATGTTTTTGCTTTTCAGGAGGGGATAGAATTGGTTCCAAACTAGGCTGTAATCTTGATAATTTTTCCTCTTCAAAAATGGTCAATCTTAAATAACCTTAAAAAAAATACAATAACAGCTAACTGTTAATTCAGATGGAATAGTGTGTGTGTGCGTGTGTGTGTGTGTGTGTGTGTGTGTGTGTGTGATTTAGAGGAAATTGTTAAGCTTATTTACAGAGTTGAGGGCTGCTTTACCTTCAGAACCCAGATGGGTTTTTCTATACCATTCATGACTGCCTCGTTTCAGTTCACTGCCTTCCTGAAACTGCTGAGCTGCTATGAAATTGAGCATAAATGGATAGAATGCATTTCCACTTAAAATAAATATTGCTTTCTGCATAGATTCTAACGGGGAGTTTACACATATTCTATCAATCCCCTTTTTCATCACTTACTTTTTAAAAAAGTAATCATGGTTTCACCGCTAAGTAAAACTCCTCGGCCTCTGCTTTGGTCCAGTTCATGACTCTTCACTTGACCTATTTCATTCTTTCTCTGTTCCATCCTGTCATTGCAATTGCTCTTCTGTGTTTCTACTAAATTGACTAATTTGTAGACAACTTTGTATCACAGCCATATTTAAGGTACACATATGCAGTAAATTTGTTCCCTTTTATTTTCTCTTTTAAGGTATGGTCTATATAACAATAATAACAATATACATATCAATGCCCTCTATAATTTTGGTCTAATGGGCCTGATTATACTCACATCTTTATTTTTGCTTTCTGGCTTCCTTTCTTTCTCTTTCTCTCTCTTTCTCTCTCTTTCTTTCTTTCTTTTTCTTTCTCTCTCTCTCTTTCTTTCTTTCTTTCTTTCTTTCTCTCTCTCTCTCTCTTTCTTTCTTTCTCTCTGTCTCTTTCTCTCTCTCTTTCTCTCTGTCTCTTTCTCTCTCTCTTTCTTTCTTTCTTTCTTTCTTTCTTTCTTTCTTTCTTTCTTTCTTTCTTTCTTTCTTTCTTTCTTTCTTTCTTTCTTCTCTCTCTCTTTCTCTCTCTTTCTTTCTTTCTTTCTTTCTTTCTTTCTTTCTTTCTTTCTTTCTTTCTTTCTTTCTTTCTTTCTTTCTTTCTTTCTTTCTTTCTTTCTTTCTTTCTTTCCTACTGTGATTTGGCATTCAAGTTAATGTATATGCTTTTCATTTATTTTCCAGATGAGAAAGTAGTAGATGAAAGTGGAAGTAATTCAAATACAAGTAGTGCTTTTATTGCTGTAGTGCAGTTATAGTGAAAATATCAGCTGTCATTTGAGGCTCCTTTATAAGTCAAAATTATAATAGGTGGTACACCTATACAAATTTCTTTTCATTGTTTTCACTTATTCAATATAGACTTATTAAAGATTACTCTGAGACATTGATCAGGATGTTGAGGTAATACAGTGAACAAAACAGATGTTCTTTGTAGGGTTTACAAGCCAGAAGTCATAGTATAAAATTTGACTGAGATGATTGTTATTAAATATTAGTTCCCTTTCTTACCTTTCTAAGTCTATACAAATACAATTTTCATTGTGAAAAACTGTGACCACACTTTACTCATAGATGCCCTGAGATGAAAATCCAGTTGCTTAAATAGGAGACAGGCATTAATATGCCTGTCAAGGAGAGTTGCAGTTCCCAGAATAGAAATGTGAGTTTTTAACCTTGTTTTGATTCAGTAACCTACATTGTCAAGGAGGTATGCCAGTTGGACTGAATCTTTGAAGCCTCACCTCCGCCATCTGTATTCAGTTTAATGTCATGCCATCGATGTGTCTCTTCAAGTGGAGATCATTTCATTCTTAATATAGTCAGGTAGCAGGGAGTGCTTTTCACCCTGGGAAATGCAAGAAGTACAGAACAGGGAACTTTCTGGGTTGAAGAACAAAGTCCCAGAGAAACCCCTGGTGAGATTGTCAAAGGCCGACCACAAGGAGGTGTGAGCAGGTGCCCTATGTTATCCAGGAGGAGGAAGAGTGATTGGCAAGGTCAGGCTATTTGCAGAGATAGCATTTGAGCCCAGTTCGATTGAAACTTAAAAGCTTAGATAAGTCAAAGGGCTCTGGGAGAGTAGGGGGAAGAAAAGAGTCACGCTTTTCCTTGAGGGAAACTTGGTATGAAAAATAATCAGCTGTATTGGAAAGGAAATTGTGAAAATAATCTAACGTGAAGCCCTTAGAAAATAGTTAAGCTGCTTAATTTTTATTAGGTTCACACCAACACAAAATAACTGTGAGAATGTAGAAGGTTTGTGGGAGGATACCCGGATAATATTAATTATTGCTTTGAAAAAATTTTTATCAGACCTTACCTTTCAAATGTGATACTTAAATAAGAATCACTTGGTAAATGTGTTTTTATAAAATAATGTCCCTCCATGTATTTATTCTGTGCTCAATTAGGATCTGTGAGGGTTGGGATAATGTGGGGATAAGAGGGATCTTTTGTAGGATGTTTGCTATTCTGCACATGAGTGAGTGAGAGTGTGCACATTCTTTCCTTGTGCTCTATTTCTTTTTTGAATCTTCATGTTCTGTCCTCTGTCTACATTCCTCCTTCGTCATATATGTTTTTTGGGGGATGCTTTTCCTTTGTAGATGCCACATTGGAGCTCCACAGACTCAGTGACGGGATAATTTATATAGGATCATTGTTCTTAGGATCTTTCATCATGCACAAAAATTTACATATTTCTTCTTTACCTCCAGCACCTCCCAAAATTTTACTTCAAAATTCTGCTTAGAGTCACTTTCCCTGGTAAGACTTTAATGAATATACCAGATGCCTTGTAGGAAAAATGTTCCATGTTCTCTGTAGTTCCTAATGCAATACAGTCTGTAGAATATCTCCCTAAAGCATGTCATTCTAGATTATTGTAATCCATTTGTATGGGTTTATGTCTATTTCAGATCACATGAAGCATCTGCTTGCTTCCAGGAAATATGCTACTCAGTAAATGTCTGTAGTGTCAAGTGAGGAGAACAAAAAGTAAGCAATTAAGGTGAAGTGGAATAATTGGCAGAGAGGAGACTTGCAAGATGCCATAGAGCAGTGCCACCGCATTCCAAACCTACTCAACTTCTCTGCTGCAGCCATGACTCAACTGACTGCTGCCCCCTAGAGTCCAGCACTCGGTTACTTATCTTCATGTCTTTTTGTTGATAAGCATTTGACAATATTAGATTCCGTAGCCATTGTTAGAGTAGGCTGTTTTCCAGTTGAACACCCACTTGTATTGTACCTATATACTTTGACAAGAATGGGGGAAAACTAGCAATCACGCTGCTCTTTGTAGATGCCACACTACAAAGTCAACCTGATAAGGTTAAAACTTATCAGGACCATATTTTGCTGAAATATATTGGCTCACGTATGCCAGTCTTTAATGCAGGTTATGTAGCCTTATCTTCATATTCAAGTTATATAGGACTTGTAAAGTAGATTTCAGCATTATTTGATTCTGTGTATGTGGAAGGAATCCCGTTTGTCCTGAGTCACAGACTAGGTAATCCTGTGATTTCAAACTTTTGTATTCTAGCTCTCTCATTTTTAAAGAGACAACAGAAAAGAACTTCCGGGATCAAAGTACCTGGCTTAAGCTAGAGAGAGAGCGCAGGAGTTAAGACATTTGTTTGCATAAGGCTGACTGGCTCAATCCCTGTACTGCATATGTTCCTGAGCCCTTCCCGGAGTGATCCCTGAGCGCAGAGCCAGGTGTAGCCCTGAGCACCATCAGGTGTGGCCCCCCAAACAAATAATAATAAAAGAACAATAATAATGTTAAAAATCCTGCCAAGAATCAGAATTTGATAGAGTTGCTCCACCAGGCACGTTCCAACAGGCGTATTATGCTTATTCTACCTTCTTTTGAAAAATAGAATCTGGACTGTAAAATACACAGTGAGCCCAGAGAGCAGGGCTGTGACTCTCATTGATAGAGAGAATCACTGTCACTGTCATCCCGTTGCTCGTTGATTTGCTCGAGCGGGCACCAGTAATGTCTCTCCATTGTGAGACTTGATGTTACTGTTTTTGGCATATCAAATACGCCACGGTTAGCTTGTCAGGCTCTGCCATGCGGGTGAGATACTCTCGGTAGCTTGCCGGGCTCGCTGAGAAGGACGGAGGAATCTAACCCGGGCTGGCCTTACCCACTGCGCTATCGCTCCAGCCAATAGAGATAGTCATGTTCTCTATGTCATGTGTTGACTTTTACCCCATATTCTCTACAGTGCTACCAGATACAATGTATTGGGACCATTTTTGTTGTCAAATTTTCAGATCTGTGGGCTAAAATGTGTTTTGTAAATTTTGTAAGTTTTGCTATATGTCTAAAACAACTATCAGTTACTTCACAAATCAGTTATTTAATAAAATAAGAAAATAAAATTGAATTAAAAATTAAAATATGGGCCCAGGCCAGAGTTATAGTGTAGTGGGTAGGGCATTTGCCTTACACACAGCAGACCCTGATTCAATCCCCGGCATCCCATATGGTCCCCCAAGCACTGCCAGGAGTAACTCCTGAGTGCAGAGGCAGAAGTAACCCCTGAACAGTATATGTATATGTATATATGGCTGTAGCAATAGTTCAGTAGGTAGGGCGTTTACCTTTCACTCAGCTGACCTGGGTTGGATTCCTAGAATCCCATATAGTCCCCTGAGCTGAGCATCTCCAGGAGTAATTCCTGAGAGCAGAAATAGGACTAACCCCTAAGCACTGCCAGATGTGACACAGAAAGCCAAAAAATTAAAATAAAATTTAAAATAAAAATACAAATTTAAAACATTGCAAAAGATTAGAAAATGTATTTGAATTTTGATTTTAGTGTCCAGGCACTCTGCACTGGTATATAACACATTCTAGATACTCTGAGAACAGTGTGTTAGCAATTTGATTCATCAGTGCAAAAAATAATTGATATTTTAAAGAATTGGCTTGGTCAGTGAATAATGACAATTCCACCAAGACTGGCATGAATAGCATGGTTGAGAAACTAGATACATAGAAGTTACATAGAAGTTACATATACATAGAAGTTACATATACATAGAAGTTACATATACATAGAAGATACATAGAAGTTACATAGTTTTGAGGCTGGGAGCCATAGCACAGTAGGTAGGGCATTTGCCTTGCATTGGATCCCAGGCATTCCATATGGTCTCTCAAGTTCCGCCAGGAGTAATTCCTGAGCACAGGGCCAGGAGTAACCCCTGAGCATTGCTGGGTGTGACCCAACAAGAAAAAAAAAAGAAGTTGCATAGTTAAAAAGCTGAAATCCTTCTAGGTGTTAGGGCATTAAAAACTAGATGTGATTAAGTGTTCTGATATTGCAGTAATAAAATGTCAAAAGCCTGTCATCCTGAGTTTCAGTTTTACAACCAAACTATCTTTGTTTTATTTTAATCATTATAAGGACAAAAATTGTTCAATCTAGAAAAAATGGGGAAAATATTGCACTTAAAATTATTTCTGGGACTGGAGCAATAGCACAGCTCGTAGGGTGTTTGCCTTGCATGCAGCAGACCCTGGTTCGATTCCCAGCATCCCATATGGTACCCTGAGCACTGCCAGGAGTAATTCCAGAGTGCATAAGTCAGGAGTAACCCCTTTGCATCTCCAGGTGTGAATCAAAAAACAAAAAAATAAAATAAAATAATTTATATTCTATTTTAAATTTCTGTATTCCATTCTTTTAAATTTATGAAACTCTTATTTCTTGTCTTGTTTTTCTTGGGTTAGCATTTAATAGACTTTATACCTCATTTTATAAACCTTCATATTGTAATGTTATAATTTTTATGCTAAACACTGGCATTGTAGCACTGTCATCCCTTTGTTCATTGATTTGCTCCAGTGGGCACCAGTAACGTCTCCATTGTGAGACTTCTTGTTACTGTTTTTGGCACATCGAATACACCATGGGGAGCTTGCCAGGCTCTGCCCTGCGGGCAGGATACTCTTGGTAGCTAGCCGGGCTCTCTGAAAGGGATGGAGGAATCGAAGAACCCAGGTCGGCCATGTGCAAATCAAACACTCTATGTGCTATCAGCTTAATTTCACTATTAGTCTTCTCTTTTCTTTTCTTTTTCCTTTTCTTTTTTTTTTTGTGGGACCGCAGCACACCTAACAGTATTCAGGGTTTATTCCTGGCTCTGTGCTTAGAGATCACTCTTGGCAGTGATTGTTCAGGGGACTATATGTGCTGCCAGGGCTGCCCATTTTATTGAGCTGCATTTGAAACCGTGTTTATTTAACTGATGAAATGTTGTCATTATGTTTCTCTTGATGGGTTGAAATAACAATAACATTTTGGCTGACTTTCGTGACTCATCACGATCAAACATTTAGCAGTGGACCTTGCTGCAGTCAGCAAATTGCTGAATATTTTTACAGTTCCAAATTATGCCAATATTTTTTTAAATTTTATTTAGAAAAATATTCTTAAAACTTTAAAGGACTAGTAACAGTTTTCTCATTCTATAATATCTTATGAGTCCTTTAAAACTATATTTTATGCCTTAAGTTTCCATTTCTCTTCTAAACTCATGATTCTGAAACTCATTTTTTAAATTACAGATACAAATAATAGTAAACATATAAATTAACAAATTTAGGTCTGTATAAAATCATTTTTGTAATTTCAAAATTATTAATATTTAGGTAAAGAGTTAGAAGCATATACAAGTATATTTATTTAATGCAAATTAGCACATTTTAAATAAGGGAATAAAAAATTATGATTTCCATCTTTGGTGTACTCAGTTTCTAATATAATGACATAAGAATCCTAACTCTTGTAGTTCTGCAATTTTAAAAACCTTCTGGATTAAATCCAATGTCTTATTTCTTCTTACATGCTGTAATACTAGAATGTATAAATTTTGACGAAAACAAGAGAGAGCCTGAGGAGTTGGGAGAATCATCTGGAATATCTTAGTAATAACCACAAATTTCAATTTCACGGACAAAACATTGGTTGCAGAGCCAGGGAAGTGCCAAGGAATTGATAGAGTTGGAAGGTTCAGCATATCTGATATTTGATTTTAAAGGGACATCTATGAAGGAGACAAATCAACAAACGGATACTGCAGATTGGGCATCCTGGCTTCAGGAGTACATTACTATTGAAATATCTGACACAAGTAACATAATCGTCTTGAGAGTACATGGGAAGGGGCTGGAGCAATAGCACAGTAGGTAGGACATTTGCCTTGCACACTGCCGACCTGGGTTTGATTCCCAGCATCCTAGATGGTCTCCTGAGCACCGACAGGGGTAATTCCTGAATGCATGAGCCAGTAATATACCCCTTGTGCATCACCAGGTGTGACCCCAAAAAGAAAAAAAAGAGTACCTGGGGAGATTGACCTCCCCATGGGATTCAATTTGAGGCCTTTCCGGGTTAAGAATGTCAGCAAGGTAATGCCAGAGTAGAGTATTCACTTGTTCAACTGAGATATAATGGACCCTTATTCCATGAGAATAAAAGAGGAACAGAACGAGGTGATACATAAAATATATTAATCATTCCAGATGTTTTACAAGAATTTCTTTCAAAAAGCTCAGTCCTTTAAATTCCACCAATTTCTACTTGGTCATCTTTCAAAAAAGGAGCTGTTAAAATGAGAAAGAGTAAAAAGCTAAATTGCCTTCAAGTTAGACGTTTTTTTCAGCTCTAATTTGCCTATGTTTGGTGGGGAATTAGGTATTGAAATCCACTCAAGTT
The DNA here is from genome assembly GCF_027595985.1 of Sorex araneus. Lineage (NCBI taxonomy): Eukaryota > Metazoa > Chordata > Mammalia > Eulipotyphla > Soricidae > Sorex > Sorex araneus. The sequence continues at coordinate 17,340,151 of NC_073309.1, forward strand.
TCTAATTTTCAGCTTCCTTGCACCCACACAGCCTCACAGCTGTGAGTTTGCTAATATAATGGATTTCTGGTTAAATCTAATAAGGGGCTCTCTACACAAATATCCTTACATTGTATGGTTTTTTATGCAAATAAAACCTAACGTGAAAATATGGGTACACGTCAACCTTAGGGCCTATATTTTAGCAAAATGATTCTTAAAATTATTCTAATTAAATGTGTAGCCTTGATCAAGTCGTGACAATTAGAGGTAATTCATTTGCTGTTAAGAGAAGGGTTTGCTAAATTAAACACTTGGCACTGCTGAACTGTCGCATTGGTGTGGTTCCTAGATATTATCTAGTCTAAACATTAAATAAAGGCAATTAAACAAATGGAGAAATGATACGAAAAAGTACCTCTTTAGTTTATGATACTAGGATTAGCTTCTCAATGAATCAAAATCAGAACATTTCCCTCTAAAAGCCTGACGCGCTGCTCATGTTCATCATAAAAGGAGACCAGATAAGCATATTAAGAAGCAATTCATAATTATGGGCCATACCTCATATCTTTACCATCATAATTTCTGGGGTGTAGAGCTTGGAATTTTGTGCTGTAATTAAAGTACACCTCGGCATTCTCACATATTTTTAGCATCAGACGACCCTGCTAAGACTGTAGGGCCTCTGCCATTCTGGTTTTCTTAAATTCATGATCTAATTTTTGAAAGCTTTGATAGTGTTACAAGGTACATGTTTTCTTGCAGTATAATAATTAGCTTAAAATGTTTCTAAATTTCGCTTCCTAAAAATTCTTTAAAAGTGTAAGATACAAGAAAAGTTCATGTGGATGGGAGTAAAAATGTAGGCTAGGGGTATAGAGGACTGTCAGCAAAATACCCTGGCTTTTATATAAAAACACCTTTGCATAAAGGCTGACGCAGGGCAGGGATCCTGTACAATGTATGGAATGAATTAACCAATGTGGATGCAATGACTTTCCCTTTCTGTAGTGATGTTGTGGCGGTGAATTTTCCCAGAAATGAACTCTGCAGCTATCTCTCCACGGGACTGGAACATAGTTCCTTTATGCATTTGAAAAGTGTGCGTGCATGTGGGGTGTGTGTGTGTGTGTGTGTGTGTGTGTGTGTGTGTGTGTGTGTGTGTGTGTGTGAGAGAGAGAGAGAGAGAGAGAGGAGAGAAAGAGTTGGGGGACAGATGAAGACACAGAGACTGAGAGAGAGAGAGAATCAGAATGAAACAGAGATAAATCAAGGATTTTTCTCATTGTTCACATTAAATAGATGGGCTCCATTCTTTTGTTTCTTTAATGTGCAGGATTGCTATCTCCCTCTAGATGGCGCTGCTGTCTTAGAACTAAGCAGCCACGCAGTGCAGGATTCTTAAAAAGTTCCAGCCTCTGAGAAACTATCTCTACGTTTGCGTCTTCCTCTTGCCAATTTTTCAAGAAACGATATTATTACTTTGCCATTCAGATAACCACCCATTCCAACTCTTATGATCTTGTTTTCAAATCAAGGGACCTATTTTAAGATTCTCTTAATAGGATTCCTGATTATGTTTATGGTGTTTTATTTGTGATACGTAGGGTGGACAAGTACAGACAATTGACTGATATTAGGAGGGAAAACAGAAATTCATTTTTCTGTGTTGAACTCTAGACATCTGAAACTCTCTTGTATATGCTCCATATTTAACTGAGTCCAAGATAAAGGATGTGTCTGAATTCAGCTGCAAAAGTTTTTAGAAGAAACTGCTTAACACTGGAAATTTGACATTACTGAAATAGAAGTACTCAGAATTGAAAAAGTTGTGGTATAGGCATGACTATTCTGCCCTGTAAGTCCCAGGAAAGACACCAGTATTTTTTTCATGGTATTTTTTTTGCAATTAAATAAATGATTCAGAATTCACTCTTAACACAAGTGAGGATAGAGAACTATTTTGTGTGTGGGGGAGGGGAGGGAACTGAGAATATCACTAATCCTGATCGAGGGTGATGCCATTATTGTGAGGTGATTCTGGAACCTAAATAAAAAAATCCCTAGGTGGTCTGTCCCTACTTCTGTCATAGCAAGACTAAAATATAACACAGAGTTATGGACTCCTGGTTAAGTGCTTATGCGGCATGCTGATGATGGTCCTTTTTGTATTTAAATTTCCAGGCCAAGTACTAAACTGCTAATGCAATAACAAGAAATAGGTTGCGATTTTTTCATTGACCATAAGGATTTATTCAGCTCAAAACTCTGTTAAATAAACTGCGCCAAAGGGGTGAATGCATTGACTCTTGCTTCTAGGAGCTATTATTATTGTAGAAGAGAATGATCATATAAAGTATTTCTGTGGGCGATAATTACACTTACTATATTGATTTCTGGGACATGTAACATGAACAATTGCGTATCAGTTCAAACAGGGTCCATATGATATGGTTGTAGTATGTATCAGGATCCTAATTAGCATTGCATCACCAAGTGTGGTCCCTGAGCACTGAGCCAGGAGTAATCCCTGGACACTGCTACATAAGGCCTAATACCCCTGCCCCTCCACACCAAATAATATAAAAATGATATGGAGGGTAAACGATTACTGCATGAGTTAAATGCAAACACAAAAGTTCATAAGTTTGTAGTTGTACATCCACAGTGATTCCCTAATAAAAAAAATTTAAAAAGAAAATCATATTTTAAGTGAAATGCCATAAATACTGATATAAGATATTAAATAAACAATATTAATATTTCCAAAAAATGATATGGATTGTAATATACATACCATTAATGCTCTCATGTGCTATTCAGTTATCCTTTTGCTACTTCTGTGACAACTAGTATATGGCAGCTATTTTCCGTTTTACAGACATGTACATCGTGATTCAGGGCATTAAATACATCCCTAGACATTGATCGCTCAAGGGTAAAAGCCAAATTTCTAAACAGTTTCAGAGTTTAGGTGTTCATAGTCGATATTAAAATGCGCTTCTGATTTTTACTAAAATCAAAGAAAAAAGTCATGAAATAATTGTACCGACATAAAATTTTATGTTTCAGTTTTACAAATATGGCTTGGGATCATTACCTGAATCAGAAAGCCAGCGACATGAGCTAGAAAGATATGATGGACTCTGGAGAGCCCAGAAGGACATGGCGGCTTCTGCACAGCCAGGCTAACGTCATCCTCAACTTCCAGGAAGCTTGGCGGCTGAGGAATAGCAAATAATACCTAAATACTCATGCAGACCAATAGCATTAGAAATCAGAACTCGGCTTCCAAAAACAACAGTGGAGGACACTTCCTTACAATAGGGACCTGCATGCTTAATGTGTAAAACTCCAAGTGATGCTGAAGAGTGGCTGTATAATTGTGGGACAATCACTTATTCTTTTGGGGTGAAGTTGCTCCAGTCAGCTAGATCCATTAGAGTATAAACCCACTGCCTTCCTTTGCAGTTTTGTATTCAAAATCTGTTATCTCAACTCGAGAGTGAGGGAGCAACTTGGAAGAATACGGAGATGCAAGTGATGAAAGATGGGGTCCCGCTTAGGACAGTAGTTAGAGGCACTTAGATGTCCTTATGTCCTTAGATGTCCTGAAGCAAGGTTAACATCTCTATTAACGTGTGTGTGTGTGTGTGTGTGTGTGTATGTGCGCACATGCGTGCGTGCATGCTTTCGCACACGCTACTCCTGGCTCTGCATTTAGCGTTCATTTCTGGTGGGATTTAGGAGATGAGGGGCTGGTAATCGAACCTGAGTTAGCTGCATGCAAGGTAAGTACCCTGCCCACTATGCTATTGCTCCGGGCCCACTGTTAACACCCTTTAATCTTCACATCCTTTTCCATGCCCTAGCTTTTGTGCAAGAACAAGAACAGTGTTCACGGATAAGTGCTGAATGTGTTCCATAGTCAATGGTTTTATATTCTTTATCCAGTCAATAAAAATGAAGTGAGCCTCTCCAATAGATAGCACCCTGTTGTATTCACCAGGACTTAAGGAATCTTTCTCATTAGCCTTAGAATATACATAGTATTTTCATAAAGAAAAATATTGTCAGTAAACGAAAGCAAAGACACAGAAGGATCTTGGATATGGAAGGAGTAGAACATAATATTTGATTTTCAGAATCTGAAGATTCTGATGTTTACGGAAAAGAGGTTCTTGGGAAGACTAGTGTACCAGTCCAGGCACATAAATGAGTTGTTCAGAAGTATAACCATTCATGGCATATAGTGGAGAAATCAATTTTTTTCCTTACCCTGGGTAACTAGGAGCAGACCTATTACTGATGAGCACTATCAGGAGATTTCAACTCCAAAATAACACCAGAGTCACATTATTTGATTCATAACCTTCATTTAATTAATTATTATTTTTTGCTTTTTTTGGGTCACACCTGGTGATACACAGGAGTTACTTACTCCTGCCTTTGCACTCAGGAATTACTCCTGGTGGTTCTCAGGAGACCATATGGGATGCTGGGAATTGAACCCGGGTTGGCTGCGTGCAAGGCAAATGCCCTACCCACTGTGCTATCACTCCAGCCCCAAAACCTTAAGTTTAAAGCAAGCGATCTTGTCTCTCTCTCCTCTTTCCAATTTCTGGGTGAAACAACAAAGGATGAAGTATATTAACATATGAGTTGACACTTTAAATGCCTTTACAAGCTAAAGCATATAAACAGTCAAGACAAAACTCAGTCTAAGCATCCTCAGATTACTGGAATGTCACTGCAATCAGTCCCTTGAGATCTGGCCACTCCATCTCTGCCATGCCCTGTGGGTTTCAGGAACATCACTGATTATTCATTCGCAGCCCTGCTCATCCCATCACCAATATACACTGGCACAATTGCTCATTGTTTTCCACTGATTAGAATGCTGTGATTTATAAATGGGTCATGTAAAAGAAAAATAGACCAAGGCCATTACTTGCAGGTGGAGTTTTCTATTTGCTCCACTCCTGGGTAATCAATCTTCTATAGAGCATATTTTGTCCACTTACTTTTGGAATGTTTTTGTTTGTCTTTTTGGCCCTCAAGAAGCCATACTCGGGTGTAAAAAACTAAGGCATGCTGAGGGGCACGTGCACTCGTGGGCTCTCTGGGCAGCTCTGTCTCACCATCCATGTTCAGTGCTCTGGAACATGCAGTGTGTGGACTGGATCAGGACGGCTGGTGGTCAGGACAGGTGAAGGAAGAACGAGGACCAAGCTGGTTGCTGATTAGTTATCGTTTATTCAATCTTCCATCTTTCTCCTCTCCCACACTCCCAGCTCTGGCCTCTCTCTGCATCAACTCCAGCCTCTCTCCTTCTCTAGTCTCTCCTCCTACTTGTCTCTTCTTCCTTGCCCTCTAGGTTACACCCAGCCAGGTAGCAAAATCAACATAAGAAAGCCCTTCCTGAGGGCAGGGCATTCCAAAGCCCTTCCTGACTCTTAAGGTTTTTTTCCTTTTCTTAGTCCAAACACTTATTAACATCTTAATACTAGTTACTTTTGTATGGACTTAGCAAGAGATGCATTGAGGCTTGAAAGGCAGCTCTCCTGGCAACATCTTGCCACAGACTCAGACCACAGCACTCAGGCCAGGGTAATCATTCCTCACCCTAGCAGGGTCCAAATCTAGTTATCACTGTTTGGATCATGACAACATTTGTCCATGATCAAGCTCTTAACTTATAGTTAAGCATTAGGCACTTTGGACAGGCCCATCTCGATGCCAGGGTAGCACACAACTCACCACTTGCCCTGGGTCCGTCCCGTCCCTCATCAGGTCCCTGCTTTTGGGGGTGCTAGGAAGTAAGGGCAGCTGAGGCTTAGGTTGAGAAAACAGATGCCCAGGAGGAAACTATCATGTAGAGTCAAATGACTCCCAACTTACAAAAGCATAGCATTTGCTAAGTCTTCCTGTGTCCATACAAAAAGGACATTGCTCTGAATAAACTATGTAAAGTACTCAAGGAGAAGAGAAAAACAATATTTACAAGTCAACAGAACACTAAGGAAGAAGCTACAAATAAACAAAGAGGAATGGGAGCACTGTAACGGGAGTAACCCAATAAACCTAAACTACGTGAGGCTAGGTTATCCTACACTCGGGTATACTTCTGATGAGCTACTCAGGCTCTCTCCTAGCAGTGCTCAAAAACTAGGTAGACCCAGGAATTGAGTCCCAGCCTCCTTCATGCAAAACCTATACACTAACTCTTTGTATTTTCTTCTTGACCCTTACTGTTTGGGGAATTAAATGTGATTTTATATACTGATAACTATACCAAGCCCCATGTGTTTATTTCTACCTTTTTGGTGTTTGTTTGTGTCTTTTGGACCACACCCAGTGATACTCAGGGCTTACTCCTGACTCTGTGCTCAGGGATGTCTCCTGGCAGTGTTCAGGCGACCATATGTGTGCCAAGGGTTAAACCCAGGTCAGTCCCCTTCAAGGCAAGCACCCTACCAACTGTTCTAGAACTTCTACCCCCACCATGTCCACATTTTAAAAAAACAGCTAAAATACAGCTTTTTTCCTTGAGATTAGAAATATCTAATTCACTCTACCCTCCCCTTTATGTGAAAACTATAACGTTTGATTCAAAGACTGAATTGACCGTCTAAAAAGGCTAAGTATAAAGTGTAGGTTTGAACACATCAAGTTTGTCACCACTGAAGTACTTATGGTGGCTCATGTGTGCTAATGTCTGATGTGAAAAATTTAGGCTCAGAGTGATAGTACAACAGGTAGGGTGTTTGCCTTGGATGTAGCGTTCTATCCCAGACATCCCATATGGTCCCCGGAGCACCACCAGGAGTAATTCCTGAGTGAAGAACCAGGAGTAATTCCTGAGCATCATCGAGTGTGACGCAAAAAGCCAACAAATATATATATAAATATATATATATATATATATATATATACAGTACTAGTGTTCTTAAATGTTACTGTATACCTGTAGATTAGTTGGTCTTTAAAAAAAGAACTGTCTCTAGACATTACCTTGTGTGGATTCCACCCCCTGACTGTCAAGAAAGACAGAGTTGAGAGTGGGGAGCCTGGGACACTGGTGGCAGCATCAGTGATGGAACTAAAACCCATCCATAAATAACTTTGTAAATCCCGGGGCTTTAGTAAAACAGCACTTGGAAAAGCAAATCATGAAGAAAAGGAACAGGAACGCTAAAGGACGTATGCTTTCTTGATGTCCATCTTTAGCTTGACCCAAATAATTCTGACATGTTCCTCAGGGGAGGTGAACCTTCCCCTAGTGCTTTTGTGTTGCCTGCCAGACATCACCCGGCACAAAGCGTGGGCTCATACATCATAATTAGAGTAATTATGCATTCATATCACCCGAAAGGATTAAGGAGGTGGGGATTAATTAAGTCAGAAAAGAACTAGGGATCCTAGGGGAAAAAAAAGCCACCTCGCTGAGTTTAGGTTCCTATGCATTGGTCTGTGCGAACTTATTAACCCCATATTAAGAAAAACGATTGGAAATTTGTTCATATACATGTTTTGTTTTTATTGATATGATGGCTGCATGACTATTTTTAATATGTTAAAAAGTCTAGTCACAGAATGCAATATGAATTCCTTAAAATGTGGCTATTTACAAGAGTTACAAACAAGTACCCCTTCTACAAAAATTAACATTCATTTCTTTTTTGTTTTGTTTTGCTTTGTTTTGTTTGGCTTAACACCCACCGTACTTCAGGGCTTGCTCCTAGTGATCCCTATACTCAGGGATCACTCCTGGTGGCCTTGGGGGACCATCTGGGTGCTAAGGATTGAACACTGGCCACATACAAAGAAAATGTCCCCACCATACTACTGCTGTAGCACAACATCATTTCTTTTTAAAACTTGGAGCTTTAGTAGGCTAATTTTTAAAAATATATGTGATGCCATCTTAATATTAGCTTCCACATGTGGCTGACAATATCAGGTTGTTTTGAAATATATTTTATATATATATACTTTGACTTATTATCTCCTTTTAGCCTAATTCTCTCTCTTGGAGAAACTGGCAAGCTACGGAGAGTTTTCCTGCCCGCACAGGAGAGTTGGCAAGCTCCCCATGGCATATCCATGTGCCAAATACAGTAACAATGATGGGTCTCATTTTCCTGACCCTGAAAGAGCCTCTAATGTGGCATCTTTGGGAAGGATGAGTAAAGAGAGGCTGCTAAAATCTCAGGGCTAGGATGAAAGGAGATGTTACAGGCCGGCTCGAGCAAATTGAGGATATACAGGATGATAGTCATAGTGATATTATCTCTCTTGTTTCTGGGGGGAAAAGTACTTTGCTTATCCAGTTTCCTCTCCATAGATACTTACTCTTCCAGACCAAAAACATTCACATATTCTCAGAGATCTTGGTACAGAGTTATATTTGAAGCCGAATGAACTTGTAAAAAATCTAATTACTATTGCCTGAAATAGGGATCGTTTAGAAGAAAGGGTTAATTTTTGTGTGAAAAGATTTCAAAAGATGATCTGAAGGATAAAGGAATAAAGGGACTAAAATTTTCTATCAGAATCCCGTGCTATAGATGATTCTTAATTCTGTAACATTAAAGTAGAAAAGCAATAGAAGCTCAACTTTCAATAACTTGGTCCTTTGCAAACTTGCTTCGAAACAACAAACTTCTGTTATTTTACTTATTTTAGGAGGAAAGGGTAAATGTCAAGAGTAACAGTTGTTGGGAAAGTAATCACTCTCTTAAATATTGAAGTGAAAACATTCCAAATATTAAACCACCTTTCAGCTTACTCTCCTGTATGCCGGTCCCTGATGTTCATAATGATTACAGAACCGGCAAGTCTCACAGATCACAGGAAGATTAAATTCAACTCATTAGACTGTAGCTAACAAGGGAGGAGACTGTCCTGATGTATGTAACAATGATTTTCAAAAACATGCTCTGTGACCTTAGAAAATTCACTTAACTGCTAGGAACCTTGGGTTTAATGTCTGTCAAATTATGAAGATGTTAATCTGGAGTCCCCATATAACTAAAAGAAAAAGTTTTTTAAATAAACATTAGCAAATATTCATTGCAAAGTATTTTTTCCAGCTAGAAACCCTCATAACTTATTTACTTTTTAGAGCCACCTGAAGTTGCAACCCTAAAGTCCATACAAATGACTCTGAAACAGAGCAGATAGATTTTTGTTAGTGTTTATAATACCCAGGTTACTTAAAAAAAATCATATTGTCAACCAGGAGTCTGATCAAGCTAAAATGTTTAAATTTCTCATTCCCCCCACCCCCGACCCGAGCAAGCGCTAGCCAAGAGTTCAATTTCAGGTGTTTGAGTAAAAGTTTTACTCAATGATGTGAATAATGCACTAAAAATTCAATACTGGGACCAAGGATATAGCATAATGTGTTGGCGTTTGATCCCTAATACTGTTTAACCCCCCACCCCCGCCCCACCAGTACTACTGGGTTTAAGTATGTGCATTGATACTCAGCTATTGTTAGTCACAGTGTGAGCCTGGCATCCTGGTGAGTCTCTGTGGTCACTTGTGGTCTCCAATTTCACGTGGTCCAACCAGCAACCCATCAAGGCCTTTCCTAGTATAAAAGGGGTCAGACCTACACAGCCTAGCCAAGTAGAATTGCCTGCAGGACACTGAGATTGTCACCATGCACAACTGGGCTCCACTATGTGTGTATATGTGTGTGTGTAATAGATATAATATGTATATATATATATATACATATATATATAATATATATATATATGTAGCACTGTAGCACTCTCATCCCATTGCTCATCAATTTGCTCGAGCGGGCATCAGTAACACCTCCATTGTGAAACTTGTTGTTACTTGTTTTGGCATATCGAATACACCACGGGGAGCTTGCCAGGCTCTGCTGTACGGGCGGGATACTCTCAGTAGCTTGCCGGGCTCTCTGAGAGGGATGAAGGAATCAAACCCGGGTCGGCAGTGTGCAAGGCAAAGGCCCTCCCCGCTGTGCTATCGCTCCAGTCCATAGATAGATAGATAGATAGATAGATAGATAGATAGATAGATAGATAGATAGAGATATATAAAATCATAAAATCAAACATGAAATCAGGGGAATCTGGAGGTGCAGAGCTGATAAGTGGAGGCTGATAATTGATCTAGGATAACTCACCTTTAGTCTGTATGCTAAATATTTCACAATTGTTTCACAACAACAATTGCATTGTTGTTGCTGTTGTGTTTGAGTTATTTCAAGAAAAGAATAACAGCTTCTTTTGATATAATACAGAATTTAAACTAACAGCTAACTAATCACCCTAATATTTTGGATCTCCCAGCCCTGGCTCATTTGACTTACCATGTTATAGCAAACATGGTCACCTTTGGGGACAACTGGTGTTGGAAAAATAGCTCAGTGGGTATAGCAATTGCCTTATACAGGGCTGGGCCTACCTGGGTTTCATCCCTGGAATGTCACAAAGGCCCCTGAGTCACATCAGGAATGATCCCTTAACAGAGAACCAGGAATAATCTCTGAGTACCACCAGATGTGTCCAAAAGGCAATTTTTGATATGAAATATGAAAAAAAAACATATTCATGGATATATTTAGAATCAGAAGCACACATGCAAATATAATAGTCCTTAAGGAGGACCATGTACTTACCTGCAGGTACTTTGATTTTCTCAGTTATCTTATTTTTGTGGGCAGTATACTTTGTTGTATGCAGAGGTATCTCTTTTCATAAAATGCTGGAATGAAATTCATTCTAAATATGTGCTTGAATAAACTGTTGCTCTAAAAATTCCTCAAATAGAACAGTTTTGTCTTTCTTTTTCAATTTTTATAAATACAATTTTGTATTGAAATTTTTTAAATTATAGGGCTGTGATTTATAAAGTTACTGATAGTTGGGTTTTAGGTATACACTATTGCAATACTAATCCACCACCAGCGTCAACTTCCCTCAACCTACTTAAACCTAGTTCACAAGGAGTTTCTGATTTATTTTAGAACTAGATAGCATATGAACTTTGAATAAATAATTACCTCTCCTAAAAATATCATAGGTTGTAGAAGAACAGCACATTCTTAGTTTTCTATTTTAAAGAGTTGACCTAAGTCTGAGTATTTATATTTTTATTACAGGCTGTGCAACATTAGGGAATGATTTCCTCCAGGAGTCCATTCCCTCGTTGACAAAATGGTTTGATGAATTGTTAAGCAAAGTGAAAATAGAATATGTGAATAAGTTTTTCTAAATTAGCCAAATTATCCGGGCCACTGAAATAAAATCATAATTCTCTAATCTGATAGAGATTTTGAATTAATACTACAATGATGATCATGTTGTGTAGATAAATATAGTTGATTAATGTGTTGTATATTTTTAAAATCAGTTTCAATACCATTAAAATGTCTAATAAAATATTTTAAATATTTGAAAAAGCACAGAATAGCTTACTTTAAAAATTAAATTAAGGTAGCCAAACTAAGCCCTACAGATTCTTCACAGCGGTTATTTTGTTAGCTTCCAGAATGACACATTTGTTGGAATTCAGACAGTCATAAAGAGTGTAATGCTCCTCATCCTGTCTGATGGTACCCCACAAAAGAAGCATTCTGCCTTTGTTCCAGAGTAGTGCACCTCAGCTCAGAGGCATTTTAGGGCCCATTGACCACATAAAATTGTTTTAATTGATGCATGCTGTGAAACATTGAATCCCAAAGAGGATGTTCCTCCAAAATCATTCTTTAAGGAGTCTACTTCTTCATCTTCACATTGGTAGAAAAAGTTCCCATAAGAAATTTGCTAGAGGCATGTCTAGAATTCAGAAAGAAACTATATTCTAAACTCTGTAAAACTTTCCCAGTTTATATTTGAAAAATAACTAGCATGTTTTAAACATAACAAAAATACCCCATTACATGGTATAATTAATGTTTTCCTCAGAAAATAAGTAATATGTGGTCAGAGTCAGTGCTTATGGAAATGCATTTTTAATAGATTGTATATTTATGGGTTTTGATTTGTTTTTTTAAGAAGTGGGAAAGTAGTCTGTATTCTTTGATTAGATTAACATTATCTAAAGAATCTCGCTATGCAAAACATTATACAGATTTAGTGCAGGCACTGGAGAGATAATACAGAAATTAAAGTACTTGCCCTTCTGCACCCAGCTCCTTTGAGAGCAAGTTGCATACAGTAAACTCTATTCAGTCCCTGGCACCATATATTGTCCTTGGATCACTACTAGGAGTGATCCTTGAGCAAAGAGCCCTGAGTAGTCTCTGAGCATTACTGGGGATGGGCCAAATCTCTCCCCCCCCCAAAAAAAAAAAAAAAGTCAAATGGAAAACCATATTCAGTGCAGTCCCTATCAGAATTCTAATTTCTCTTTTTAAGTTTCTAAGTTTATTTCAAGAACTTAGAACAAATGATGCTTACATATATATGAAACAATAAAACTCCTCAAATAGGCAAAAGTATTCTAAAAAAAGATATAAGTCATTGCATCCCCTGACTTTAATCTATGATACAAAGCAACAATAATTTAAACAGTATGGTACTGGAATCAAAACAGTGTTTCTGATCAATAGAATGGAATTGAGAGCCTAGAAATAGACCCCCAGATGTATGTGTGCAATTAATTAATGACAAAGGGGCTAGGTACATTCGATGGAAGAAGGAAAGAATCTTCAACAAATGGTGTTATGAAAAATGATTAACCATGTACAAAGTAATTCAATTGGATACCTATCTCACACCATACACAGTGGAAATAATTGATAAATCCTTTGATTTAAATTGATTTTATAGTAAACAAGAATTCATCTTTTATGTTAAACCAGAATTCATAAAATTCAGTGAGGCAGAGAGCTCCGTAATTCAATCTTAGAGGTGTTTTCAGTGATTTAACTCCATTGGCGAAGATAAGTAAATAGGTAAACTACACCAAACTAAAAGTCATTGAGCTGTAAAAGAAGATCTGGTTAAAATTAAAAGACAGTTTACTGAATGGGAGAAAATACATGCACCCAGAATATCTGACAAAAGACTGATATTCGAGATTTATAAAACACTCATGAAAATCAGAAACAATAAAACCAGTAGCCCCGTAAAAAACAAAACAGAACAAAATCTGTGAAAAAGGAGCTGATTTAAAAAGACATAAAGATGGTACAAGATACATGAAAAAATGCTTAAAATAACTTATTATAAAATAAAAAAGACAATTGGATATGACCTTATACTAGTCAGAATGGTCTTTATCAAAGAGTATGGAAATAATCAGTGTTGTGGGAATGGAGTGAGAAAGGAACCTTTATTGACTGATGGTAAGAATATCATCTCTTTGAGCCTCTATAAAAAATGATTAGACTTCAAAAAAATTAAAAATAGTCCTATGTGTCCCCATCGCAGAGAGTCTCTTGCCCACACACCTGGCTGTCTTCCCCGGGGCCCCTTGGAGGGGATGGGCTCCAGCTTCCCTCCCTGCCCTGAGCAGAGCTTCTGGCAGCCGAAGACCACCGGAACCTAGCTACAGTCATGCTCAAGGCCCCTCTCCACATGTTTGGACAGGCCTCGCACATGAAGGTACTGGCAGAGGAACCCAGGTGTGTGTAATCCTATCAACGGCCAACATCCAGAGACTTAAAAGCAAGCTCCCAGAAGCCATATCTTGTAGCCTACTTCTCCCTATCAGAGAAACTGGCAAGCTTCTGAGAGTTTTCTACCCACATGGGGCAGCCTTGCAAGCTTCCCATGGTGTATTCATATGCTAAAGCCAGTAACAAGCTGGATCTCATTCCCCTGCCCCTGAAAGAGCCTCCAGTGTGACATCATTGGGAGAGCAGAGTCGAGAGAGACTTCTGAGATCTCAGGGAAAGGACGAATGGAGAGGTTACTGAGCCCACTCGAGAAATCGACAATTAACAGGATTTCGTGATCGTGATCATGATGTGTCCCCATAATTCCACTCTGTGGCATGTCCCATGAACACAGAAAAATTAATGTGAAAATATACTTATGCATCTATATTGCAGTGTAATTTAAGAAACGAAATAATATAAATGCCCAACAAATGAGTGGCTAAAGATGGGATACATATACAGAATGGAACATATATAACTATTAAAAAATGAAAATCTTGCCTTTTACTACAACACAGATGAAATCAGAGTTAAGAAAAATAAGTGTTAAGCAAATTAATTTAAAGGAAGAATGACAGATACCAGACTGACTTGTGGTATTTTAAGAAAAAAAGCAGGAGATGGGACAGTATCCAAAGATAACGAATCTTGGACTCTCACTGCAGAAATGAAGTGTAAGAAAGGGGTATGAGGAAGGTGTTGGGGTGAGGAAGGAAGTGGAAATCTTGGTTGGGATGAGGAAGGAAGTAGACATGGATGGTGTTGGGGTAAGGAAGTGAATGGTGTTGGGGTGAGGAAGGAAGTGGAAATCTTGGTTGGGATGAGGAAGGAAGTAGACATGGATGGTGTTGGGGTAAGGAAGTGAATGGTGTTGGGGTGAGGAAGAAAGAGTAAGTGGTGGTGATGCTTTTTTTTTTAATTAAAGCATTTTAGTGACGGTGATGGTGCAGTCATTTTATACTTCAAAACTGTAAATATTGAGATAACATTACAATAATTACAATAAAAATAAGTAAAGAAGGGGCTGGAAAGATAGGACAACAGACAAGGTGCTTGCATTGCACACAGCTGACCTGTCTCCAATCCCTAAGATCTCCTATGGAGTACGTATGGGATCCCATAAGGGATTCCCCGAGTACCACCAGGAGTGATCCCTGAATGCAGAGCTGGGAGCAACCTCTGAGCACTGCTATGTGTGGCACAAAACACATACCAAAAAGTGAAAAAAAAAATAAGTTTATATTTGAGGAGTAGTAATTATTTTAAATAGAGTAATTTAGCTTGATACAAACCATGAAGGATATTGGACTATTGAAATGTTAAATCATTTTGTTAGAATCCTATTTGGATACATACCGGTTATATAGTCAGATCTTGAGAGATCAACCTGGATGCTCACTTGAATCTTTCAATGAATCCAATTCTCACCTATGTATGTGGTATAGAAATTCTTTTACTCTCTGATTCTCATAGCGGCTTGGAAATTGTACAACCTACTTTAGCATTCTTTAGTCTTTAACAAGTAAGACTGGGAATTGAAGAATAATCAGTAATGGTTATCTGCCTTTTCCTATTTAAGAACAATAATGGTACTCACTCATCCCGAACAAGGCTGTTAATTAATCATTGTAGCTATGCAGGTTGAAGTCCCAATGTTATCATCATTGAAGCATAGCAGTAATATAAACTCCTGCTTAAGTGCTTTTGTTCTGTGAAATAAATCTTTGCAATACAACCATTCCTAATCATTTATTAAAAGTATAACACTTTGCCATTATCATACTTGATTGTGATGTTTTAAGCCGTTTATTTGTTTTTGCCTACTGCTAGAATAAATTTAATTTGCTAGAATTTTTAAGCGTATAGTGGATTTGTGGGAGGGGGAACAAAGGCTTTCCAGAAGGATGCACTCTTAAGAAACAGAAAATAAAACCCTATAGAAATGGTATGGGAAACTAATCTGCAATCCCACCTGTTTATGTCATAGACATTTATCATAAAATACAATTGTGGGGATTATTAGATTCGACTTCTGAGCCCAATAAAAAAAAAGCAACTAATACTATTGAGTTGACCAGATTATCTTAAACAAATTGAACTTTCTGCTAACTGGAGAGGAATGTTTGTCTCTAATTTAGAAGCTGAGGTAATAGTCTCATTTACTTAAATGTTAGTTAGTATCTGTGAATAATTCAAGGGAAATTACTACTTTATAGTCTTGTGGGACTCACATCCCTCAGGAAACTTTTAAAGAGACTTTTATCTAACCAGACACAGCACTTTCTTTTTGTTCATACAACAAAAATTGAAAGATCTTATCAGGACTAATTATTTAGGGCGGTCAAGAAAGACCACACACTATTGAATATGTAGCAGAATGTTGTGGGATACTCTTTCCCCAGCAACAATGGAATAGCACAGATCTGCCGGTGCTCTGCTTTAAGGACACATTGATTAAATGCTTGAATGGGGTCTAATCCAGGTTCCCAGGAAGTGCAGTATCGCTAATTGTTAAACCAACAGACCAGAACTTAAGCAATGCAAATGTGGACATTTTGCAACAGGTGCCAAGTGAAGCTGCAAACTTAATCAAATGTTTCACCTGATCTCAGAACTCTGGAGCTTCCCTTTAGTGCCCTTTCAGTGGCTCATCCAGGAGATTGGACACTTTTATACAAAGACATCTTGTGAAGAGGACTCAACTACCACACTTTAAATATGTGACTGTGTTTTCAGTTGGACAAGAGTACAGTCAACAAGTCCATTATTTACTTCCTAAAAGACTGAGCAGTTACTTTGAGTGATTGGATGAGCTTTGAATAAAGTCTGTTCATTCTATTTCTTAATCAGAAAACTTCTTTTTGGGGGGTAATGTTGATCTTGTAATTTGATTTAGTCCTGAAAATAAAATTGGCTGATAGATGAAATCAGTGTCACCAACAAACCATATTCTCTCTCTCTCTCTCTCTCTCTCTCTCTCTCTCTCTCTCTCTCTCTCTCTCTCTCATTCTCATTCTCTCATTCTCATTCTCTTATTCTCATTCTCTCATATCGACATGTATCAGCTACCCAATGATATGCCATGCATTGTGCTAGGCAGAAAAAGTTCAAAATAAACATTGCATGTTCTCTGGAAATCTGTGGCCCAACAGAAATGACAATCATATAATGAGGATGCTTCTTAGGGCTGTGACAGAAGAAAGCAAAAGCTATGTCGTGTGATAGGAAGATATAGGAAAGAGAAGGACGTTTCTAGAAAGAGCTTCCTAGAGAAGGGTTTGTGGATCTAAATAAGTACACATGCCCCCTGAAATAGAGTGAAGAGTTGTGTCCTTCCACCATCGAAGTACTGAAACGCTTTTCCCCAAAGTAATGCTATTAGGAGGGAGTGTATTTGGAGGTCATTGGGATTCGGCCTGGATGTGAAGTCCACTGGAATGGAAATTTTGGTCTTATAAAAGGAGCCCTAACAAAGTACTCTCATTCCCTTTCTGCCTATCTAGGAACACAACTAGTAGGCCCTCTGGAATCAAAATGAGCTCCTTAACCCTGACAAGAACTAAATGAGGTTACTTGAATCTTGGATCTTGGACTTCTTCCGAAGTGTGAAAAAAATTTTTTTCCTGTTCTATACTTATATGCCAATTAAACTATCACAGTTTGTTTTAGCCACATCAGTTGACCAATTTTCTTACAGGAGTTCCCCTTACTTTACTGGAGTAGACAAAATGTTGAACCTCTGACCTATAATTGCCACATAATTATAATTATAATTATGCGACAATCTGGTAAGTGGGGATGGCCTGCACCCCATATGTATGTTTTGAGAATTGAATATTATTAGAGTTCATGGACTCTTTACTATAGTCTGGCCTATATGTCTTGCATCACTGTTATGCAAGTAGTTGTTTGTCATTACTTATTTTTAATCACCTTATAAGTTGAGATCAGAAAATCATGCTTTATAATCATGCTTGATATTCTAATTCAGTAACTTTGAGTCCTAGATATGCCATTTAGTGACTCATCCACTAGTCATCCTTGTCTTCCATTACTTATCAGTGAAGTGGAGAATTTAATAACAGGATTTTCACTGTAGACTGGTTGATAGTATTGAACAGTATAAGAAGAAAATTCAAAATACTTTCAACAGTGTAAGAGGTGTTGTCACAATTACTATCATTGTCTTCATCTTTGGGACCTATTGTGTTTTAATCCTTGGAGCCATTACAAAAATATCTGGCCCTAAAGAGGCTGCATGATTCAGGCTAGAAAGAGAGTATAGTGGTTAAGGTGCGTGTCTTGTCTGTGATTGACCCCAGCTCAAATACCCAACACCTCATTAAATCCCTGTATGCTGCAAGGATTCACCTCTGGGCATAGAATGGGTGTGCCAGAGTACCACCGAGTGTAGCAAAAAAATAAAAGTGCATGTATATTTGTATTAGATATTTTCAATGTATTATCTGTGTGCAAAGTTTTTCAGTTGGTCTAAATTCCAAAAAAAAGAAAGTTACCTAATTTATAAACTATGCTTTTTCTTTCATTGCATCGGGCCTTCACCAAATATTTCTGGGACCTTGGTCCCTCCTAAAAGTTTAATTAAAAAAACTCCATCCCTTTCATATTTCACTTCAGTGCTCTTAGGAATTATTAACAATTAAAATGGCTGTTGAATAATAAAGTACCAAGAAGCACCCACTCGATTCATTAATGGTATTTGACTTCTAGCAAATGCTTAGAAGTACTGAGAGAAGCAGAAGTTGTCTGTTTTAAGTCTCTCGGTTTTTAATTTGTTAATTAAAGCACCACATAATGATTCAAGTACTCCACATCATACATATATATGATAGCATATTCTACCATAAAAGTTTAACCAAGTAACCTGTGAATGGAAACACAACAGCAGTAAGTTAATAAAAATAATATTTCAAAGATGCATGTTCCTGAACCTCAAAAGCAATAGATACCAATCCAGCTTACCTCTTTTTCAAAGTTAATTAATTGCATCACTTTGAATCTAGAAAGAGTGAATTTTCAGTTTTTTTTTTAATGTACCTCTGGAATCAATTTCTAAATATTTTAGTGTCATGTTTAGCAAATTTTTTTCACAAAGTCAGTAGCCTAGGATATACCAATGATGACGATTCCCCTTTATTTCTACTTTCAGCTAAGTTATTCTATGCTTCATATGCTTTTATGCTGTCCCTAAAGGGTACTTCCATGCATCGCCTTCTTACCATACTTAACTGATATCACTTGGTCAAATGTTCAATTGTCCATTTGAATGGGAAAACCCTTCCGACATCATTTGTTTTCTGTCCTCCCCTTAAAGTCGGTTATCTCAGAGAGCTTGGTGGATTATCTGGATGTGACATCATTTGTTCTAATCTGTATCATAATTGCATGCCATCTGGGTTTACCTCTTCCATCACAAGTTCTTCAGGTGTAGGGAACCACATTTTGTTTATACCCTTCTACGGTTATTGATGTTTTGTTTTTTTTCGGGACCACATCCACCAGTTCTCAGGGCTTACTTTTGACTCTGTACTTTGGGAGCATTCCTGGTGGGCTTGGGGGATTCATATGGGGTGGTGGGGATCTAATCTGGGTCAGTTAGTTGTGTGCAAGGCAAGCACCCTGCCCAATGTACTATTGGTCTAGTCCCTAAATTGTTCTGAATTCTTCCATTTCACCCCACTTTTCAGAAAGGAACTCCAAGTTCCAAGTAAGCAATAAATCATTCCTTTGGGAAGACATTCCTTTCCCCCAAGAACACAAGGTTTTGCTGCTTGAGAGGCTTTCCTGTGTTTATCGGGGAATAATAAATAGGTACAGGGATCATGCACTCCAACCCTCTGAGTCATCAGTCTGACCCCAGGAATTATTCATTAAATAAATAAGTAAATATGTAGATAATGGCAGATAATAGATCCAGCAATCTTTTATGTACCCAGGTCAGATTTTGTTTTTTTTTTTTAGTTTACTTTTAATTAGAGAGTCATCGTGAGGGTACAGTTACAGATCCATACATCTTTGTGCTCATGCTTCCCCCATACAAAGTTCGATAACCCATCCCTTCACCAGTGCCCATTCTCCACCACCCGTAAACCCAACATCCCTCCCCCTCTCCCCAGTCCCGTCTCCCCCCACCCCACCCTGCCACTATGGCAGGGAATTCCCTTTTGTTCTCTCTCTCTGATTAGGTGTTGTGGTTTGCAATAAAGGTGTTGAGTGGCCATTGTGTTCAGTCTCTAGTCTGTATTCCGCCCGCCTCACCCTTCCCCCACATGACCTCCACCCACATTTTACTTGGTGGTCCCTTCCCTGAGTTACCCAGAATGAGAGACCAGCCTCCAAGCCATGGAAACAATCTCCTGGTACTTATTTCTACTGTTCTTGGGCGTTAGTCTTATAGTCTATTATTCTATATTCCACAGATGAGTGCAATCTTTCTATGTCTGTCTCTCTCTTTCTGACTCATTTCACTTAGCATGATACTTTCCATGTTGATCCACTTATATGCAAACGTCATGCCAGGTCAGATTTTGGATCTTTTGTATCCCTATGTATTTGGGTTATTTTAATATTCTTTAATTACAAGATGGATTCACAAACCCAAGAGGATTTATCCTAAAATCAGAATTATTGTCTTTCTTTCTAGTTATCTTACACACACACACACACACACACACACACACACACACACACACACACACACACACTCGGGAACCAGGCAAAATAGTCTTGTGACACTGCTATTAGAAAGAAAAACACCCCCCATTAAAATGCTTTTGAAAGAAATGCACAAAGTGAGTTAGGTATGCTGAACAGGTGAATATCAAAGGCAGGCTTCCGCTGGCCGCCATTAACTACATGAAAGCTTTGGGGAGTTATTCCTTTGCTCACTTAAGTGGTTTTTATAATGAAATCAGAAGTCAGAAATTCTGGCAACTCTTGGATCTATTTGCAGCTGCTAGATACAGACAGATACTCTGCATAGAAATTATGATTCTGTTTGAAAATACTGAAGATCCAGATGTCTGAAGTGGGAAATGATCACCCTTGTCTTGTTGAGGTGTTATTCAGTGTCTTGCCTTTACTTTTCACTTTTGCTTTTCAGTTTCATGACCATGAAAAAGCCTCCTGTACCTGCTCATTTGGCTTACGCTGAGAGAACACAGTCTTGAGAGCAGAAAAAAAAAGGGAAGACCCATGAGGAATAATTGAAGGAAATCAATACAATTGCATATATGCAAAAACATGCATGCACAGACCTGTGAGAGATCTGCTACTCAACAGCAAAGGCTTATGGCCAAGTTATCATGTACATCTGAAACACTCTGAAGTCTATCGAATGCCAACAAAATTGCAGTTTCATTTACCTTCTTTATTACTTGTTGTTTATTATTGGCCTTTAATTTGGAAAAAAATAAATGTTGGTGGCAAGACTGAGTTGGTTCCTGATGCTCTCCATCAGTGGAGTTGTGTATTCCCTTCTGTATCTTATTCCCATCAGCATGGATAGCTGGGTGGGAGTGACAGCACAGTGGTAGGGCATTTGCTTTGAATGAGGCCAACCTGGCTTTGTTTCCTCCGCCCCTCTCAAAGAGCCCAGCAAGCTATTGAGAGTCTCCCACCCGAGTGCCATAGCTTGGCAAGCTACCCATGGGTGTATTAGATATGCCAAAAACAGTAACAAGTCTCAAAATGGAGACGTTATTGGCGCCTGCTCAAGCAAATCAATGAGCAATGGGATGATAGCTAAGTCAACCTATATGGACCTAATATCAGTAACTGGACAGTTGTTTTTAAGTGAAATTTGATCATAAAGAATGAGGAAAGGAAAAAGCTGTAACTATGGGCCGGAGCGATAGCACAGTGGGTAGGGCGTTTGCCTTGCATGCGGCCGACCTGGGTTCGATCCCCGGCATCCCATATGGTCCCCCAAGCACTGCCAGGAGTAATTCCTGAGTACAAAAGCCAGGAGTAATCCCTGAGCATCGCTGGGTGTGACCCAAAAAGCAAAAAAAAAAAAAAAAAAAAGCTGTAACTAGACTGATAGTTCAGTGTGTTGGGAGGGACGAACAACCAAGAGATAAGTAGGCAGCAAGGACATTTTGTTTCTCAGTACAAATCCGATGAGGAGCTCATTATTCACAGTAATAGTAGGTAGGATTTTGGAATTACTGACAGTGGAAATGTAGTTCTTGGTGTTTAATTGGAATACAAAAATATTCTTATCTGTGTTCAAATTTCCATCATTGATTGAATCCCCTTGCATTACTTGTTACTTATTACCCAGCAGCTTCCCTGAATAAGAATCTATACTGAATAATGATGAATTTCTGCCTCTCAGTTATATCAGAATCTTGCATACAAAAGTCTCCTTAAGATCAGTCAAGGTTTATTTAGTTTTGTCATCTGACAGCATTAGGACACTACCAATTGTAATTTCTTATTTGAAAAAAAAAATAAGTCCATGCCTGCTTTGTTGTCATAATTGTCTTCAGGATCCCTGCTTAAATTTGTTCCCATTTATGAGTTATAAAGTCACACTGATGGTACATTAACTTAACCTGAGGTAGTTATTAAGAAAACAGATACCTAAGTCTCATTCTCAGAGAAACAAATACGATTAGGTGCCTCTTGTGTTTATTCTGATAATATTTATTAAGCTTATCACCAAATATGTTTTTCAATGCTTCAAAATTGTTAGTGAAGAAAATTCTATTTTCATTCTGATAACAAAAAGTGGGCTTTAATAAAGGAAAAAGAGCCATTTTATATGACAGTTAAAGTGTTATTAGAAAGCCTTAGACTAGGTTCTTTTACATTTTAAATAGAGTTGTAAAAACCATTACAGCAACAGCATGAGCTTTTATTATTGTTTATACAGAGATCCCATTGTTTTTGCAGTTGCTAAGGTTTTACTAATCTCACAAACACACTCAACAAACAAAAGAATACTGACACTCTCATCATTTTGTGGAATGTGATATACATAGTAAAACAATGAAGATATATTTTACCCAAGGGATTTGATTTCTGAGCCTGTGCTCTTAGCAAATATGTACACTTCTAATTTTCTCTTTCGCTTGATCACTCCGTGAACCATTTTAGAAGAAGAAAAAACCTGGGTTCTTCATTCCAAGGCCTATTTTCTTTCCATCTCTTGTTTCACCAAGTCAAAGTTATAACCATGATTTATATCACTTAGCTCACTTGTTTAATGTAAAGAGTAAGTTTTAGTAACTCTGGCAGCAACAGTCAGCCAACTTCTTTTAATCTGTCTCATAATTCATTGATACCTCAAGGTTCTGCTTGAAGAAATATGCACTGTTTGTGATGGTAGGACTTGTAAAACATTAACCTATTTTTATGGCTATAGGTTTATATATAAATTTTACAGAAACAAAGGAAGACATAATTGGCGAATGACGGTGAAGGTTTTAAATGCAAGGTGTCTCCCTCAGGGCAACAGAAATCTGTCCAGAATCTATGCAAATGTTGCAGCTGAACAACTCTCCTTGGAGTAAAGGTGATTTTTAGTTTAAGTTTTATTGTATTATTAGATTTGTTACTTCCTGTTGGCAGTGTTTCTGCATTGAGACAATTAATCTTGTCAAGCATATATTTGCAGGATTTAAATATATGTGAAACAACTGAAAATTAGGTGTGTTGGATGATAGGCAGGCCAGTGATTTGTTATTATTCTTTCTTTTCTATTTTTAAAAATTCTCTTTTTTTTCATGGGGGTGGTGGATGGAAGATGACTGGAGGTGTACCCAGTAATGAATAAGGCTTATTTCTGGCTCTGTGCTCAGGGGTCAGGGATCACTTGATTGTACTAAGGGGACCATATGTGATACCAAAGATCAAACCAGGGTGGACAATGTACAAGGCAGACGCCTGCTGTATTATCTGGTCCAAAAATTTTAGCGATTTAGAAAGCACTTTTCTATATGGCAGACACTACATTTTCTTTTATTTCCTTTTTGCTTTCACATGTAACAAATAAAAATTATTCATTCCTCACTCCTCCTTCATACAAATATTCTATTAGCAGATATTGCTATTTTTACATTCAGTAGCACAAGCACAGTAATAATAAGAAGGAGACATTTACAAGTATGACATCTCAAGATCTGACATCACTTTAGAAACCTAACAAAATATTCATCATTAATTTCCTATATGCTTTGGACTTTTCTTTAGTTATATTCACTTTTTTCCTGTTTTCTTCCCTTTAATTTTTTTTGTTATTGTGATGGGCATACGTCATATAATTGCGTTTTGATTGGTTGGCTGTGACGCTCACCTGGCCGGGGGTAGGGGTCGAGTCACATACTTGGTTGTTGTATTCACAAACAATTGGTTATGGTGAACCTGAGATTGCACAATTGTGGTGCTTCAGTGCTGCCAGTCGTCACTCAGTGATGTGGGGGTGACAGGTTGGAACTCAAGGTCTCATACACCTGTAAGGGAGAATCTCTAGCACTGAACCACAGTTCCTAGCCTTCTTTTATTTTCTTTACAATGTCCTAAATATATTAACCCAGAATGTTTATAAGTATACACATGTATGTATACATGAAATGTATGTGGAAATGTGTAAAAAATCACAAAGGCGGCACACACAGGAGGGGAGACAAGATGATGTGTCGTGTTGTTCTGTTGTCCATGGGCACTGGGGCCAGTTCTCTCTTGCACATGCCTCTCATGTTCTTTTGGTGTTCTCGAGCTGCTGTGTATAGACCAGATCGGGACGACTCCTCTTTGTGCTCTGCTTCTTTGTGTGCCGCTGTGCTCTCTTCTGTCTGTCTCTCTGTCTCTGTCTCTGTAGTCTCTCCTCTGGTCTCTTCTGACTTCTCTCTGTCTCTGCTTCTGTGTCCTCTCGTGTGTTTTCTTTCTGTCTTCTTCTGTCTCTTCTATCTTCTTCTTTCTCCCCTGTTTCTTCTTCTGTCTCTCCCATCTTCCCCCACAGTCTTAGTTTATATAGCAAATTACATAGGGCAGTAACACAAAGGTGGGTTGAACATTAACAAATCAACAAAGAAGGGTAAGACCATTTCTCATCTAAGAAGATTACTAAGAGATCCGTTAAAGGGTGGGGTCCAAATAAAGGTATGTCAGGGTGTGTCCCTTTATTCCTTCCTCAACTAGTAATCCGCTTAAATAGTTGTAGTAAATCTACTTCAAATATTTCTAACAATGTCATTCTGTATGAGCACAGTAAGAGATACATCAGACTTAACTTTCGATAATTCCTGAGGACTTTCACTATATATTCCAGACCACAGTCCTCAGGCCAGGTTAGTCTTCCTAACCCCAGCAGGGTCCTAGTCTCATTGTTACTTTTGGATCGTGACAGCATTTGTCTATGACCATGCTCTCAACTTATAGTTGAGTATTTTGGTGCTTTGGCCTGACCCATTTTGATGCCAGGGTAGCTCACAGCTTGCCCTGGGTTCATTCTGTCCCTTGTCAGGACCCTGCTTTGGGGATGCTAGGAACTAAGGGCAACTGAGCGGAGAAAGCAGATGCCCGGGAGTAAATATTGGAGTCAATCAGTTCCCAAGTTACAAAGCCTAACATTAACTGTCTTCCTGTGTCCATACAGAAAGGATATTGCTTTAAGGTAAAATAAGTTCCCTGCGGCAAGGCTAAAATGACAAACTCCATGTTATCCTACAGATATGTACATATACTTATATATGTATTCTACATAGTGCTTTCCCAGTATTTAAGAAAAGCTTTTTACTTCTTTAGTTTGATGCTATGTATTATAACTAATAGTTTTGTAACAATACATGTGTATGGTATTTAATTTTGAGCTTAGTTTTCTCATTTATAAAATGGGAATAGTAATGTTTCATGGAGACTTGAGTCTGAAATATTTTATGTATACACACATTTGGTAGCATTAGATAAATAATAGGCATTTCAATAAAAGTTAGCTAGGGGGTTGGTTAGAGATAGATCGATATCCAGGTCTTCTTGGGTTGAAGCTTGAGCCAAGAATTTGGAGCTGGGGCTAACTCCTGAGCACTGCCAGGTATGGTCTGAAGACAAAATATGGCCTAAACACAAACTGGAAAAACGTATAGCTCAAATTTTTCAAAGCAGTATCTGAATATATTTGTGTGTGTGTATGTGTGTGTATGTTGCAAACCTCACTGGGTTATAAGATAAATTCATATTTCTAGTAAATAAATTTAGATTATTTATGAAAAATTATAAAAATGCTAGTCCTTTGATATTTAGATGAAGTAACATTATGCGTTTAAAAAAAGTTTTAAATACACATATTTCTTATATGTATTGGTATTATCAATATGTAGAAATCATTTCATGGCATTAATGGATAATGGTCGTAAAGAGTACAGCCAGGTATTAAAGCTGTGTTTTCATAACTCTAGATTCATAGGAAAGGCCTGGAGGCATTATTGCCTATAAAACAAGACAATTTGATGAGCAACATCGAGATACCTACTGGGATCACAAGCAAACCATCTGTTTAAAAGAGAAAGAACAATAGGTGCAAGAACAAAGGAACTGATGACTAGTCAACAGTATTTTCTGCAATTACTTGAGTTAATTCATTAATTCA
The DNA here is from genome assembly GCF_027595985.1 of Sorex araneus. Classification (NCBI taxonomy): domain Eukaryota; kingdom Metazoa; phylum Chordata; class Mammalia; order Eulipotyphla; family Soricidae; genus Sorex; species Sorex araneus. The sequence continues at coordinate 17,366,397 of NC_073309.1, forward strand.
GTGTGCAAAACAAATCCACGGTTAAAAAGTAATTTAGGGACATATGGATTATGTGAATAAAGATACATAAAAAAGCCGAACTCTAGACTACAGAAATATAATTTTGTTTGATTATGTTTGGAGGCTACCCAGTGGTGCTCAGGACTTAGTCCTGGCTCTGTGCTGAGGGAACACTCTGGGCACGCTCAGGGGGACATATATGGTGAGAGGGATCAAGCCAGGGTCAGCTGAGCATAAGGCGAGCATCTTAGCCTCTTGACTACTTATCAGGCATCGGAACCGATTCTTTGTGTTTGCTTGTGTGCAAGGCAAACTCCTTAACCTCTGTGCTATTACTCTGACCCCCAAACCCAATTTTTATGCATGTTTAACTCACAAAAGCAAGTGTCCCAAGGCACCACATCAATGGAAGCAAACCTTACCAGCCAATAGAAAGTATAGCTGTTTCAGATTCTTTCAGTTTTCTAGCTCAGTTGAGATACTGAGCTATTCTTTATTGCTTTCTTCACAAATACAGTGTATTCCAGGTCTATAATTTTTCATCGAATTAATAGACACTGCAAATTTCAAGTCTTTGACTCAGCTGAACGGCATTTAACAGTGACTTTATTAGGAAAATGCTTGACTTTATTAGGAAAATTCAACAGTAAATACATTTCACTTTAATGTTTACATTATGAACAATTCTTAGTATTGCAAATCAACTCACTTGAAATAGAAAAGGCTTGTTTCTCAGTGCTTTGGGTGAGTATCTGAAGATTGAGAGAAGGCGATGGCCTGAGTTCAAGTCTCTAACTAACAACCACCATATCATCACTGATGAAGGAACTTGGTGAAGGAACATCAGGAAGTGCAGCTCCCCTCCTGATCCCGCCGGATGCATCATAGTGTGACCCATGGCAAGAGCAGTAATAACCACCAAAATCTCCTGTATTTGCAAGGGGTACACGACCCGGATGTGAAATCATAATGCTTCAAAAAAAATTTTGAGTGGGGCTTTGCTTACACATTATTCCTATACCCACTCATTCACTCATTGGGAATTTTATTCCTGCTTCATATGAAGGTATTAGTACAATATGTATTACAGTTCTTCATAATCTGTCAGTCTATGATGTCTGACATAACTGAAATATGTACATCAGGGTATGTATGCCCTGTTCATATTTCATCTCTCTCTCCTTTTCCTGATACAACTATACATTTTTATTATTATTATATTTTAAAAAGAGAAAACTCGAGCATATTTTAATCAGCCACCATGCTTTTTAATCTCTGATCCTATATTGACATATGATTATATGTGCAGAGACTAGATCTTGTAAACATACAGACTTGGATCTAATTATTTATCACCGTTTATTCCCTCTAGGCTAAATTTTTTTTAACCTCAGTACTACTGAAAGTCTGCACCAAATAATTATTGTTGTGGAGAGTGGTTCTTGCATTGTTGGATGGTTAGCAACCTCCTTGGCTTCACCCCCTAAGAATCTATTAGAATCATCAGCCACCCCTTGTAGTGGTAACCAAAAATATCCCCAGATGTTGCCCTTTTTTCCTTGTGGAAAAAAAAATCTCTCCTCACTGAGAGATTATTGTCATATATTAGTGAGGTGCTATTATTTGATCTATAATCAAGAGGATTTTGATAAGCTATTTGTTTCTCATTGGATCTGCTTAGTAAGACTGTAAATAATTATTATTTATCATTACTATATTTCAATTAGCTGGTGCTCGAGACTGATTTACTTGTATGTCTAAATATCAAAAGCACATCAATGCCTCTTCACAAGGGACTAGGAAGCAGCTAGCAAACATGTCCTGACACGACTCTCGGCTCAGGACTACATTCCCGAGCACTGTGCTTCCCCACCCAGCCCAGGCTTAGGTCTCGCATTTGTAAAACAGGAAGAGTAATCAGTTTCACGGAGAGCTGAGTAAATGAATCAAAATGTCTCCTATAGGCACACGTGGCGGGCAAAGAATAAGCTTTCAGGAAAAGTTATCTAAGGGGCTAGAGAGCTCAGTGACTTCAGCGTTTGCTTGGTTTGCAGGAAGCCCAGGTTTGATATCCAGCACCCCTTGGACTGACTCTTAAGCCCAGAGCAGGGAGGACGCCCTGTGATGCATAATCCTCTGTCATGTTTAATCAACATCACAAAATGTAAATGGCTAGGTGACTTACACATGAGTTTACTTATTTTTATAAGTGCTTGCTTTCTCTCCTTCCTTCCTTTCTTCCTTCCTTCCTTCCTTCCTTCCTTCCTTCCTTCCTTCCTTCCTTCCTTCCTTCCTTCCTTCCTTCCTTCCTTCCTTCCTTCCTTCCTTCCTTTTTTCCTTCCTTCCCCTTCCTTCCTTCCTTCCTTCCTTCCTTCCTTCCTTCCTTCCTTCCTTCCTTCCTTCCTTCCTTCCTTCCTTCCTTCCTCCTTCCTTCTCTCTTTTTCTCTTTCTCTCTTTTTCTCTTTCTCTCTTTCTCTCTTTCTTTCTTTCTCTTTCTTTCTTTCTTTCTTTCTTTCTTTCTTTCTTTCTTTCTTTCTTTCTTTCTTTCTTTCTTTCTTTCTTTCTTTCTTTCTTTCTTTCTTTCTTCCTTTCTTCCTTTCTTCCTTCCTTCCTTCCTTTCTTCCTTACTTCCTTCCTTCCTCCCTCCCTCCCTCCCTCCCTCCCTCCCTCCCTCCCTCCCTCTCTCTCTCTCTCTCTCTCTCTTTCTTTCTCTCTTTCTTTCTTTCTTTCTTTCTTTCTTTCTTTCTTTCTTTCTTTCTTTCTTTCTTTCTTTCTTTCTTTCTTTCTTTCTTTCTTTCTTTCTTTCTTTCTTTCTTTCTTTCTTTCTTTCTTTCTCTCTCTTTTTGGTAGGGGAGATGTACTTGGCTAGATCTATGCTCAGGAATCACTCCTGGATATGAGGGTGATCTGGTTATGACATCTGTCATCCAGGTTGATTTGGCTGGCCCAGCAGGTACCCCCAACTTTCCTCATCTTTCCATATTTATCCCTCTTAAAGTTGCACACCTGGTTGATGATGGCCTCCCTCAAATAAAAGTTGAAATTTCTTCCATTAGATATACGAGCAGCTGCTCTCCCCTGCTAGAAACCCCAAACAAGCTCTCACAGAATCATTCCTAATATTGTTCACCATATGTATCGCCAAGACTTAAACCATGGTCAGCTGTCCACATCGTGTGTGTAAGCCCCTGGACTATCTCTCTGGTACAATCACGGGTTTATTTTATCGTAGTACTGGATGCCAAAAATCAAAGATCATAGTGTGTGCAGGTCTCATTTCTCCTGAGATATATTTTTGGCTCTCAGATTATCACTATCTCTCCACATTCTCACATGATGTTTCATATGTGTGTCCATGTCATTGATATATTGTCTATGAATCCAAATGTCATCTTATAATTACCCTGGTCAGAGTGATCAGCACCATGTTAACTAATTACTTTCTTAGTGATGCTATCTCCAAATAGTTAGGTCCCTTTTTTAAAAAGAAAAATAAGTGTTGTTGTCACAACTAGTGGTGTTCATAGGCTATATCCAGTGCTTGGGCGTGTGTGTGTATGTGTGTGTGTGTGTGTGTGTGTGTGTGTGTGTGTGTGTGTGTAGGGGGCTATACAAAGGATTTAACACAAGCCTCCCACATGCAAAGTTTATACTCCAACCTATCAATACAATCCCTCCGGACACAACTGTTATATTCTTGAGAAACTGAGTTTAATACACTGCACTGGCCAAGGATACTAGGAAATGCTGGGTACATTCCTATGGGCCTCTGAATATTGCCAGGTTTAGACCTGAATATCCCTGATTATCACCAGGATGGCCCAGATTGGGCTCAAACAGTCACAGACCTGGGTCCTTGCTATAATATAGAGGTTTGATTAGCTGAGAATCACCTGATCCTCTGTAGAAACACTTACAGGGTCCCTCATGCACCCTAATATAAAACTGAAGTTAACACTTCAACATATGAATCTGGAAGGGACAAAACTCAGTCCATATAAATTATTTTCATTCAAGAATTATGTTTTTAGTCTCTAAAATAAGTGTTTTCAAATTGTTGTAAATTTCAATTATTGGTATATCATTATTAAAGCTTAAATGATTTCCACATACCCCAAAATAGTAGTTGAATAGTATATGAGAGAGTATCTTCAGTACCAGTTCTTGGTTTGTAAAATCATAATATACTGAAAAATTCAACATTATAACAAGTCATGTTAATTTATATGTTTATGCACTGTCATCCCGTTGTTCATTGTTTTGCTCGAGCGGGCACCAGTAACGTCTCCATTGCGAGACTTCTTGTTATTGTTTTTGGCATGTAGAATACACCACAGGTAGCTTGCCAGGCTCTGCTGTGTGGGCGGGATACTTTCGGTAGTTTGCTGGGCTCTCCAAGAGGGACAGAGGAATCGAACCCGGGTCAGCCGCGTGCAAGGCAAACGCCCTACCTGCTGTGCTATCACTCCAGCCACTGTCTCTCCACATTCTCAAAAGATGTCCCATATGTGTGTCCATATCATTGATTATCATCTATGAATCCAAATGCCATCTTATAATAACCTCGGTCAGAGTGACCAGCACCCTCTTAACTAATTACTTCCTTAATGATACTATCTCCAAATAGTGGGGGAGAGATAGTTTATATATGTTTATAAACTTAAAAAAATATTTAAAAATCATATAACTTTTCATGCTTCAGAATTAGGTTTTAAACCCATAAATTTTCTGTTTTGGTTATAATAACAAGTGTTTAAGGCATGTTAACATCTTTTATTAAGATGCATTAACAGTACACTAGTTCATTCTTTTTGATGCATTCAAAGAAAATGAAAATAAGTTGAGAAGAGAATGAATTTTTTCACTGGAAGACTCAAAATAATTATTATCTTACCAACTTTCTGTCTAAAACTTTCTTGAGTTGCACTAAATATCAGATTCCAGTTTATCTCCCAGTTTCACCATTTCATATTCTCTATTCTGGAGAATACTGGACTAGTTGATTTTGAAATCTACTTCACGAATTCCAGCAATTTTTAGAATTTATGTGTCAAATATTAAAAGAAGTGGAAGCTAAAGTTAATAGTGAAAGTTGTGGGGTTAACTGTAAGTCAAATGGATTGAGTAGAACCATTGAATAATGTCTTTATAATTGACATGAGAGTGCTGTACAGTTCAGCCCTAATGTGATTGTCTTAAAAAGTTCAAAGACAAGAGACTGCTTTTTCCTTTTTGGTACACATATCAAACAGTTTTGTAATAATTCATGTGATGATGGACTCAGATTGTTCTATGATTGATAAACTCAAGGGATATAATGTATCATTTTTTGAAGTAGGTGCTCTGGTGATTGGTTTAATAATGATACGAGGTGTCAAAGATTAAAAAAAATATCAAGGGAAATGTCTATATAATATGCAAATGACTGCTAAGTGCAAGCATTTTTAACTAAAGACGGAAAGAAAGCACATGCACCAGAAAGACCTGAACATTCTGTCTGGAACCCTTCTGTCTCCCACAGACACTTGGGATTCTTTCAAGTTCATAGCTGGAGAGAGTTTTTGAATATCAGCACATTTTTCTCAAAAGGGTTCAGGAACATGAATAACACATCACAAAATGGGAAGTCAAATTCAAATCTCTAGAATAACCCTGACCCAAGCCTCAGTCTAAAGTGACCTATTAGACTTGATTGGATATATTTATATTTTACATTTATTTTCAATGATGAATAATAACCAGAGATATTCCCTAACCCCCAAGCCCTCCAGAAGTGAATCTGAGCACAGAGTCAGAAGTAACCCCTGAGAACCACTGGTGTGGACCCCCCCAAAAAAATAACAACAAACAGAATTCTCAAGATGAATCTTACCACTGTTTGGGAACAAATGATCTTTGTTTTAGAAAAAGGAGATACACTTCTAACCACTCTGTTCCTAAGTCTACCATCACTTAAGTACATGGAGACAGAATTAGTAGTTTGCCTTTTATCAGTTCATTGAATTCCTGGTTGGTCTATAGAGGGTAAGTAGGAACTCTATTAACTGCATGGAGGTCCCTGAAATAAGAAGAACCCACTGCAGTCGGTTGTTTGTGATTAGCCTTATCCGTTCTCATAGTAATCACCTTAACTTCCCAATTCTGTTCACTCAGTGTTTCAGTGAATCTTGAGTCAAAGGATGTGGTTTAGGAGGAACATTAGGAAAATACAGGTACCCAGGAACAAAAAATCTCAGCATGGATCCTCTTGTTTCTATAATCACCCTAAGATGCACACTATTCAGCAAATGACACTAAAGACAGCAAGAGTAGCATGAAAGTATGGCCTGATAGCCATGATATGCATTTCTCCTTAAAAGAAAATGTGCCTCTCTTTGCATTCTGTTGCATTTCAGGAACTTACCAGGAACAAACAGACACATAGTTTGTGCTAGAGCACGGCTATTAATGTCTGAATCAAAACTGAAAGCATTCCAATCTGAATGTCATCTGTGAGGTTTTCACTGGGATGAACATTATATAAACCTCAAAAGTATATCAATGTCTATCAACCAATTTGCATAATTAAATAATAAAAACTTATGTGCATGAATACCACTTTTATCCCCAACTAAATTTTATTTAGCAAGCAATCTTATTTTTGAATTTCAGAATTATTCTTATTTGGAAACCATGGAATGTCCCCCTCAAACGGAGACAAATATCTTTATGGAAGTAAGTACAGCATACATCAGATTTTCCAGTATTCCTTATAGTTTATGTTATCCATTAAGAAACTAGAACCAAACCCTACATTTTAAGCCAATGGTTATGAATTTTAAGGGTGTACCAATATCTCCTGGAAAAATGAATTTGGGGGGAGATGATGACCCTTTTCTGTGCCCTAATTGTGATAATTTATGCATAAACCTATGCAAGTATTAAATTTTGTAGCACCATTCATCCAGACAAAAGGTTGGTATGTTTTTTGTTGCCTGAATCACAACCCTCACTGTGTATATTTTCTCTCTGACTTTCTTACATTTCTCTAATCCTGTCTTACTTTACTGTTCACCTCCTACTGAAATTCATTTCTGCAAAAACAGGCTATTCCTGGAAATTTTGAATAGAAGTTTGGGCTGCCTTTTCTTTGCCTGAAGAGAGCGATTTCTCTCTCCATCCTGAGGCTGTAGCTCCTCAAGAACTTGGGCAATGAGAAGATAGTTTCCCATGCCGTGTAGATCAAATGGACATCAGACACAGCTTGACAGCTCTCTGGTCAGGTTGGTGATGGTAGACGCCAAAGCCACATAGCTGAGTTTGCTGTTTTTACCTAAGAGGCACTTCCCCAGTTACCGAGGTAAGCTGAGCTTAACTTTGAAGCACTCTTTCAAGAGGCTATTTCCCTCATGACCATGTAACCCATCACCTGCAATACTTATCTACATAACCAGGAAGTCAGTGATTTCCTCACTCCTGGATAGATGCAAGAAACCCTTTTTTTTTGCAAAATCCATTTCTCCTCCCGCAACAAAATGATTTATATTTTCATTGCTGTTTTCTTCTTTTCCCTTCTCCTTCCTCCCTCTCTTTCTCCCTCCCTCCCTCCCTTTCTCCCTCTCTCCCTTCCTCCCTCCCTCTTCCTCTCTCTCTTCCCCCTTCCTCCCTCTCTCCCTCCCTCCCTCCCTCCCTCCTTCCTCCTTCCTTCCTTCCTTCCTTCCTTCCTTTTTTCCTTCCTTCCTTCCTTCCTTCCTTCCTTCCTTCCTTCCTTCCTTCCTTCCTTCCTTCCTTCCTTCCTTCCTTCCTTCCTTCCTTTTTTCCTTCCTTCCTTCCTTCCTTCCTTCCTTCCTTCCTTCCTTCCTTCCTTCCTTCCTTCCTTCCTTCCTTCCTTCCTTCCTTCCTTCCTCCCTTCCTTCCCTTCCTTCCCTTTCTTCCTTCCGTATTTCTTTCTGTCTTTTTTTTTTCCCATTTTGGTGCCACACCTTGCTTCTCTCAAGAGTCACTCCTGGTAGGACTCAGGGGACCATATATACTGTCAGGATTTGAGCCAGGGTCCAAAGTGTGCAAAAGAAAGCACTCTGCCTACTATTCTATCTCTCTGCTGACCATTACTGTTATAATTTTATGTTAATAAGTTACTTAAAAGTACCTATTTAAGTCTGTAAATGTATGGCAGATATGTTTAAAAACAAGAGCAAAATTAAATAATCAACTCTATTATGTAAGGAAAAGACAATCTATGTCACAGTTTTCTTTTTTTAGGGGGGTGGGTTAGATAATGCACAAGTCCACTCTACTGCCTATTTAAGGTGCATTTTTACTTTCATTTCTTGAACAAAAATTATGCTTGGAATGGAACCTCCTCGTCTTCTCAGCAGTGAAGATGAATAAGCATTATTACTTTACATCCCGGCTTCTACTTTGAGCATAAAACAAATATTTTCAGTTCTTTGTGAAGAGATACAATATTGTCTGCTCTTTGTCTAAAGGAATATATATGTTATCTGCTATATATCACAACAGGAAATGTCCCTCATGTCATACTCTTCAGAGGGATTACATCCACAGATTTTATTCCTGAATTTGGTCAGTGATATAACTAATTCTAATTATAACTGTATGTATTTCCCTGTGAACAAGTGTTACTCATATGGATTTTGTAGAAAACTGTATAACACATCAATTTCTCATAAACAAAGAGAGCTGCCGATGCTTCTATTTTAGATACTAGTACAGAGTTTTCAACTTCAGTAACTTTTCAGCTAAGATTATAATACTTAATGTTTCTATTTAACAGCTATTTTGTGGCAGTGATTATATACACTTCATTCTTCTTATACAATTTTTGAGGGATGGAGGTTTCGTCAACACCCAGCTATGCTCAGAGCTGACTCCTGTCTCTATGCTCAGAGATCATTCCTAGCAGTGCTCAGGAGATGAGGCAGTGCCGGGGTCAAACTGAGGTCATCTGTGTGCAAGCAAGTGACTTAAATTATCATTTCATAATTTTCCAATGCTTAACTATGAACTACAAGTGTAACAATATCTCCTATTTTCATTTCTGCAAGTGTTAAAGAAAAAAATGAGAAAGGTGTCAAACCCCTAGTTATTTATTGAATTGATTTAGAGTAAGACATAGAAATAGAACTGCCTCGACTAAGAAACTGTTTAAAGTAAGTATACCTCTCATTTGCCTTTTGAGTTTGTATTTTGTTCCCTATACGATGAAAGTTATAAAATGACCACTTCTTAGATCCAATGAATAAAATTCTGCAGTTTAACCAGGTGAGGGGGAAAAAGAGCTCTTGGAATGATAAAATAAATTTTGATTGACATATACTTTAGGTTCCACTATTCTAATACTATAAATTGCTATGAAGAAAACCTTGTGAAGTACCAAGACAGAGGGAAAGCTCAACTATAAGAATGTATAATTGGTCTGATAATCTTTTCAGAATATATAACTAAATATCTAGAAGACAGTTATATTAGTGAGTAAAAATCAGAAGCCAGAGAGATTGTACAGTGGGTAAGCCACTTGCCTTCCATACTGCTGACACAAATTGGGTCTCTGTCATTCTTTATGGCCGTCTGAGCCTAGAATGATGACTGAACACAGAGACAGAAGGAAGTCTGAGTACTACTGGGTGTGACCTAACCCCTCCCCCAAAGGAAAATAAGAGTTTGCAGGATCCAATATATATGAATATAAAGTATGTTACCTACATGTCCACAGGAACCAACTTAAAATCATGTCATAACTTTTTTTCACAAAGAGAAAAATGTATTAAAAATAGCAAGATGCATGTAGATTATACACAAAAAATTTGTTAAGGGACCTTGAAAAGATTTTGACAAATTGAGAGACACTAGTGTACTACTTGCTGGTTTCAAGGGTAATTAATACCAATAAGAATTTGGCTTTTCATCAATTGATATATGGATTTAATATAATTCCAATTAAAATCACAGTGGGGTTAATAGGATTTAGAACAAACTTTCATAAATAGTCTATATTTCATGTGGCAAAAGAAGCAAAATACAGTACTCAATATTTTTTTAAATAACATTATATTGGTAAAGTGACACTTGCCATGTCAGATATTAAAAATATATAACATAGTTTATATTATTTATTATCTTTTGTATGGCTGGTTACATAGAGCTGTATGAATTAATTTGTTTATTTTTAAGCACAACCCCTAAACTATAGACTTTGTTTGTAAATGAAGAGACTAATGGAAAGAAAGGAAGAAGTATTGTGACCTATAATACACAAAAAGTAGGTGGCTTAAAGCTGGAGCTATTGGACAGTGGGTAGGGTGCTTGCTTTGCATGCAGCTAGCCTGGGTTTGACTTCTGGCACAACTTATGGTCCTTTGAGCCCACCAAAGAACAGCTAAATGTGGCCTCAAACTAACAACAACAAAAAATAGGTGACTTACTAATGACCTCATATCAGAATTTATTTCTCTAATCACTGTGGTACACTGAGTCCCAAAACCAGATTGAAGCAGTGAGGTACATAAATAAGATGATTTAAAAAAAATTGCAGGACTTAAATCAGAGAAAATAAAGTTTATTTAAAAAATCACAAATCCATAAGTGGGGGAGAAGTATGCAGAACCATCAGTGGAAAATAAAGACAACTTTTATTCCTCTTGGAGTATAATTTCCACTAGGAATATTGGCTAAAGTATATAAACAGTGTATACACACAAAAAAAAATCTGTGCCAATTTAGAATTGATCTAAGGGGGGAAGTGGTAAGAGGAATAAAACAATGAAAGAAATATGTGATGGTAAGGAATGGGGCAAGGAAAAGTAGAGAAAGTAATTGAACTGAGTACTGAAATTAGAGGCAAAAGCATAATTAAGTAGACAAAACACTTGATAATTGGGGTTATATATTTCTCTCAGATTACTAAAAAAGAGTAGCACTGTAGCACTGTCGTCCTGTTCATCGATTTGCTCGAGCAGGCAACAGTAACGACTTTATTGTGAGACTTGTTACTGCTTTTGGCATATCGAATACGCCACAGGTAGCTTGCCAGGCTCTGCCGCGTGTGCGGGAAATTCTCTGTAGCTTGTGGGCTCTTGGAGAGGGATGGCGGAATCAAATCCGGGTCGGCCATGTGCAAGGCAAACGCCCTACCCACCTTGCTATTGCTACAATCTACTAAAAAGAATACGAATATATTTATATATGCATATATATAATATCATCAGGATAACATTTTATCTTCATTTTTATTTGGGTGATAATGCATTTTAAGGATATAATTTTGATAATATCCTATAAAACCCCTTTATAATAAACTTGCTTAATTGAATACTTATGTTGATGATCTTATTGTTATTACTTATTTTGGTGATTTACCACGGAAATCTGAAAGGGTACAGATTCTAACTTTGGATCAATAGCAAGAAGGAGATTAAGGAGAGTCTCAAGACACAAATCCAGTAATAGTTTAAGAAATAACAAAACATTTAGCATGGGAGCACAGACATCTTGGGAACTGCGTCAAAGCACAGACATCTTGGAAAGAGTATCAAAGGTATGAGAGTAGGATCTGGAATCACAGTTTATAGATAATCTTTGGGAAAACATGGTCTTATTATCTATATTACATCCTGTCCAGGAGAGGATGGTTGATTACAGTACACTGAGGAAAATTACTTCCATATTAAAATGCATCGATTCACTGGCTGAACCAAATTAATACATAGGTTGCTTTCATTTCAAAGCTGTTTTACTTCTAAATCTGTTAGACTTATATTGAAATCGCCCTGATCATTGTACATATGACAGTGTCCTGGTCTCTGTCTTTAGGGTATTTACTATCCTACAGCATTGCATAAAATTTACTGGACACAAAAATCTGATCATCCAGAAGAAAAGAACTGACAGCAAAAAGGATAAATGGGCATCTTGACCAAAATATCCCCACCATTTTGAAATCTGAGTGTAATCTTTAGTGAGTAATTTATATCAACTCTAATAAAAAGTATGTCAGAAAGTTTATGACCAAATATAACAAATCATGAATGAGTGCTGCAGTGAGAACGAATGAATTATGACTGCCATCCACGTAATATAGGGGAAGGCAGTACTTCAGACCCATGAAAGTTTCAAGCTATGACTCTTAAAAGTTCTAGCAAAAATACATGCATTTTCCCAGTGGCTGCATATGTTTGCTGACAAAACCAGTGGTAGGGCAATGGGTCCCAAGGTGTTAGCATTAAATTCCCACTCACATAGTAAGTTCTTCAATTTTTGCTACTGAACTGACAGCACTGTAGAATGCTTTTCCATAAACAAATTCCATTAGATGCTTTACTTTTTCTGTTAGATTCTGAAGAGAATTGTCATGGTGAGCTAAGACTCATAAACGGAACAAAAGAGGAAATGATATTCAATTAAACAGAACCCTTAGACAACAGGAAATTGTTCTTTATAATGCTTTGATGCCCAAGATTAAACCACAGATGCCCTTTATTTCTAACTAAACATTGGAAACGTTTATATCAATGCCCTTTTAATTCACAATAATTGTAGCAGAAGGAAAATGTTCTTGTGTAATCTTTTTTAATAGTTCTGACTGGTAGTTAAGCAAAGAGTCTGAATTTAGGCAGACCTGGGTTTCAATCTCAGATCAAGCTATGTGAAATTGGGCACTTTAATGAAAATTGCGAAAGTTTAATCATCTACAAAATAGTCATAATATTTGCATTTAGTGCGTAAGGCGTTTGTTCATTTTGATTGATAAATTTTGTGTAATATGGTTACCACAAAGCTGGCATATAAAAACGCTCACACACTGCTCTTAAAAATATGCTATTCTCTAAAACTAGTAGGCCCTCATTTAAAACAATGAGAGATAAGGTTGCGGATATGTAGAGCATATGCCTAACTTGCATAATGCCCTAGCATATATGACCCTTATGGACTAAATGAACAAAGCATAAAATAATCAGATTATGAAACGTAATGTAAATGCATGTATGTGGTAGCATTCATATAAATATCCATACAAATAAAGATTTTAGTCTGGTCTTAACTCTTAGAATACTGAAAAATAAGCCTACTATCACTGACAATACTTGACACTATTTGCACAGATACTTAATATGAATTTTACACTAAACCAATAACAAATATTGTTATAAACTTAGATTAAATAAATGGAATTTTGAATAACAGAAAAAGCAAAAAACTATGTTAATGGAGAAATACAATATTGCAATGATAGGGGTTAGTTAATATTAACTAACTAGTTAATATTAACAATCTTGTTAATAACTAGCAAGATTGTTCTTTCTCATTTGTAAATGCATGTAAGTCTAATAAAATTTATTTAAAGTTCCTTTTATAAAAAATTTTTGAAACCAAACATGCTTAGAAAATTATTATGTCTTACAAAGATTATTACAAATTTTTTGAGAAAACATGTACTTTTTACCAGATTTGAAATATTTCCCAAAGACATATTAAAAATAGTTGCACTTGTTGAAGTAGAAAATAATAAAGAACCTCAATGGTTAGTCTTTATGTGTAAGAACTCAGTTTTCAATAGAGACATCAAAACTCCACTTTAGAATGGAAAATCATAATTTAAAGTTTTTACAACATGCAGAAATTAGCCTGGAATCATTTGCATATTTATTAGAAAATTTAGAATTTTAAAGTAGTAGAATGAGAGTTCTCTATTCAGAGAGTCTCTTGCCCACACGCCTGGCTGTCTTCCCCGGGGCGCCTCAGAGGGGATGGGCTTCAGCTTCCCTCCCCACCCCGAGCAGAGCTCCCAGCAGCCAAAGACCACCGAAACTTAGTTACAGCCATGCTGGAAGCCCCTCTCCACACATTCGGACAGGCCTCATACATGAAGGTACCGGCAGAGGAACCCAGGTGTGTGTAATCCCATCAACAGCCAACATCCAGTGAGAGAGACTTTAAAGCAAGCTCTCAGAAGTGTGCGGCCGCTTCTCGGCTGTGCGATATCTTATAGCCTACTTCTCCCTCTGGGGGAAACTGGCAATCTTCTGAGAGTTTCCTGCCCACATGGGACAGCCTTGCAAGCTTCCCATGGTGTATTCATATGCTAAATCCAGTAACAAGCTGGATCTCATTCCCCTGACCCTGAAAGAGCCCCCAGTGCAACATCGCTAGGAGGGCCGAGTCGAGATAGACTTCTAAGATCTCAGGGAAAGGACAAAGTGAGAGGTTACTGAGCCCGCCGGAGAAATCGGTGATTAACGGGATTTCGTGATCGTGATCGTGAGAATTAGAGTCATAGTACAGCACATAGGCAATTTACCTTGCACACAGAAGACAGGTGTCTGACAGTCCCGACACCCCTTATGGTCTCCTGATTCCACCCAGTGATTCTTAAGAACAGAGCCAGAAGTAATCCTCTAGCACCGCTGATTGTGACCCCAAAACAAACAGCCAAAAAGAATTGCAAAAGCAATAGTGAAAATGTTAGAATTTTTTTTTATTGTTATTGAGAGGGTTTCTTTTATAAGGGTCTAGAAAATATAAGTTATGTAAGAAAAAATTGTTGGGATAAACTCCATCTAATTTAAGGATTTAAGATAGCCATTCAAATCATTTTTTGGTACTATGATTTTTTAATTAACTCATATAAAAGCAATTAACCTAGATCATTTGAGCTCTGATCAAAGTTTAGTCAATAGTTTTAGAGTCAAAATTTTGTCCCTTGGATCTACTTGAATTTATAAAAAAATATGAGATATAGAGCTAGCGAGGTGGCTTAGAATGAAAATAGAAGGCCCAAGTCCTACCTCATGGTCCTCTGAGAATTCCTGGAGTGACCCCAAGCAACAGGCAGATGTGGCACAACCCCCATCTGACCTCCCAGACAAACATTTTAAGTTCTGATATACAAATTTCAGTAGATGAAATTAATAAATTATGCAAAATATAAATCAGTTTGCATTACAGAGATTATTAGATTTATGGCCTCTGCTTTGTTCACAAAATTTTGGAAAGTACTCATGAATCCCAATTTGTTTCAGTAGTTTAAGATGAATTCATTTATTTTTTAGTATATGGAACTTTATTTAAATACCATGATTTGCAAAGTGGTTCATAGTACAGTTGTTTCAGATATTCAATGTTCCAACTCCAATCCCACACCAAAGTGACCTCCCTTGTCACTTCCTTGTCACCTTCCCACACCAATGTCCCCAGTTTCCTACCCATCCCCTAAGCCTTAGCAGGCACAGCATAATTGCCTTTATATTGCTTACTGCAACATATATTTCATAAGTGTGTTGCTAAAATCATTGTCTGAGGATTGACCGTACTGCTAGGTGATAATTGAATCTTCTATGTCATTGTTTTCCGTCCTTGAGCTTAGTGGGTGTAAAAAATACAAAAGCGCGCACTCTGGAAGAGGGTGATGTGTCTGTGCTGTTCGCGGGCTCTCGGGGTGTCTCTCTCTCTTGCTGCTCAAGTTCGATATTCTCGAGCCGCTGTGTATGGACTGGATCAGGATGGCTCCTCCTTGTGCTCTGCTTCTGTGTATGCTGCTGTGCTCTCTTCTGTCTGTCTCTCTGTCTCTGTCTCTGTCTCTGCCTCTGTAGTCTCTCCTCTGGTTTCTTCCATCCTCCCTCTGTCTGTCATCTCTCCTCTGATCTCGTCTGATCTCTCTTCTTCTGATCTTTCTCTCTCTCCAGAGCCCTTCTGCTTCTCTCTCTGAAGTCCTTCTGCTTGTCTCTCTCTGGAGCCTTTCTCTCTCTCACTTCTGACTCTAACTCTTACTTCTGACATGCATTGTCCTCTTCTTTTCCCCTGCTTCTGGCTCCAATGACTCCCTGATTCTCTTTCACCTTGTGCTCCGCTTCTGTGTCTTCTCCCTTGTTTATATAGCGATCACATAGGGTGGTGACACAAAGGTGGGTTGAATATTAACAAATCAACAAAGGGGTAAGACCACCCCTCCAGGAGATTAACAAAATCTCATCTAAGGAGATTACTCCAGATTATGAGGAGATCCGCTTAAGGGCAGGATCCCATCCAGGGTGTGTTGCTTTCTTCTTTCCTCAGCTAGTAATTTACTTAATTAGTTGTAGTAAATCTACTTCTAATATTTCTAGCAATGTCATTCTGTATGAGCACAGTAAAAGATATATCAAACTTAAAGTTTGATTCTTCCTGAGGACATTCACTATATATTCTAGACCAGAGTCCTCAGGCCAGGTTAGTCTTCCTAACCCTAGTGGGTCCTAGTTTCATAGTTACTTTGGGATCATGACAGCATTTGTCTATGACCATGCTCTCAACTTATAGTTGAGTATTGTGGCGCTTTGGCCTGGCCCGTTTCCGTGCCAGGGTAGCTCACAGCTTGCCCGGGTCCATTCTGTCCCTCGTCGGGACCTTGCTTTTGGGGTGGTAGGAACTAAAGGCAACTGAGTCGAGAACGCAGATGACCAGGAGTAAATATTATTGGAGTCAATTAGTTCCCAAGTTACAAAGCCTAACATTAACTGTCTTCCTGTGTCCATACAGAACGAACATTGCTTTAAGGTAAACTAAGTTCCCTGCAGCAAGACTGAAAGGACAAACCCAGTGTTATCCTAAAAGTGGGCTTCTACACAAATTTTCTAACTTTCTGTGCTTTAGCTGGGCTGTCAGCACTGAAGTGAGAGGTGTCATATGGCCATGCTTGTGGCCAGGTGCTCCAGAAGCATTGGAGCTGGGATGATTCAGTGCCAGTATCTCTCTGAGGCTGAGCTGTGAACCTCAACAGTTTCTATGACGGATCCAGATGAGTGTGGGTGGATCTCTTTGCCGTTGGCAGAGTAGAGGTTTTGTCTGCCCCCTTTCTGTGAAGGCTGCAGAGAGTTGGGTCCTGGGGGTCACTGGGCCTATGTGGAGTGGTTCAGATGCCAGTGTCTCTCCAAGATCAGTTTTGATGCTGGACCATTTCTATCAAAGCCCAAATCTTCAATTAATGATGGTGTTCCACATTATGGCTTTGCCCCACAAAACTGAGCTGATGTATTTCTTGCCCTTTGGGTATGTGCATATTCTCCCCTAATATTTCTTGGCTATTCTCACTCCTGCCTACTTTGTAACATTCTCTTGTCACCTTTATATCAGAACAAAGAGAGGCTGTATCTGAAGTGATAAATTTCTGCCACAAAGGACTCCAATCTTTCCTGTGTCACCGCACACATCCCATCATCTTATATTGGAACCAGGCCTTGACTTTTAGAAGGTCCTCTCTGTGTTGATGCATGTGTGGATTTACCTTTAGCAAAAGCTCCTTGCAGCCAGGGATCCATGACCAGATAATGGGATCATTCATGCTGCCTGATTTATGCAGTAACTCCTGAACTGTGTCGTCGTGATGCTCTTTCATTCCTTCCGCCAAGAAGCACTCAGAGAGAAGTGACTCAAGTCATTTGAAGAAGCAAGTCTTGGGAAACTATCATTTAAAACAAGGGGAAAGTACTTGATTCTTTATTCAAGGCTGCTCATAAATATATCTAATTGAAAACTTCAAAGGTAATGTTTATATGGGTCAACTACTTTCCCTTGACTTCTCTGTTCTTAAAATAACAGTGAGTGCTTTTATTTCTGGGAGGCAATGTGATGTTCTGTAAAAGGACACTATTCAGGGTAACACAAACTTAGTCTTAAATCAAGAGTCTGTCACAACAGCTGCAGATTCCTAGAAGTTTATTTATCTTGATTTGCTTATTTTTTAATCTCACAATATGAATTTCAATATATACTTTATAAAAGTACTGAGGTCATTAAAAGGAAGGAGATTCTAACAGGATTTGCCTTGCATTTAGAATATATTTCATAAACAGTGAGAGAAAATTCTGTGTATGAGCCCATTAGCTTTCAAATCTACCTGGTAATATGGACAAGAAAGAATATTCTCTGGCAATCCAGAAATAAACATAGCTTCTTACATTCAATTACCTACTTTACCACAGACCTAAATCTTATGTTAAAGTGGTTGTAAAATCCAACATGAATGAAATATTATGCCTCATGAATATCATGGAAGGATAGTCAACATATTAGTGATTTGGGATTCTAAAAGCCTATATTTGAATCAAGATGCTTCAGAGATGAGGGTGTCATTCTTGTTTTCTCCTATAGTTCTTTTTCATATCTAATGCTATAATAATATCACCTGTTATTTTCCTTATACATCCATTCTTTTTTTTTTAATATAGGAGTACTGCTATTTATTCAGCCAGATTAACTTGACTAAAGCAGGTATAAACTCCACATTCTTCTTCTTCTTTTTTTAAAAATTTATTATCAAATATCTGTGAGACAGACCATTACAAAGCTATTCATGGTTTGGTTTCAGTTCACACAATGATCCAATACTCATCCCTCGACCAGTGTATATTTCGCACATTGATGTCTCTAGTTTCCTCCCACCATCCCCCAATATACCCCCCCCAGTCTGCTTCTATGGCAGGCACTTTATTTCTTTACTTCCATCTCTTCCTCCCTCCCTCCTTTCCTCCCACCCTCCCCCCTCCCTCACTCTCTCTCCCCCACCTCTTCCTCTCCCTCTGTGCATTATGGTGTGGAATACAGGTATTAAGAAATCACTGTTTGTTCTTGGTATTCAGTATTTTTATCAGGAAGGTGAAGCTGGAGTAGCTTTTTCAACTGGGTGGCAGCTTTGGTGTGTGAACGTGACTTCCTCGGCTTCCAGAAGTACAGGGAGGTGGGGGAAGGTAGCCCACTGTGACCTGAAAAAAGCCTGGAGATTTCAGTCACAAAACCCACATACATGAATTTTCAACAGACTAATATCTCGGTGAGGTCTGTCCTGAGATGGTGAAGTTCTGCCATGGGCACGGCAGTGATTTTGGATTGTGGGAGCAAGGGTTGCCAGGGGCCCTGCTTGTTTGGGCACCAGGCTGACCAGATACCTTTTGATTTATTCCAGTCTGTTCAGCCTTGTGTAGGTCTGAGATTAACTGCAGTTTTTTGATCTCTTTTGAAGTTTATTTATGGGTCTCTGAAGCAAGGCTAATAAATGAACTTGTATAGCTAAGTCAGAGGTGGTTTCTGGGCATGGCTCCAACATACCTAACTTGTGGGTGTTTATTTTCTCTGGAAACTTGGTCCAAGTTGTTGGGAGGTCGGCCAGAGGTAGAATGGCAATTTGGGGGTATCAGGAATCCTGAAGGCATCACCAGGCTGCTGATGGACTTACCCTGTGGTTACAGGTTGATCTTCTGGCAGCACTGTGCCCATGAAACATCCAATCTTTTGTATCACTGCCACCCCAGAATCTACCTTGGATTTCATAGAGTGGTCACTATTATACTCTAAACTTGTTCAAGGTCTGTTGCCAAATTGATTCTTTCAACATGGAAAAAAAAATGATCACTAGTTATCTTCTCCAAAATAATAAAAAAATATTTGATCATTATTAAGCTAAGGGTAAAGTTTAAGACCCTGAATAAGAACTTAAAGGTATGGCCAGCATCACCAGATTCAGTGTTTGCCATGTCACACCTCTGGCTTTCCTCCATAACATCAAAATGTCCCACTTTCTAAAATATTTGCATCAATGTGTTTCTAAACACACATTTTCCCTCTTTTCCATATGCCCTCCTTTAAATAATAGAACCAGGGTAGTTGGATAGAGAAGTGGATTTTACTGTTTTATATATAGAAAATTACTGGGGAGATAGTATTCATGGTACAACTCTTATCTAGTTTGTCTTACCGCTGTGCTACTGCGGTAGGGCGTTCACCTTGCACCCAGCCGACCTGTGTTCGATTCCTCCGCCCCTCTTGGAGAGCCCAGCTAGCTACCGAGAGTATCTTGCCCGCATGGCAGAGCCTGGCAAGCTACCCGTGCTGTATTGGATATGCCAAACACAGTGACAGTAAGTCTCACAATGAAACGTTACTGGTGCCAGCTCAAGCAAATCAATGAGCAACGGGATGACTGTGACTGTGAGTGTATGTTAAGTTTAGGACTTTGCTCTATCATGGTATATTGATAATAAAAATATTGATACGTTATTATTACATTACACCCATATTTCATTTCAATTTCTCACAATGTACCTAATGTTTTTTATATTGTACAGTATAACTGAGGGTATCTTGTGACATTAAGGACAGCCCCTTAGGCTCCTTTTTATGTGAAAGTTTTCTCTTTGGGGGCCCTACCCAATAGTCCTCAGGGCTTACTCCTGTTTCTGTGCTCAGGGATTATTCCTGGCTGGTCTCAAAGAAACTTATGAGGTACTGAGGAATCAAAATAGGGTTGGCCATGTTCAAGGAAAATGCTTTTTTTTTTTTTGCGAATTATTTGATGAAGTGCTTTGAGAAAAATACAACTCTATGTAGCCATACTTAAGGAAAGGGAAGTATGTTCTATTTCTTATGAACAGAATACTTAAATTATTTAGATTTATTTGTCTATAATTCCCTTTATGTTCTCAATATTTTATGTACGCATGGCTTAATAGATATTTATTTTTTACTTTGTGCCATAGTTCGGAATTATTTTTTTTCTCAAGTTTGTTTCTGTTTTGGTTATTAGAAGCTCTTCAATTGACTCATCATTATATTTGACATGGAGGTAATTTGTGAATAGAGACATTTTATTTTGTTTTAATTTTTGTATGCTTTGATTCCTTTTCTTTTTAATTATACTATTTAGGACTTCAATAAAATGTCTAAAAGGAGTAAATAGAAAAAACATATCTCTTTTTGTTTTGATCTTTGGGAAGTAGCATCCATATTCTCAATATTAAGGATGATGTTGGTTGTAGCTTATTTTTAGATGGTCTCTATTGAGCTGAGAATGTTCCATTTCATACTGAACTTGCTCTCATTTTTAAAAAAACCATAAATATTTTCTGCATTTTGCCATGTGTTCTTTCTATATGTAGTCCCTTATCTTTTTTTTTCTATTTAGTTTGTGGATGTTGTTACCTTAGATTAACTTAAAAATGTTAAACAGGAGGGACCTGGGGACAACTGAATGTTATAGCGGCTTGAGATATGAGGCCTCAGACTTTATCCCCAGCTCCGTTTTACGTGCCCACCTCTATCACAGTGTCATTGTCCCCAGTTCCACAACAGATTGTTTGCTATCCACTATCTTGCACTGTAACCAGGTGTGTGTCACCATCACCACCACCACCACCACCACAGAGGGAAGGCTAGGTGGTAGAGAAATCCTACGTACCTGGACACAATCCTATTGGTCATCATGTAAAGTATTTTTCATTTCAGTTCGTAATAAAACGTTTAATATTTTTATGTCTATATTTATGAAAACCATAGATTTGAAGTTTTGACATATTTACATTGTAATTCACAGAAAGAGTCTTCAATTGGTACATTTGCCTGCAGATGGTAGTCTGCCCCAAACTGTCTCTCCAATTATTGAAATATTGTGGAGTACAAGAGAAAAGTGAGATAGTGAGAGAGATCCACTTCTTCCCCTAGAGTTTTTGCATCACACTGGTGATGTTCAGGCCTTTAATCCTGACTCTGTGATCAGGGATCACTCCTGGCAAGCTCAGGGGTCATATGAAGTGCCAGGAATTGAGCCCTGGTTGTTTTTGTGGAAAGCCAGTGCCCTACCCGCAGTACTATCTCTGCAGTCCTGGGGAATTTTTTCTAGATCGGCATTTCTCAAATCAGGGACAGGGTAGGAACAAGTTGATAAATACTGATCTAGAGGAGAGGAGAGATGGGGAGAGAGAGGGAGACCCATTATTCTCTCTCCCCAGAGATTATCCTGCATGCCCTCACTCCTTAAGTAGGAGGAACTCTGCTCTTTCAGGGAGAAATTCCAGTTGGTAATTCTTTCCCCTCTATGGTGTAGGAGTTGCCCAACTAGTTTGCAAATTCCTATCCGAAGAAATAATTTTATATGCAGTTATAAATTTGCTTTGCCCATGAAGAAAAGTGGCTGTAGGTTATTTCTATGACACCATCTTAAATGGTCCCCACCTATAACATCTGTATTTAATTTCAATTTATCTAAATCAGTGAATGAGTAAGAAAGCAATGTTTCTACTTATGCATTTGGAAGAGACTATGCAGTTGGTATTATTGTATTTTAATGTACATAAGATTCATCTATGAAACCATCTCTAAATACTGATATCTCTTTTAGAAAATTACTAATCTCTAGATGATTTTCTTTAATGCTTATAGGGATTTGCAAATCGTCTCTCTTTGTGTGAATCTGTATTGTTTGTGTCTTTCAAGAAATTAATCTATTTAATTCAACAAGTTGACACTGGCACTGAAATTTGTGCTAAGCCACATTCAAGTGTGAACCACTAGTGGTATGTTCCAGCATCAGCATGTTAATTAACGTTGTGGATAGAGTTGTTTATTGTATTCATCTTTTAATTTTTTTTTCATATCAGGACATCAGTAATGATGACTCCTAGTTTTCTTTAATTAGCCTGGCAGGAAGTTTTATGAATTTCATTGAAATGTTCAAATAATTAACTTCTGGCTTTACTGGTTTTCTTGAAATTTTTTATTGGAATTCAGTTGATTTTTCTTGCCATTTGTATTATTCCATAATTTCATGCTGCTTACATAACTGAATTTTTCTTTTCTGTCTCTAGATTCCGAGCTGAAGGCTAAGACCTTTCATTTTTTTGATATACTTTTTGTTTGGGGTCTACATCCATTTTAACAAAATGTCTTTCTTTCTCTTTTCTGTGTAGACCACATATATCATTTTTTTTGGAGCAGTGTAGTGCCAAGAATCAGTGATTAGATTGGGGGCATGATGGGGCAAAGGGAGGCTGGGTTTGGAATACATCATGGTGCTGATAACTTACTCCCGACTCTGTGTTCTGGGATAATTCTTATTGGTACTTATAAAAACATATGTAGTGTCAGGAATCAAATCGGGGTTGGCCACTTGGGAGGCAAGTTCTTTAAGTCCTATACTTTCCTGTGAACCCTCAAATTGTAGATTACCAAAAAAAAGAAATGACTGACACAAGACTTCAGAAACAGTTTAAAAAGCTAGAGGACATGCTTTGCATGCAGGAGGTGCTGATTCTAGCGTCAGTTCTACACATTCCCCTGAGCACTGCTCATAAATAAAAACATATTTTTAATGTTCAATTTCAAGTAATGTCAATTTCCCTGACATCTCTATTACCATATTAATAGATTTTAATAATTTATTTAAGCTTATATAAGTTATCATTGCATTCCTATTGATTTTTTTGTTGTGTTTTGGGGTCACACTTGGTTATTGGTGCTCAGGAGCTATTTTCAGCATGATAGTTGAGGCCACATCTATCATGAGGCCACACCCAGCGATGCACAGGGATTACTCCTGGATCATGCACTCGGGAATAACTCCTGTCAGTGCTCAGGGGACCATATGGGATGCTAGGAATTGAAGGTTGAGGGTTGAGGGATTCTACTGTACTGTGTGTAAAACCCAGCATCCCTGCTTCCAAAACATATACTCCAGTTCCTTGAGATATCTCCCCGGTATTCTTATTTATTTTTTATTTTGTCTGTTTGCTTTTATGCAATTATATTTATTTTTCTGAGTATTTAAAGAAATTTTGTTTGGGGCTGAAGCAGTTGTACAGCTTGCCTTGTACTCAGTCAACCTGGGTTCGATTCTCGGCTCCCTGTATGGTCCCCCAGGCCCCGTCAGGAATGATCCCTGAGTAAAAGCCAGGAATCAGCCCTGAGCACTGCCAGATCTGGCCCGAAATTCAGAAAAAGGGAAAAGAAGGAAGAATAAATTTTGCTGTATACATCATAGTATCTGGTTGGTTTTTTGACTGTTGATAATCTAATATTATACTCAGAATATCTCTTGCTTTTTCGCTTGTCTGTATCTAGGATCTCTACTCATTTTCTCTGTGATCATATTCAAGCTTATTACTTGTCCTATTTTTGCTCAGTTGTAGGTTTTCCTTCCTTCTTTTGCTCCTCCCTCCTCTCTCGAATTCTTTATTTTCATAGAGTTTATTTTGCACTGGGTAAACTCAGAACAAGGAAGAGAATTTCTACAGTGTCAGTGCCGTACTGGTCCCTAGAGCTGGGCAATTGCTCGGAGAATAACGCTCTTGTTAAGTGCGCATTCTAACTCTGGAAAGACAGTCTAGGCTCCAATCCTCAGGATTAGTGCTCTAATCTCGCCCAAACCTTGGTTGTGGAAAAAGCAGTTTTATAAGGAGAAAATAAATGATGGTTGGATTGTCTTTAATCACTTTCCTTTTAACAAGTGTCACTACCTGAGCAAAACTATGGGATCTTATTAATACCACAGGAAAATTAATTACCCATCTTGCTAACAAGAGAGAGAAAAAAAGAAACTATCTACTTCTGACAAATAGCTCACTAATAAACATCTGTTTCCTCATTTAAGGCTGATCACCTCTAGACTGTAGCAAATACCTCAGGCATTATTTGTGTGTGTGTGAGCTCTTCAAACTATCTATGGGGTCAAGTCCTGGACTTTTCCGTGTGGCTTCTGGGTATGGAATATTAAATATCACAATTTGCTCATGTGTAATAAATCTTTAGAATCGGACCTGTAAATTGTATGCGGTCTCAGACAACACGACGATGGTCCAAATTTCTGCATAATCTTTAGTCGGAGTAAAAGGATGCCGCTGAAAACTCCTTCAGAATATGTGCTTTCTTGTGCATCTGTGACTTAGGCAAACTGTCAGTCAGACCATTAGCCAACCAATCTCCGAGTCAGTGCATCAGGCAGCCATGCGATTGGCTGACCCTTTAATCGGGCACTTAGCTAGTCAGCTGGCTTATTTATAGAGCTAGTCAGCCAGTCATCTTGCAAGGGAACTAGCCAGCCGGCCAGGCAGCTAGCCAACCATCTTGCAAACTTCAGAGCCAGGGAGTCATTAAATAAGTCAAAGAATCTCTCCCTTCAGATTGGCAGACAGATATCCAAGGCTTTTTGGCCAATCACCCATTCCTTCGGCCAGTCAGACCTCAAATATAGAGGGCTGCTCTATTTTAATTATCATGTGAAAACTGAATTATAGATTTTGCAAATAGGATATGTCAGATATCACCTTGTTGCGATTTCTGATTATCAGAACAGCAGGCACGATTACAAGAGCATTTAGAATAAGCAGGTTTGCAGTACATTATCTCAGTATTTGCAGGGGATTGCATGATCTCATTATCTCAGTGTATCATAATAATGCTTTTAAAAGTTTTATGTATTGATAAAATAAAATACAAATTATGGAATTAGCATGTTATTAATTTTGTGATTAACAGCATCGCTCTCAGGTATTCCTAATTTTTGTAGTATTTCTTAGCTAATACCTACAATTTTTAAATAAAGTAGAGGTTTGTCTTTTAGACATTATGAAGTAAGAAATTTGGATAATCCAGGTAGATGTTCCTCAATTGTTTAAAATAAATCAACGTGCCTTTGTTGAAGATGAAAGGTAGATTCAATGTTTATTATTGTGTGCTATATCATAGTTAAAAACTCGAAATTTAATGGCAAAAGAGAGAAAAGTCACCTTTCCTACCAGAACTCCTGGAATCTGAACTGGTGAAAACATACTTTGAACTCAAAAAGGGTTCAAATACTTACAAAAGTGCAAACTTTCACAAGACCATTTAGGGGAGTTTCCTGAGAATGTGATGAGGAGGAGCAGAATCTTGAGGAGAGTCATTTGCCTTTGTCCATGTGGATTGGAGCTAAAGTAGCAAGCCCTCTAGGAAACATCCGAAATTTTTTAAGAAGTACCAGAGTACCAGTCGGATTTAATTCGGTTCACTCTAATAAGAGTGTGGAAAATATCACTTAGGAAATGAGATCACAGAAGCTGACCAGGCCATTCCATGAGCCTCCTGTTCTTGTGCTAACTTGATTCTGAATATCTAGAGAAACGTTGGAATCACTGTAAGGTTGATCAGCGGGTTTTCTCTAGTCATACACATACCTGACTTGTGCTTATGTTCTTAGTGCTCTTCCAATTTTACTGTTTATACATTTCTAAAGGGAAAATCTCACTTTTCAAATGTTTAGATAGACACATAACATTTCATTTCAAATGTAGACAATTTGTAAATGTAATTCTTGGCACTTTTAAGCGCTATGATTTTTGAGCAGGACACTTATATAAGTATATCCAATGAAATGGATATCTTACAGGAAGGTAGTAGCCCCCACCAGTTAGATTATAGATTTACAAGCAAATGTTTTCATTGACAAAACTTTTATATCACATTTTAACTCTTACTTTTTTTAAGCAATGTAGCCCTAGTTTAACCACTATAAACTCTTATATTGGTCCTAATATTTTTTTATCCTCAAACAAATCTTATCGTTCACTGTATAATTGCCTTTATAAAAATTCTCATCTATGATCTTTTTTGGCAGCACATCACTATCACTGTCATGCCGTTGTTCATTGATTTGCTCGAGCAGGTGCCAGTAACATCTCCATTTGTCCCTGTCCCATGCTAGTGTAGCCCGATGGCATATTGGGGGCTCTTTCAGGGTCAGGGGAATGAAGCCCATCGTTGTTATTGTTTGAAGCATATCAAGTATTCCATGGGTAGTTTGCCAGGCTCTGCCGTGCGGGTGGGATACTCTCGGTAGCTTGCTGGGCAATCCGAGAGGGGCAAAGGCTTTTGGCGTGGCCTCTAATCACCTTTACAGGTGTTCCCAGTCTACTGAAGGTAAGCTTTTGGTCAACTGGCATCTTGTAACAATCTGCACACTGACAAACAGGAAACTGCCTGTGTCTTTGGGCAGCACCTGGGACATCTACAGCCTCAGGTTGATCTCCTTGGAGTACACCCAGAGGTTGTTGAGCAGCTGGCAGAGCAGGACCCTATCTTGGAGGGTCTGTGCCAGGTCAAACACCTGCGCTGAGTTCCAGGTCACCTGGTGGTTGGCTGACAGCACCCCACAGGGGATGAGCCACTTAGTGCACAGCTGCCATGGCTCTATGTTCGATGGTACTGCGACTTGGCCTAGCCAGGGCAGGTGGCAATGCTGCGGCCCCACCACCGCAGTTTCTCTGAGCCTCGCCAACGCAATTCTGTCTGAATCTTGCAAAACAGCCACCGATGTCCATCAAGAATCACGCGTAGAGTTCCAGCAGACATCAGGCATAGACTTCTATGCATGGTGTGTTGAGCTGTGAGTTGTCTAAGGCGAGATCGTGAGCTGGGTTTAGGAGAGCACGAGGGGTTCAGGTGTTGTCAGCATCATCTTGCCTCCAATCAAATATGGTGTGGAAATTATGAAAAATGAGTCAGGAGTGTCTTACGATGTGTCGTGAGGAGTATGTTCACTCAGACGTGAAGCACGACCCTAGTGTGTGAAAAGCAGCCTGGAGTATGGTGGTGATTGGGTTGTGGAGGTTGGTTGCCGGGGCTGGGTCCCTTGGCCAGGGGAGGGCTCTCACCCATCCTCCTCTGTGGAGCCGAGTGAAAACAGCTTGGTGCAGAGTCTGGTAGCATGATTATGGGGAACTTGTTGTATGCTCCCTTCTGGAAGAAGCAGCCCGGCCACCATCCAGAGCTCATGGCTGCTTTTCCTAGATGGGAGTATACAATGAGGCCCCCATAACCATGTCACTGGACACTGCACCACACTATTTTCACTTGAGGTGCCCCAGAGTGGAATGGGTTCATTCAGGGTCTTGACAAGGAAGTCTGACCCATCTCGTAGGTGGGTGGCCAGGCGGTTTTTTTGATGTCCCATAGAATCCATTCGGTAACAGCTCTAGTTCAGCAGTTGTCTCCAAATCGCGTTATGTATCTGGCCCATCTGATTTTCTATGTGTTGGCAAACGAGACAGCGTCCCTGATTCTTGATCATCGACAGAGGTCGAAACTCCGGATTCCTTCTCTCACTTGAGTAATATGTGATACGTGAGGGCTATTAAAGATCACAAAAAATCTGTGATCATTTTTCACATTTTCTTATAGATATAAGCATCTCTTATGACCCAGAAATGTTGTCTAAGTCATATGCTCATCATTATTTCAGTATCAGTTTTGAAAGATAAACTTTGGTTCACGCATTATATTTCTTTGGTGGCTTTGTTGTAAATCATATATGGGTTCCCTGTGTCATTTGTATATTTTTCCCATTTCCCTCTTTCTTTAAAAACTTTCTGTAACAGTGATGGAAAAGTACAAGTCATTCAACCAGAGAGGAAAGAACCTCTGGGGAGAGTGGGACAGCAGTGCCACCCTCTCTCTCGGCCCATGTTGATCTAGTGCTACCCTCCTTTGAGGGAAGGTCTTAAATGTGGTCGCTGCCATTGAATTTATTCTTCAGGATTATCCTGAGGTTCTTAGAGTCTTTATGTTTTCACAAAAAGATGAGGATTGTCTTGCCAACATCTCCAAATCCGCTGTTCTTCTTTTGATTGAAACTTTTTTGAATTTACGGATCCATTTAAGGGGTTCTTAACAATTTGGATCTTGCAGTGAATGCAACAGGTATAGTTTGTGCTTTATTGTATCTTTAAAATGATGCATTTCTGAATGTTATTTCTTTTTTTTTTTTTGCAACTGCTAGGAGCTCTGAGTCTGAGTCATACATTATATTCACATTCCTCCAAACTGCCTATAAAATATATGAACACAGAATTAACTAATGACCATAGAGGACTGTAACATTGTCTTTCCTTTTTTTTCCTGAGTGCATATATTTGATTTTTTTCTTTTTCTGATTAGTTTTACTTCTTTCATTTCCATTAATTTACCCATCTATATTTCTTAAGTATTTGACACTAATTTGATACAAATTTCATCTTGAAACAATAGTGGACCAGTCATTAGCATTCTTCCCAGAGCAACGGAACAACCCAGTTTTGTGTTTACCGTTGAGTTATAAATTACATTGAAATATCATTCAGTTAGAGTCATTCTCCAAGACGGTAAAGAGATGGATAGTCTCCAGGGGAAGGTTGTCATAAAAAGGAAAATCAAGCCAGTTGAATAATACAATAAGTCTCTGTATAAAGCTAGATCAGCCAAGCAGGGATATGAAAGGTGGCAGCCTTTGAGGAGATGGCTGACAGATTTCATTTGTCGAGGATCGGATCTTGCCCTGGTGTCACATGTCATATTTTCCCACCACCCTTTTGGTGTTCTACAGGCACCCTCTTCAGGTGCTGTCAGGGGACTATGCAGAAGCTGCCAGTTAAAGGGCAGGCGTGGTTAAGTCAAGTGTATAAAAAAAACAAAAAAGCCACTTTCTCCTCTCCTTGCTTGCTGTATGGGCCAAACAGGATCTCCATTTTATTTACTAATCTTATAGAAACCTAGTAAAGCTAGAAAGAATAAATTTGGCTTTTCTTTCTTTTCTTTCTCTCTTGCTTTCTCTTTTCAGACTTTCTTTCCTTGCTTTGTGATCTCACTCCCATATACTATCTTAGTTCCCCTTTAGCCTCCTTGAATTTTTATATCATTTGTTTTATATCATTTGTTTTCCCTACTCCAAACCAGTTGCTACATTTCTACTTCTCCATCTTTCCTTTAATTAATTTTCTAATAAGTCTATGGTTACTATTTTCTGAC
The DNA here is from genome assembly GCF_027595985.1 of Sorex araneus. Taxonomy (NCBI): domain Eukaryota; kingdom Metazoa; phylum Chordata; class Mammalia; order Eulipotyphla; family Soricidae; genus Sorex; species Sorex araneus. Next base: position 17,395,950 of record NC_073309.1, read on the forward strand.
CCCGATATCTTTTAGAAAATCCCTCCTGTCTAAGTCCTGTCTAAGACTCATACTTGCATTATTAGCACATAAAGCAGAATCTCTTTGATCTTTGATTTTTTTGTTGTTGGGGGTGAGGCACAACTGGCTATGATCAGGGCGGACTCCTGGCTCTGCATTCACGAACTCTTCCAAGTTCAACTCCAGGAAAGGTATGTGGTGCCGGGGATGGAACCAGGTTTGCCGCATGAAAGGCAAGTGCCCTACACACTGTACTATTTCTCCAACCTATTTTTATTCATTCTTACATCTCTCTTAATCTCCATTTTATCTTTTTATATGGATCTTTTATGAATTCTTCTTTGTACTCAAGGCACTTTGCTAAGGCCTCAAGATTTTGGGATAATAAGCAAATGTCCCTTTTTGACGTATATTGGTTTTCTAACTTATTATTTTGTTTGTTAGAGTTATAAATTCCAATCTTAGTATCAAGAAGGAAACAAAGGCTTCTTAATTCAATCTATGCAGCTTACTCAAATTTTGAAATGTGTATTCATAGTTTTGAAGTTATTTAAAAATGAAATGTATAGGAGCCTTATATGTTATGATACTCATCTCATAAAAATAGAAGGATTTGGGGTTTGTTTCAGTTTGAGATCCTGGGGTCTCTTCAGTTTATTGTCCTGTTTCCTAACTTTACCCTGTTCTCTGTTCTATATCAATGCAAACTCTAACATCCTAACTCAAATTTCCTTAAATTACTTCATTACACAACATAAGTCTAATGGAAAAAATATTATAGCATTAAAGAATAACACCATGATCAGTTGTTACCATACCTGACGAGTTATCATGATCTGTGTGCAATTGTGTACACTTTCTTTCTCTCACACACAGATATAAACATAGTATATGAAGTTTTATAGAAAGTTTTCAGTGTACTGTATTTTATATTGAACATGGGTCAGCCTCATGAAAGGCGAACACCCAACCGCGTGTTTGATTCCTCCGCCCCTCTCAGAGAGCCCAGCAAGCTACCAAGAGTATGGTAGAGCCCTCACGGCAGAGCCTGGCAAGCTACCCATGCGTATTGGATATGCCAAAAACAGTAACAATAAAGTCTCTCAATGAGAGACGTTACTGGTGGCTGCTCGAACAAATCGATGAGCAACGGGATGACAGAGACAGTATTTTATATAATATTTGGGCAAAAGAACGGGTGACCTTAAATCATAATTATTGGACCAGGGTTTGTTTTATTTTAACTTTTTAGTTTGAGGATCATACCTGGCAGTCCTTTCGGCTACTCTTGGCTTTGTGCTCAGGAATCACTCCCGGCATTGCTCAGGGGAACATTTAGGATCCGGGGATTGAACCCTGGTCAGCTGCAAACACACTCCTTGCTGTTGCATTATAAATATAAATTATAGCAAAGCAGGTAGGGCATTTGCCTTGCATGAGGCCGACCTGGTTCCATTCCTCCTCCCCTCTCAGAGAGCCCGGCAAGCTACCGAGTGTACCTCTTCCCCGCACAACAGAGCCTAGCAAGCTACCCATGATTCGATATGCCAAAAACAGTAACAACAATTCTTACAATGGAGACGTTACTGGTGCCCGCTCGAGCAAATCGATGAACAAGAGGATGACAGTGATACCAGTGACAGTTATATCATCCTTAGAGATCTAGGTAAAAACTTTTATTCAGAAGGTTTCTATAGTTTATCAAATCATTGTAGTATGTGAAATCCAGTTCCAATATTTGACAAAACTATAGAAACCTTATGAGTTTAACTTAGATCTCTAATAATAATATGCTTCATATTTACAATGTAAACTGTGATGATCAAAACCAGACTAATATTTGTTTCTTCATTTTCCTATTCACTTAGGTGGTTTTGTCCTTAGTTTGTTGTCCCTTGAATCATCCTTTTGGTTGTTGAGCTCACTTCAGTACCAAAGGTCTTAGCTTTGGTGCACCAGAGCTCGGGATCACAAATAGCAAGAACACTGGGATCTTATTTGGAGATGAGAGTTGGTGCTCGAATCAAACTTGCACCCTGTGTGAATAACAATCTATAAACACCTATTTATTATATTTGTAAAAGTAATTGTAATCAATTGAGAATTTTTATGCAAAATATATAAAACATTTTTTCAGGAGTAAAATATAATTCCTACTTATTATAACTCCTATAATAAGTTAAGATATATATATATACACATATATAATGGGTTTTGTCTAATAACTTGAAGCTCCATGATCAAAGCACTTAATCGCTTCTGGTACTGTAAGTAAAATGGATATCAACATGTTTATATCAATTCTACTTATCCCCTAGTATTTTACAGTCTCCGAAACACAGGAGTTGAATGGCAGTAGAATTGTTAGTATAAAAATATGTAATTTTATAGCAAACAAAGAGCAAGAAGTGTTTGTGCCTAAAAGAGAGGTCACTTTATCACTCAGTTGCTTATGCTGAACAAGATCCTGATAAACGGGCCAGGAATTGGTTCAGGCATTGAATTGCAGCAGCCAGCAATACATATGTGTGAGGTGTGTGTAGAAATGCTTCCCCACAGACTTCTCCAAACTACCGGTTTCTTTAAAAAACTAACAATACTCTCTATGTAGACCGGTTTTCTTCAAAGTTAAAGATATTGCCCTGGTATTTTCAACCCAGAAATGATATAAAGGTGTTTTATTTTAGCCCAGCTAAACTGAGTCCAGTAATATTTATTCAATTGCTACTGTGTAGGTCACTATGTTGGGTTCATTGTTCCATAGAGACCATTTATTATATAAGAAAACCTTCATACAGAACTATCTAGAAGAGGTATGACAAAAAGGAAGTTATTGTTTCAGAGTGATCAGATTTAGAATCCTATCTGATGATGTTATTCTCACCATCTCATATTTTGAAAGTTGTAAGGAAGAAGACATTAGATCAGCTGGTCTGCAGAGTCATTTTCTTCCCCGTCATTTGTATAAATCTGTGTATATTGGAAATAATAACTTATTTAAATGTGATTGTCATAGACATAGCTCAGTCTCTTTGCTCAGGGTTATATGAAAATATTGCACACACTGTCTATTCACACAAAGCAAAACAATCCTGAATGCCTAAATGATCTCCTAATGTTTATTCACATACAGGTTTTTCAAGTGGTGTATGTTTGATTTATGGGTCACAAGAATTGTGTATTCTGGAATTTCTCTCTCTCTTTCACACACACGTATCCCCCCCCCACACACACACTCATACTCACACACATTCACAATGATTGATGGCTTTTCATCTCTGTCTCTCTTAAACATCATCTTCCTAACATGAGCGATTAGATACATAGCCAATACATTACAGGTTTTACTCTGGCTACTTTCACTGCATTACTTGTCATTGAAATCTTGGACTTATCTTCATGATGTAAATTCAGCTATTTCTCTTAATGCTATGACCATTACGTAGACTCCCATGTTTGTGTGGTTAGAGGCAAAACTTCTTAACATATACAGCCACTTAGATTTGCTAGATTAAGAGTCTGAAAATTATATCCCACAAGCTAAATAAATGTATATATTATTTATAAGTAATATTTTATATGCCACTGCTGTTTATGCTCTTTGATGTGTTATCTGTGACAGATATTACACTACAGTGATCAGAATTCTAAAGTTCAATCAGAATGAAAAGCCTGTGGGGAAAAAAAACAGGAAAAACAAGTACAATCTAACTAATAATTTTTTATGACTGCATAATTGTAATAAAGTTATTGGTTTATAGTAACAAAAATGTATTATTTGCTACTGCCACACAAAAGCACCCTTTCCTTCGACAATCCGGAACATTGTGTAGGGTTACATGAAATAAATCTTTCTGAAGTTTAATTAAATATTTAAAGCCAATTTTGTTCATATTAGCAATGTGAACTTTTAATTTTGTTCAAATATTATATTCCATTAATACCATTAATACAGTCAAAGAATGGGCAGAGAGCTAAGTATAGTGGAGAAGACACTTTTCTTGCATGCAGCTGAGCTGGGTTCAATTCCCAGGTACCCCGGATGGCCCCCCAAGCCCTGCCAGAAGTGAGTCCTGAGCACAGAGCCAGGAGTAATCACTGATCACCATTGAGTGTGTCCCAAAAGAAAACAAGGAAACAAACAAAAAAACTCCAAAATAGGCATGATTTAAATACTAGATTCCTAGAGAAAAACTACCTGTTAATTGGTAGAACACTTGAAGACATATTTAGAGTAAAGTGTATGCACAGTCAAATCAGCATACAAAGATGTAAAAATCTATAATACTTAAGGGAATTGAAATTTGTGGCCATAATAAACTCTTGTAATATAGTTATTAGTAGAGGTATAGCTAAAAACATAATTACCAAATAGTTAAGAGCTGGAGTTTCCCAGAACAGAGAGTACTTGCGAGTACTTCTCAGTACTGACTACAAAGAGATAATCAGCAACTTTTTGGAGCAATAAAAATGTTAAAAGTCTTAATTGTGGTCCTTATTTCAGGATTAGAGATATTTGTCAAAATCCATTATGCTGGGAGCTTAAGTTGGTGAAATTTGTTTATAGAAAACATAAAGGATGCTGGTGAGGTTGTACAGCAGACAAAGCCTTTGTTTTGTATTCTGTCAACCCAAGTTCAATACTTGGCACACTGTATGAGTCTATATTTTCTAAAAATATTTGCAATATTTTTAGTTTTTCCTTCTTCTTCTGCATATTTGGAAAATGAGGTGAATGTGTACTTGAAAAATGTATTTTTGTGAAGCAAAAGAAGTTCTTTGACAACATTTTAAAATATTTTCTGTGATCCTTAGCCAAGAATATATGAATTCTATATGTCATTTGGGGTGGAGAAAATGAAATTGACTTCTGACCCAGAACTAATGAATTAGTCATGTGCTATTCTGAATTTCCTTCCTCCCTTTTCTTTTTTTTTTCTTGCATTCTTTTTTGCTTACCTTTCCTGAACCCCATTTTCTGTTACTCAAAATATGGATTATTTGAACAATTCTGAATCCTGAGGTTACCTCTCTCTCTCTCTTTTCCTCTCTTTCTCTCTTTTCCTTCCTCTCTCTCTCTCTCTCTCTCTCTCTCTCTCTCTCTCTCTCCATGATGAATCCTGCTCAAACACCCTGTCTTTGTAAAGGGAGTCATTTGATATTAACTACATTATGCATTACCTGTTGGGGTCACTCACCTACTTTGTTGTATTGCCTAGGTATCACACATGCTGTTGAGGTACATGGAATCACAAACTACAGTGCTGCCAGATCACGCTAGATACACTTCTGAGCATGGAAACTCAAAGCCCTATGTTCTTGTGAGAATGCATGAATTTTTTGGTGCTCAGCCTGAAAGCAATGTTTACAATTTTCTTTCCCAGTCTCATACCAACAGGTAATATGACTTGAGGAAAAATCCTAATGTTAGGAGAGGAGAGCTGTAAACAGTTCTCTAAAATCCCCCCAAATAACTCAGTGGTTGAAGTCTGACAGTCATTCATTTTAAAAGTCATCAGCTTTGGACCACTGTGCACAGATAGTACAGGAAATAAGGCATTGCCTTGGATGCTACCAAGACTGGCTGAAAACCCCAGAATCACATATGGTTCCCCAAGCATCACCAGGAGGAAGCCCTGAGCATTGCCAAGAATGCTCCTCAAAGTAAAATTGATAAAAATAATCAACCTCCCAGCTTTTGTTTGTATGTCCTGATATATCCCGGTGAGTTGTTATAGTTTATTTGATTTTCTTAAATAATACCAGTCTTGCTTAAAGTGTACCATTTTTTTTTAAAAAAAAAGAGCATATTGAAATTTGTTGTCCAGAGTGTCGTGTTGTATCTATTAGACTTGATCTTCTAGGACTTATTCCTTTGTTGTGTATTTTCAACTAGAAAATAATTGTGAACTTTTTAAAGACTGAAAATAAAGCAGTACTTTGTCAGATAAGTGTGTGCTGGTTTTGGAGGGTGGGTTTGTACCATAGCTGCCCGATCCTAGGACTTACTCCTGATTCTGTGTTCAGTTATCAACACTGGCAATACCCAAGTTATTTATGTGGTACTAGGGATCAAATGAGATTTGTCTGCTTCCCGGGAAAGTGCCTTATTTGCTGTAGTTTATCTGGCCTGTGTGTGCTATTTTATTGGAAGTCATATGTAATAGGTGAGGAAGCCAAGGTGTAGAGCGTTTAAAAACAATGCTCAGACACGGTGAGTATATGGCAGAGACAGAATGAAAACCAGTATTGTTGGGCTCAAAGGGTTAAGACCAATAATTTCCACAAGGAGGAAATGACTTCCTTCAGAGGTAGCACAAATAAGAGAGCCCTGCAATATTGAAGGTAAATGGTTACCAGATGGTACGCATAGCACCTCTAATTTATGCAAACCCTGCTGAACCCCTTACCTAGATAACTAATATAGCAGCAATATTACCAGTGGTATAAACCCTTTTAATTACTTACATAACTGATGACATCATTTCTCAGAAAGCTTGGAAGTTGGTACTAGCACCATTCACCATTCTACTGACTTTAAAATGAGAAAGAAGAGAAATTTGCTTATCGAAGTTCTATCCCTGGTACAAAAATCAAAATTCAACTGAGTAAAATTTTAAGATGTTATGGGATTTACACTCATGAACTGGGCAACATTAAATCTCTCTAACAGAAGTTTTGAGGAACATTTCAAAATGAAAAATTTATAGGTAGTAGTAAGTAGGACCAAGGACTATACTGTAGGTTAGGAAATGCAGATTGGTTGTTACAAGGTTACACTTCCTTCAGGGGGATGCAGGGACCTCTCATACTTGGTGCTCATCAGATGGTTTCTGATTGACTGGTTTAAGATTCCTTTTCTGGGAGAAGCAAAACTGTTACTGTCTTGATTTGATAATAAGAAGCCTAGGAACGGGAGGTGCACTTTGAACATGCCTTGTGTTTAACACTAATGAATGAAAAAGTTGGACAATTTAAAAATAAGCATCTTCCTTTTCTTGTACTTTGTTCATGTAAGAATTTGTTCATTGATCTTGGTAGCCTTTCCTGCTAAATCTTATCAACAATTGTAGTCTCTTTTCTCAGCACATATTTTCTGAAAAACTCTATGATTCGAGTTTCCACAAGGGATCCGAGGTATTAATTATCCCACAAATAGATAAAAGCTAATATCCAGCATTGTATAATCTTTATTCTATAAACTGATTAGGATTTCCCTTACAGAAATTGTTCGTTTTCTCTCCTCGGGCTAATCTGTGTGTGTGAACCAAAGCAGAAACCATAAACAGCACATGAGATTTTTGTCCTTTCCATGCTCCTGAGAATCATTAGAATTTAATAAAAAGGATTTTAGTTAATTCTACACAAAAAGAAATGTAAAAAAAAAACTCGTTTTGGAAGATAATGTGACAAAGCAGAGAAAAGCATAAGCCGTGCAATTAGACCTAAGTGATCTTTTCTATACTCTGCTTGACCTTGATCAAATAATTTAACCAAAAATTCAATTTCCTCATATGAAAAAAATTGTTAGAATAAAACTATCCTATTGCATTTTTGCAGAGGTTAAGTGATTTATCACATATAAAGCTCCAAGTATAGTATTTGTTTATAGAATCTACTAAATGAACATTCATTCTCTTTCACTTTCATTTTTTATGTTGAAATGACTGAACTAGAGCATGTGATTTTCCAGGATATGATACAGTAGTAGAATTTTCGAATCAGAAAATGTAGGAACAGCCTTTTGATCATATTATACTGCCTTTCCCTTGATGACTGGGACCATAAATTATCAGTCTCTTTATAGTCTTTAAAACAGTCTTTAAAACCTTGCATTAAAGTAAAGGTTTATCTATTTGAGAACTGAATATTTATTCAAATCCGTACTACTTAGACCCAAAAGGAAAAAAAAAGACACAGCATATTAAACACAAAATAAATAATTTGATTTCTAGAATGTCATGACCTAGATTAAGTTGACTTCAAGAGCTCCATCTGCTCTTCTTTTCAGATTGTCCTTTTAAATAAAACATTTACTTGAAGTTAATCTCTGAGTTTTTCTTAAGGATTTGGTGAATTTCAAAAGAAATTCCATTTGTTCTTAAGGGTTTGAATTATCATTCCAATGAGAAAACTCTTAGCTATTTTACACTGGAAGTTGTTATTTAAATTAATTCTGAATAAAAGGAAATTTTAAAACATGAGGAAGGGAACAGTACTTTATGTCTAAAAATTCCATTTTCCTTTTTTATGTGACATAAGACAGTAGTAACTGTGTTGGAACTTTTGAAAAAAAATGTAAGGTGCATGAGTAGTTTCATGTCAGCACAACTTGGTACTATGTAGCCTGGATAAAAAATAAAAAGGCTTCCTTCACTTAGCAAAGCATCTGGGAGTGGGTGTCACCTACTGTTACTTTGCATTGTTAGGTTAGGTATAGTAAGTCTGATACAATAGATATTAGCATGGAGCATTCAAATCCTTGTTATAGTACAGACTTATAAGTTATTTTGTTGCAAAGGGATTTCTATAGGCTGTTGAGATACATATGCAACTTTAATATTGGCTTGTTAAGGATGTGAAAGATACAATTCTGTGTGTTCACATCATTTTTTTTATTCCAAATTGTTGTGCTCCTTATGAAAATTATTACAAAAAAATAGTATAAAGGGAAGTGATTTGTTTTCACATTGTTTGACTTGCATATCTTGCATATCCTCTGGAGTGATCTTAAAAAGCCAATTATATTATAAAGTAAGCTGATCTCATTTTACATTTTCACCTTTCATGATAAAGTAGTTCTTCCAGAATAGGACAGAAGCATTAACCTGCATGTGTATGTGTGTGTGAGAGAGAGAGAGACAGAAACAGAGACAGAGAGACAGAGAGAGACAGAGAGAGAGAGACCGAGAGACAGAGAGACAGAGAATTAAGGGAGTGGTCTCACAATGTTTCACTTTGATTTGTTACTCTGTCATCCTATAACCATAGTGATCTTCAACATACATGTAATATTAATGTGTGCTTAAACTCAAAGGATCCCCATTGTTGAATTTGTTTTGTGTTGTTTTGGGACCACATCCTGTGGTATTCTGGTCTTACTCTTGCCTCTGTACCCAGGGTTCTCTCCTGACTGGGCCGGAGAACCCTATATAAGTGGCTCAGGGGATGGAGCCTTGGGCAGGCTGTGTGTAAAGCAAGTGCTCTGTTAGCAGTACTTTATCCCTGGCCCAGGAACCCCATTGTTGGAATCCCAAGTGATGTTCTTCCTTCAGCTCCTCCTGAATCTTTCAAAATTAGCATATCATATTTTCCTAACTAATTTCATTTCACCTTCCTTTTGGTTTCTGATCACACTGACACTCTCTTGACCTTGGAGGTTAATGTCTGCAGGTCATTTTCACTTTTTCAGTGCTCAATGTATGCTGTGGTTGACAGGTAAATGGCAGAATTGCACTGTCTGTTTAGATAAAGTCATATAATAGCATTAATGAAAGTAACAAGGGACCTACAACTACATAAGTACATGTTTATGTATTATTCAAATTCAATGCAATGTGTATTATTTATAATTTATAAAATTAAGATGTTAAAAATTAAGGATAATTTTCTTTCTTATAATCTCAGATAGCTTTTTAGAGTATCTGGTTTTAGAATCACACCCAGCAGTTTTCAAGGCTTATTACTCTTTGTTCTGTGCTCAGGGATCACTTCTGGAGGTTCTCAGAGAACCATATAGTTTGCTGGGAATTTCACTGAGATCAGCTGTGTGCAAATCAGCTAAACTCTATTCTACCTCTTGAGACAGCCTACTTTATAATATAATCCACAGTGGACATAGTTTATCAAATATACTATATTTGACCTATTTGACACCTGATATATACTATAGTATACGAGTATACAATAAATATACTATATGACACTATACATGATACATGTATACATGATACAGTTGATATTATATTTTAGCATTTTTGTTGCCACATAACATTAAATATTGTTTTTTCTGTGTAAATATATAGGGGTGTCTGTTTATGTGTGTGTGAGAGAGACTCAGCTATGTTTTATCATTTGAATAGTTCTACTGTTCAAATGCACTGTTCAAAAAACACAGCGTAATGAATATCTTAGTGCATATTCTTTTTATATTCTCTTTTTATTATTTTTGTGCCAATTATTGATTTCCTTAATATTATCATCCAACACAAATATAGTTAGATATTCCTTTTAAAATGTTTCTGATTTCTTAATTTTCTTTTCAATAGTATCTTTTTACTTTTTAGTTTACATTGTTTATATTCTCTAAAAATAGTTATACATTGCTTTGTAATGTAAGACTATTATTTTTCTAAAGGTCTTTATTCATTTCTTGTTTTTGTTCTGCTCTTTGTCTTGATCAGTTGCTTGTAGTAGAGACACGCCTTAAATGTCTATCAAGTGTTGTTTACTAATTGTTCATCACTGTTACTGTCATCCCATTATTCACCGATTTGCTCAAGCGGGCACTAGTAATGTCTCTATTGTGAGACTTCTTGTTACTGGTTTTGGCAAATCAAATACTCAATGGGTAGCTTGCCAATCTCTGTCATGTGGGCAGGATACTCTTGGTAGCTATCCAGGCTCTCCGAGAGGGATGGAAGAATCAAACCCAGGTTGGCTGCATGCAAGGCAAACTCCCTACCTGCTGTGCTATCACTCCAGTCCAATTGTTCATATTGAAAAAATATCACTAAATGGAGGCCGGTGAGATAGTACAGCAGGTAGGGTGCTTGTCTGGGCATGAGACTGATCCAGGTTCGATCTCCAGCATCCCATGTGGTCACCCAAGCTTGCAAGGGGTGATTCCCCATCACAGAGCCAGGAATAAACCCAGAGCACCTCAAGGATGTCACCCCAAAAATAAAAAGCAACCCCCCAAAATCATCAAATTTTTTCTAGTTAGCTCTCATTATCTGGTGTTTGATGTGAGCATGTTGGTACAACACATGGAGCACAGACAGAGGCAATGGTTTTCTTTTTCTTGCTCATTTCTTTCTCTATAGGAAAAGAGGTTTTCCAGATACCAGAATTGCAACAGAGGCTCAATAAATATGGCAGCCAGCCAGAATCTTGGTAACTATGTAGATGGAGGGTGGGGGCAATTCTGAATAAGAGGACTCTCCCATTTCAAAGAGATGCATTCCATTTATTTCAGTGAGAAGCATTTAAGAACTTATGTTAATGTTTAGACCTCTCCTAATTTTCATTGTTAGTGACCTTGGGTCAGGGAAAAATAGTGGATGCAGCAATCTGTCAATCATTAATCATTTAACCAGCATATATCTTCGCTTCTCGTTTTTAAGAATATTTTGTTTTTATTTGTTTTATGTCACTAATCTTATGTATTTTTAATTATTTATACACTGTAAATAATGGCATTATAGCAATTGGAGCAAACGTACAGTGAGTAAGGTTCTTGCTTTGCACAGTCAGCCCAGATTTGATCCCAGCACCCCATATAGTACTCAGAGCCCCTCCAGGAGTAATCCCTGGGTTCAGAACCAAGAGCAAACCTGAGAGTGGCCAAAAGAAAAAAAAGATATTATAATTGCTATCAATTTTTTCAGATATATGTTGACTATTCTTATGTGAAAATTCCTTCTTTGTGGGGGGGGTGGCTGGAGTGATAGCACAGTGGGTAGGGCGTTTGCCTTGCACATGGCTGACCTGGGTTGGATTCACAGCATCCCATATGGTTCCCTGAGCACTGTCAGGAGTAATTCCTGACTGCATGAGCCAGAAGTAACCCCTGTGCATTGCTGGGTGTGACCCAAAAAGAAAAAAAAAATACCTCCTTTTTTTTTTTAATCACTGTGAGATACAGTTACAAAGCTTTCATGTTTGAACTTCAATCATAAAATGATCAAACACCCATCCCTCCACCAGTGCACATTTTCCACCACCAATGTTCCTAGTGTTCCCCTACCCACCCATCCCTCCCCCTGCCCTTATGGCAGACAGTTTCCCCCATACTTGCTCTCTACTTTTGGACATTATGGTTTGCAATATAGATACTGAGAAAGCTGTCACATTTGGTCCTTTATCTACTTTCAGCACACATCTGCCATCCTGAACTATCCCTCCAACCATCATTGACTTAGTGATCCCTTCTCTGTTCCAGCTGCCTTCTCCCCCAGTTCGTGAGGCAGGCTTCCAACGATGGAGCAATATTCCTGGCCCTGTGTCTACCATCCTAGGGTGTCAGTCTCATCTTATGTTGAAAATAGCTTCTTTTAACATTGTTTCGGATCTTTGGTGTTTGGGTTAAAAATTAAAGGAATTAGTGGAGTTTCTATCATTTCGGTGCGGGCTGGAGGATGAAGGTATGCATTTAATAAAACATATTAAGCCTCTATTTTATTCAATAATAGTAAAATTCAATTGTACATGCATTAATGCATTGTAGACTTAGATTCTGACTTAAAGAAGAACACTTCATTTGAGATAAACTTCATGTTGTATCTATAATTTTCAAATATTGAACTGCAGTCAAATAAAGGGTCATTTCTGTCCAGAGATTTATAGTTTAGCAGATGCCCCAACTATTATATCTCTCTGGTTTCCACTCTGTATTAATTAAAAGTCTCATTTCTTCTGTCCTTGGCTATAGACCACTGATCTGAACAATTACTCCGGGCAGAATCTGCTGCTTGCACCAACTCAGGTGAATAATAAAATAGAAATATACTGCAGTTAATTTTGAAGCCTGTCATTGGCATCATAGGAGCTAAATATAACATTTTCTATTTTAATTATTGATAGGAGAAAACAGAGAAACTATTATTTCCAAATAATTTTTGTTTTATGTACTTGCACATTCATTTGTTTCTTATGTGACCATCGACACCTTTCTGAGGAAACTGGTATTATGTCTGATTTATTATTTGATTTATTTGATACCTGAGGCTTAGAAGAGTTGAGAACTTGGTTCAATACTCATGTGATCGTGTTAATAACAATAGTTAAAATAGTCTGTTTTTATTTTATAGCCAGTCAGCAATAATTGCATTTCATTTATTAGCACAATTAATCTTGAGAAAAATTCCTCTGCGTTATAGGTGATATTATGCTCATTTAAGCAAATGAGAAACCTATAATTAGAAAAGTTTGAAAAGCTAGGCAAAACATATCCATTGTCATGAAATTTAATGGTAAAATTTAGGTTCATGACAAGAAGGGGTCGATTTTAAAATTATATGTCTCTTTCACTATTATAATGTATTTTGCTACATCTATATGTTTATGCATCTTGGGGCATTTTTTTAAGATGTCAATAAATACGGTTTTGAATTTAAAGCAGTGATTGAAAACCTATCCATTGTCGCAAATGTCCTTGAGTCTTTTAAATCTCTTCTCTGATTTGAAGATAAAGTGTCATATTTAAGATAAGGACTCAGACTTTTGAAGAGACAAGAAACGAGGATTTCATCTGACAGAAGGCACTTCAATAGGATCCACGGTTTTGTTTTTTTTCTAACTGTACTTCACACATTTAATATCGTTCAAGAACATTCATTCAGTGTTGACACCATTCACAATTGTGCAAATGACATTATCAGATTGTCAGGCAAATTGAAGCAATTATCTCATGAGTCTTAAGTAATGCACACATTGACATATATTTGCCTTTTGATAACAAGGAGTGATCTGTCAGCTGAAAAGCAGATCTATCACTGAAATGCTTCTTAGATATTTATTTCATTCCTAGGCAAATGACAACTTTGGCAATAAACAGTGATATTCTTTCACTTAAGGTGAGCTTTAGCATTAGAGAGCTGAGTTAGCACTGGCAGCTTGGCATATATTAGCATATGAAAACACTCAGCATTTTGTCTCTTGGGAAAAGCAGTAATTAATCATTGACAAACAAATTGTAATTTCCATTATGCATAATAGTGAAGAAATAATCTCAGCTTCATACAGACTGGGTTTCAGTGTCAGGTGAGGAGCTAAGAGTTTCACAGTGGGAAACCCTGTACAAGTGTCTGAACATAAAGATCTCTGGATAATGCATTTCTCAGACCAAAAGAATTGAATGAAACAAAACTTGGTGGGAGAAATAATTGTACTTAACAATCTCAGTAAGGTTTGTTTCTCCTACTGAGAAAAGTGGTCCAGGAATCCCCATTTATTTTCAATTTTAAAATGTTATCTAGTTCAAGGACTGAGGCATCAATTTTCTAGTACAGAAAATTAGAAAATCAGGCAATTCAATTTTAGGAAAATAAGGCTGGTCTTCAAAACTATCCCACCTCTTACGCACCCTTATAATTTGGTGGCTCTCATGAACTGAGTTATCCTCTAAGCCTGCCAGTTAAGATTTAGTATTGTCATATGGTACCCATTCATTACTTGTATAAATGTACTGATTTGAGTAAGTTTGTTTGCTCAAATGTTGACTATTAGATTGGAGTTAGATGGTAAGATGATATTGTATGCTATATTATATATGGGGAAAAAGTAACTCCTATTCAGCTAGATTTAGTCTTGTCTTAACAGTCACTTTAAATTCAGCTGTGCCCATGGATTGTTGAAGTTAGCTGTTCTTCAAGGGTTAGTTGGTCCTGTTGAAAGGTAGCCTACAACTAATTTAGTCCTTCCATCTTTCTGTAGGAAGGGATGCATAAACAGTGATTATTAGCTGTATTTTCATAAAGTTGACTCTTTGACAGTGAATTTTAGTGATGCTTACAATGTATACCCAAGATTTCTACTGCAATTTTTAAAATATTTTTAAAATTAAAAAAAAATTATTGAATCACCGTGAGATAGTTACAAGCTTTCATGTTTGGGTTACAATCTCACAATTTAATTATAGTTTAAGTAGCATGGTGGTGAGACTGTTACATACCCCAGTAGTCTATTTTGGGCAAACAGTGAGATCTTTCTATCATTTCATGTAAATGAAATCATTTACTATATAGTCATATCTGAAAAATTTTTATTAAGTATAACTCATTTAAAATCGGTTATGCTGTAGAGTATTAGTAATTTATATATTTTAATCCTTTGTTCTGTTATGTAAGTAACAATAATATTTCATTGGTTTTTTTTTTTTTTTTGCTTTTGGGTCCCACCCGGCAATGCACAGGGGTTCCTCCTGTCTCTGCACTCAGGAATTACCCCTGGCGGTGCTCAGGGGACCATATGGGATGCTGGGAATCGAACCCGAGTCGGCCGCGTGCAAGGCAAACGCCCTCCCTGCTGTGCTATCACTCCAGCCCCAATATTTCATTGTTGAACATACAGGTTCTTAATGTTGTAGGACTATTATTAAGAAAACTATTGTGATTGTTTATTTAAGCACATCACTTATACAAGACCACATCTTTGAGGCATTTATATTTATATTTTGTAGTAAAGACCCAGAAGTAGTAGTGAGTCATATAAAAGTATATTTTGAGGGACAGAGAAATAGTACAGAGGGTACAGCATCTGCATCCCACCAAACCTGTTTCAAAACCCATCACCACAAATGATTCTCTGAAAACATCCAGGGATCACTTCTGAGCATAGAGTCCTTGAGTGCTACTGGATATGGCCCCAAACTTTAAATAAGGGCTGGAGTGATAGCACAGAGGTTGGGCATTCCCCTTTCACGCGGCTGATGTGTGTTGGATTCCTCCGCCCCTCTCGGAGAGTCCGGCAAGCTACTGGAAGTATGGAGACCCACGGCAGAGCCTGGCAAGCTACCCGTGTATTGGATATGCCAAAAACAGTAACAATAAGTCTCTCAATGAGAGGCGTTACTGGTGCCCGCTTGAGCAAATCGATGAGCATCGGGAGATATATATTTATGTATATATATGTATATATATAAATCTCAATGCAACTGTACAAATATTTTTATAGATCAAGTGATTTATGGTCATAACTATTAGTTTTTATATGTTTATTCTTTAAAAAGATGCAAAAATAAAATACAACATTTTTAAAATATCATCTCCCTTTTTGGTATTTTGATTTCTCTAATTCAGTGTTTTTTTCATCTGGTGTATTATCATTCCTCTGGCACCTATTGTTTCTGAAATTTTGATATATTTGAAAATACATTTTTAAAAATGTAATTCTTAGGATTACGTGCTTATTGTTTTGCATGATTGTTTTTAAACATTAAAAAATAGACAAGTATGCATTTATGTTTTTATAGCACAGTGGGTAGGGTGTTTGCCTAGCACACCCCCGACCCAGGTTTGATTCCTTAATCCCTCTTGGAGAGCCCAGCAAGCTACCAAGAGTATCCTGCCCACACAACAGAGCCTGACAAGCTATCCATGGCGTATTCGACATGCCAAAAACAGTAACAAGTCTCACAATGGAGACGTTACTGGTGCCTGCTCCAGCAAATCAATGAGCAACAGGATAACCGTTACAGTGACAGATTTTCTATATTTTAAATATTTTTAAGTATTTTCTCTGACACTTTTGTACTCTCATCCTAATACTTGAATTATGTGTATTTGCATACATATGCATTCTACTGTATCTTAAAAACATATTTTCTCAAGCTCTTTGATATCTTCCATTCACTTTTCTGTACAAGATTCCATTTTGAAAAGAGAAATTTTAATTTGATTATTTATTTTATAACTTTTGACATTGATGACTAAATAAGTCATGTTGCTTAATTGTGGTAACTAGGACTGGAGTTCAGTATTAGCTAGTTATCTTATTAATGTGTAGAGGCCATAGTCAGTTAAATTTTTACATCTGCATGAGCCTGTGGACATAATTCCTTCTTACCTGGTTCAATTAGTTGAGAATTCTACTAATATCAGCCTCCCTAAACTCTGTGATCTGTATCCTCTACTCAGTATGTTCATCACACTGTTCACACTCCCAAATCTTTGTGGCCTGAAATTACTTCAAGTCAGTAAGACAAAGTTTGCTCATTTTTATCACTTTATTTAGTCTTGTAGTCTTTCTGTGACTTTTGTCTATTGTTTGTTTGTATTCAGTATACTTGGTTATATGCTGTTTATGGAATAAAAACATATCTGCAGTAGCATCATTTTTTTAATTTCCTTCCCCCAATCATCCCTCCCTCCCTCCCTCCCTCCCTCCCTCCCTCCCTCCCTCCCTTCCCTCTTTCTTTTCTTCTTCCCTCTCATTTTTTTCTCTCATTTCAGCCTGTATTCTGTCAAAAACCTCTTATCTATTTTAATTTTCCTTTAATAAAACTTAACAAAATAAATAGCGTGCAGAACAATTGTAGCAAACACTGAAAAACTTAGAAACACAGGGCAATTAATTATACCATCTTCCATGAAAATGGGAAAATTATGTTGTGTGTTGCTTCTGGTAATGGACAAATGATAACACTCCTGATGGTTAGCTACTTTTTAATGTTGCTGCTTTGGAATTTGCAGAATGTTTGGGATGAAGATAATTAATGTGAAACTTTTGATTAATTTGCTGCTTCCCTTCTTTTTAAAAAGAGTCATGATGGGGTCAGAGAGATTAAGCACCTTGCCTACCCAGGTTTGTTTCCCCTCACTCCATAGGGTCCTCCAATCCCAACAGGAGTGATCTCTCTGTAAAAACTTACAAAGATGCATACTCAAGGGTGGGGGTGATGATGTGTGTATTGTGTTCTGTTGTTCTTGGGCTCTGGTGCGGTCCTCTCTCTCTGGCCCCTCGCATTTGGTGCTCTCGAGCCGCTGTGTATGGACTGGATTGGGATGGCTCCTCCTTGTGCTCTGTGTCTTCTCTATGCTTCTGTGTCTTCTCCTGTGTCTTCTCTGTTGCTTCTGTCTTGCCTCTGTCTTTCTGTCTCTTGCCTCTGTCTTTCTGTCTTGCCTCTGCCTTTCTGTCCTGCTGCCCCTCCTTCTGTCTCTGCTGTCTCCGTCTCTTCCCCCACAGTCTTAGCTTACATAGCAATCATGTAGGGTGGTGACACAAAGGTGGGTTGAACAATAACAAATCAACAAAGAAGGGTAAGATTATTTCTCCAGGAGATTAACAAAATCTCATCTAAGGAGATTACTCCAGATTACTAGGACATCCGCTCAAGGGTGG
Source organism: Sorex araneus (assembly GCF_027595985.1). Lineage (NCBI taxonomy): Eukaryota > Metazoa > Chordata > Mammalia > Eulipotyphla > Soricidae > Sorex > Sorex araneus. Next base: position 17,414,010 of record NC_073309.1, read on the forward strand.
GATCCAAACAAGGGTGTGTCGCTTTCTTCCTTCCTCAGTTTGTAATCCACTTAAATAGTTTTAGTAAATTTACTTCTAATATTTCTAGCAATTCCATTCTGTATGAGCACAGTAAGAGATAAATCAGACTTATAGTTTGGTTCTTCCTGAGGACATTCACTATATATTCCAGACCACAGTCCTCAGGTCAGGTTAGTCTTCCTAACCCCAGCAGGGTCCTAGTTTCATCATTACTTTTGTATCATGACAGCATTTGTCTATGACCATGCTCTCAACTTATAGTTGAGTATTGTGGGCTTTGGCCTGGCCCATTTCAATACCAGGGTAGCTCACAGCTTGTCCTGGGTCCATTCCATCCCTTGTCAGGACCCTGCTTTTGGGGTGCTAGAAACTAAGGGCAACTGAGTTGAGAAAGCAGATGCCCAGGAGTAAATATTATTGGAGCCAATCAGCTCCCAAGTTACAAAGCATAATATTAACTGTCTTCCTGTGTCCATACAGAAAGGCCTTTGCTCTAAGGTAAACTAAATTTCCTGCGGCAAGGCTGAAAGGACAAACCCAATTTTGCCCTACACCCTCCTTATGGAGTCAGGGGTAAGCCCTAAGCACAGCTAGGATTGACCCCCAAAGAAAGAAACAAAAAGAAGTAATCATGAAAAATACACATTAGCAATATTTGGTAGTGACCAATATTTCCAAGTTCAGTCACTTCCAAGACACTCTTGTCATAGTTATCTGGGTTGATCTGATGAATTAAGTTCCAAAATTATTATCACCAGTAAGTAAGAATATAATTTTGGAGAAGATTCTTCAACTCCTCGTGTAAAATTATTCTTTCCTTTGAAATGAAATAGATGTACTAATTATAGTGCCCAATCACTCCTAAGACACTGACCAAAGCTATTTAAGACAATATTTTGCTCATCCATTATATATTATTAGATGTACTTCTCAGAGAGTGTTGCCTGGTGCCATTCTTGGAAATTTATTTATTTATTTGTTTGTTTAGGAGGAACTTCCTCTGCAGTGTTGGAAGCTTTCAGGGATTTACTAGACTGTGCTCGGGAGGCCATGTAATTCCAGGGAATGAACATGGAACACTATGCATGCTGAACATGTACTACAAACCTTTGATATATCTCCCGCTGCCCAATACTATTCGTCTGAATCCTGCTTTAGTGAGAACATAAAAATACAATTGACACAGGGAGAAACACAAATATCAATAATAAAAGATGCAATATAATTTTATTACATTTGATATGATTTTTCAGCGCTAAGTAAAGCTAGCAGAAAATTCTTTATCTGGCCATTTGTTCAGTGTTCCACAGAATAAAATACTTTGGGGCTATAAAGCTGAGTTGTATGACTTTATTTTAGAGAACTGAAAGTGAACTCACTAACATATATTACTGAATATAAATTTTTTATATATGATTCTATGACTTGAATAATTAAGGATATGAAAATTTCATTTTGTATTCTATTTGTCCCATTTAGTTTGTTACTTTTTAAACTTTTACTTTAAATTGTCACCAGGTTTTCCTTTGTATTGTGATAAGCATTGACTTTTAATAGCACTCTAAGTTTGTAATATATAATAGCAATGAGACAAGCTGTATTTATATAATCTACTTGTTTTATAATTAGCACTGTGATTTAATGTTATGTTTTATTGTAAAACCAGACAGAATGATTATGGAGCAGTAATTCTAGATATTTGAGTTTTACAATTGTGGAATAAAAATACTACCATGTCTAGCACGATTAGAATATTGGCATTGGAAGAATGCTGAGATGTCTTCTTTTATCTTCTTATCATTATGGTTACAAAAAGGAATATGAGATAATTTCAAATTGTGATTTTGTTCAAAAGTTCTTCAAGCCAATCATTCATTCTCCAACAAATAAAAAGCATCAAGTTTTTTTTTTTTTGTGCAGGTGCTAGAAATGCATTAGCAAACAAAGCAGGCAGAATTTGCCATCTTCTGAAAGAGAAAGTCAATAGATAAAGAATATAAATAAAACATTTCCTATGATGTGAATATTGAGAATTATTAGAGTATGAAGCTTAGAGTTTGTAAGGTAATGGAACGATCATCCATAGAGCATCCACAATCTCTACAAGGTATGTGTCTTTCAGTTATGTAACTTCTCAACATGCTTGCATTACTCATTTCTGTCTACTATAAATTTTCATCTATACACCACATAAAATGTCAAAAGTATCACATACACAATTTAAGCCATCATTTAATGTCCAAATGTTCTCACCTTTAATGATTTTCTCCTATTATCTCTCAGTATAGTCCCTTGCTCTTGCTTCACTTGGTACCCAGCAATGAGTGAGTATACTTTGGTGTGCTTAATGGATATGTGAATTGTCAGATACTTCATAAATTATACATATACTTTAAAATCGTCTAATCCTTGGCTCTTGGATTACAGAGTTTGATCAGAAAATTATTGTTCTCATGCAATTCTTTTTTCTACACTCTTTGATGTTCCTGAAATGTCACTCTGTCATGTATAGCATTGCTAAATCACCAGTTCTCCTATGCATGCACAATTGTCCAAAATCATCTTCTTGCAGACAAGTCAATAGTATAAAAACTTTTCACTTTGGTGTTTAAAAATGTTCTGTATGTGTACATATGTACATATACATTTACTATATACATATATATATGATCTATCTGCGTCTCCAGTCTTAGCCCACATTTGCAGAATAAAATTCAAAGTGTGAATAAGGAAATATGTATTTTTTTAAATGTTGCCAGTGATTCAGTTACTCAACAAACATTGGTAAGCTGTGGTTTTCAATTTACCGGCATTTCTTATTATCTAGAATATCTGCCCCAAGTGATCAAACTTTTACTTTCTTCCATGAGTGCTAATATCATTGATCAATATTTCTGAAACACACCCTCTACTTGTTTTTTTATCACATTGCAACACTTATCCTGAGTCACGCATATGCTTTCACCATATGTGTTTCATTTCCCTAATTTTAAGTCTGAATGTTTTTGTAATTCTATGGGAAAACTTTTTTCTTCTGGCTAATTCTCCAACTTTGTCCTGCATAAAGGGATTTGATCTTTTTTTTAGTATTCAAAGGTAGTTGTTGGATCTAGAATGAGAGCTCCTAGGGCTAGAGCATATGCTTCCCATGCTGCAGCTCCCAGTTCAACAACAGCAACACATGGACACCTGGATTCAATGGGAGTGACCAGGAAGCACTATGTTCAGTGTAAAGCTCCACACACCACTGAATGTGATCTGCCTCTCCACCCCCAAAGCATGAAATAATGGATTTCATGACCATTCTCCATAGTATTTCATCATGCTTGTGGTGATGATGACTATCTACATTTAACTTAGCAAGTTCACATATCCATGCCCAACCCTAAACTAGTAGAATGTACTCAACAGAACTGCAAGTAAATGCAATCAACTATGTATAGTCAAGCACAAAAGAGAAGAGCTCAGAAGAGGGCTTGCAGGGTAGAAGTGAAATTGATTTCTTTTTGATTTCCTTTATTTTCCCTACCTCAGACAACTTTCACATACCTGACATAAAATTAAGTGAGAATAGGGGTGTGGAAGTAGAAGTAGAGAGACGCAACACCTTGCAAGATAAAAAAAAAAATAGGAGCATAAATTCAAGTTCCTATAATACACTTGATGAGGTCAGCTCCTCAGTCATCCATTATCCCAGGTATGTAACTAAATAATTGTGTTCTCATTTTCAAAACAGGGTAACTGATATATCAAGAGGTGAAAAATTAAATTGGGAATGTACCATTACTTGCTGAGATAACCAGGAATCACTCTATATTTATATCCTTTTGTTTTTACCATTTCATCAGATATTTCACCTTCTAACACTCAAAACTTAATCTTTGGGCTCATGCGAGACAATAAACAATAAGTAAAGTCAGTACTTATTGCAGAATAGCAGATTGTCATAAAATCTGATCTGTGACTATGATGATAAAATGAACATTCCCATCAGAGAAGTGAAATTGAGAATATACATTACCTGATGGTCAATTTTGTCAGCCTGCTGAGCATACATGATATGTTCTAGAATTTGTGTTGAGACAAGAGAGACACTGAAGAAATCAATGAGAAAGAATTTAGAGGCTAAGTTAAGGGATAAAAAGACAGGTTGGGCCAAGGCTAGTGTAGAAAACTGAAGTTGATTCTTATTATTTTGTCATTATGTTCTATATGGTTGCCACAATCATTGAGTGAATGCATTCTGAACTATTAGAGTTAATATAAAGTATAATTCCTTTAAGCCTTACATTATTTTCATTAACCTAAAACACCCATTAAAATATATAGGTCCATTTGCTTATATCTTTGTAAATCAGCCCCAATCTCATCAGAATTGAAACTTTTTATTCATAACTCTATTTTTTGTACAGAAGTTCATACAAAAACAACAACAACAAATCATAGTGTCTATATTAAAAAATAGCCTTACTCACAATTTAACATTTTCTTCACCATATTCAGCCAGTTTTATCCAAGTGGTATATAACATTTGCCTGGTTCTTTTTTGGGGGGGGTCACACCCTGTGATTCACAGAGATTATTCCTGGCTCTACACTCAGGAATTACCCATGGTGGTGCTTAGGGGACCATATGGGATGCTGGGACTCGAACCCGAGTTCGCCACGTGTAAAGCAAACACCCTACCTGCTGTGCTCTTACTCCGGCCCCTGATTCTTAAAATAAATTTCTTTGACTTTCACTTTCACATTAGATATCAAACATCATTATATGATTCCACAAGTCACATCACATATCTATCTTCTCCATAGGTTTATTATATTCTTATTATTTTACTTTGACCATATTAGAGGGACCTCACTTATAGATTGGTGAATTTCTTCCTATAGATCTACTCGATACATTAATGTTGAAATTGTCACCAATATAATCCATGATTGAAGAAAATGTGCTTAACACATTTTTCTTCACAGTTTTCTTATGTTTAAGACAACAAGACAGCATTTTAGCACTATGTTTGGGTATGCTTGGGGCCATCTTCAGTAGTTAAGTCTCCAATGAAAAGCACTAAAATGCTAAATATATGGCATTGAAAAGGCCATAGAAAACTCAGTTGTTGACAGTGTGATTACTGAACCAAGAGGGAATAATGATCATCATGAATCATGAATCACGAATCACGAAATCCCGTTGATTGTCGAATTTCTCGAGTGGTCTCAGTAACTTCTACATTTGTCCTATCCCTGAGATTTTAGAAGCCTCTCTCTACTCAGCCTTCCTTCCTAACGATGCCCATTTGAGGCTCTTTCAGGGTCAGGGGAATGAGTTCAGCTGGATACTGGCTTTAGCATATGGATACACCATGGGAAGCTTGCGAGGCTGTCCCATGTGGACAGGAAACTCTTAGTAGCTTGCCAGTTTCTCCCAGAGGGAGAAGTAGGTTATAAGATATTGCTTCTGTGAGCTTGCTTTTAAGTCTCTGGTTGTTGGCTGTTGATGGGATTACACACACCTGGGTTCCTCTGCCGGTACCTTCATGCATGAGGCTTGTCTGAACGTATGGAGAGGGGCCTTGAGCATGGCTGTGGCTAGGTTCCGGTGGTCTTCGGCCGCCGGGAGCTCTGTTCAGGGCGTGGAGGGAAGCTGGAGCCCATCCCCTCCGAGGGGCCCCGGAGAAGACAGCCAGGCGTGCGGGCAAGAGACTCTCTGCCATCATATTCAGTAAAAATGAGCGTCATGGATATATTTTTAATTTTCTGATTTTAAGACCAGGAATACTGATACCTACTTCCAGAAAGAGGAGATCAGCAGACTTAAAAGAAAAGCTACCCAGTGCTTTTTCTTGCCTAGAATTTTTTTTTTTCACATCTATTGAAAGAGAATGTTTAGGCTGTGTTATAATAGACTTTTAAGATTACTCTGGTTTATAAATAAAAGAGGAAGATCAGCAGCAAATTTAATTGAGTGAAATATATCAACAACTTCTTCATATTAGGGTTCTTCCTATACAACTTTTTCTACTCACTCATTATTGTCTGCTTTACACACCATTTTGCCTTCTGTTGCACAAAAGTGTTGGTAATGTAGGATTTTCTAAAATAATACAACATATGGGCTGGAGAGATAGCACAGTACGTAGGACAGTTGTGCACATGGCTGACCCAGTTTGATCTCTAGGACTACATTTGGTTCCTGAGCACTGCCAGAAGTGTTACCTGAGTGCAGAGTCAGGAGTAAGCCCTAAGCACCACTGGGTATGGTAAAAAGCCAAACAAACCCCTTCATACCCTCCCCCAAAAACTGTCATTGTTACTGGACTTGTAAGACAGTAATCTGGTATTATGGTTTTGCTTCATAGCAGAGCCTGACAAGCTACCTATGGTGTATTCGATATGCCAAAAACAGTAACAAGTCTCACAATGGAGACATTACTGGTGCCCACTATCGATGAGCAACGTGATGACAGTGATACAGTGATATGTGAATTATATTGAAAGCACAGCTATTGATTAGGGTGTTACAGCTATCTATTAGTGAATAAGAAAACTCGAAAGTCCAGAATCTGAAAATAGTAAAACGGACTATCCTTTGGTTCACTAAGTGAAATGGGAATCCTTGGAAGATCCTGAATAGAGAAGCAACTTTATTTGGCAATTATTTTAAGAAGGAAATTCAGAAAATGCCAGACAGAGGTAAGCTGTTTCTCTTATAATTTGGTATCCTTCCATTGTTTGGGAAGATTTTAAATTTCTTTGTACATTTGACAGCACACAATAGTATGCTGTCTAGTAAACATATATCAACCCAACATCCCTCCTTCACATGTGTCATTGACCCATGAAATGCAAAAGTTACATTGACCCATGAAATGCGCAGATGACACTGATCCTTGAAATACAAAGGTGACAGTCATTATGCCTTCCATCGAAGTTTGCCCTTCCTGGACTTCAGGTTCACATCCTTTATTTCTAAATATTAAAGTAGGAACCAGTAGTTAAACTATTTATACTTTATGGCAAATGGAAATTTATTTATGAACTTATTAGATCAATAGAACCATTCATAGGATCATTTATTTTTCCTTTTCATCATATTATTTCTGAAGTAGGTAAGAATGAATCATGATGTTAGGCTAAATGATCATCTAAGCTTCTGAATTGGGGGAAGCTGGATCCCGAGTGTCTCTAGATAGAGCCTTCAAATGGTTCCTTAGTAGGTTGACTTGTGCCATCAGGATTCTGCACTCTATTTGAGTCAGTGGTAGATTCACAGTTTGATTGCATGACCCACGTCTGGCTGTGGCCATGCTAATGACTATGCATTGGCATAATTACTTATATTATGTGATAATGTTATGTAGAGTCACCAAAAGTCACAATTTTTTCCTCTCGGAGAGCCAGGCAAGCTACTAAGAGTATCCCGCCCTCACAGCAGAGCCTGGCGAGCTACCTGTGACGGATTTGATATGCCAAAAACAGTAACAATCACGGGCCTCATTCCCCTGACCCTGAAAGCATCCAGGGTCTTTTTATATTTAGAAATAATTAATACTAAAGGTTGTAAACCAGAAGGACAAGTAAGGAGAGGCTGCTAAAATCTCAGACTCCCTGTGTTCCTGGAGTGAGCAGACGCCGTTGGGCTACACTAGCATGCAACAGGGACAAATGGAGACATTACTGGCACCTGCAAATCGATGAACAATAGTATAACAGTGATACAGTGTGATAATGTTATAGTAATAAGTACCTCCTGCTTTCTATAATGACTACTTAATTGTCATGGTAACTTATTTGAGCAATTGACATGCCTCAGTACTTCTGTGTTGTTATTTATAATGCTGATGTCATGGAATATTTCACCTCTTTTATTATCTAGTTATATAGTTTCAAATTATCCACCAATATTACAGTTACCCATACATATTACATATATTCAATTACATATCCTTATATTGTTTTTTTCTATATACTAATATTACATGGTACATAAAATTTTGTATACACTAACTAGTATATATCAATTTACCACAACTATATTACATGTAACTGATGTATATATTATACCAACATATTACATATAATAATACATGCTATATAAACTATTATTTTCATCATCTCTTTTCTGTTGTTGTAGGTATACTTTCCTATTTTCTACAGTCAGCTTAGAATAATTTCCTTAGGTGAAGAATTATGCATTTTTCTTTGGATATTTTCTTTTGCTCGAAAAGGATATATACTGATTTATATTCACAGTGATAACTATAGTTTCAGTCTTCATTTGTACAGTAAAATAATCTCCTTTCTATATTTGTCAAAAAAAATCTCTGACTCACTAGCCCACTTTTTAAAATAAATTCTATATATATTCACATATTCCAAATATTTCTACAGGTCAAAATAGATAAACAGAATAATATGTTTGGATAATGTTGAATTGAGTCCCAAGTAATGACTTTTGTCTAACCTCAGCTCTTGGAAAACCCTGTCGACTGTTTTGTAGTCCATCATAAGAAATAGACAACTAATTTCAATGATGACATATATATTTTTTTTAATTTATTTATTTTTAACTAGTGAATCACCATGAGGGTACAGTTACAGATTTATACATTTTTGTGCTCATTTTTCCTCCATACAAAGTTTGAGAACCCATCCCTTCACCAGTGCCCATTCTCCACCACGGGTACACCCAACATCCCTCTTACCCTCCCCAATCCCATCTCCCCCCACCCCACCCTGCCACTGTGGCAGGGCATTTCCTTTTGTTCTCTCTCTCTCATTAGGTGTTGTGGTTCGCAATAGAGGTGTTGAGTGGCCACTGTGTTCAGTCTCTAGACCACATTCAGCCCACATCACCCTTCCCACGCATGGCCTCCGACCGCATTATATTTGGTGATCCCTTCTCTGAGTTGCCCTCTCCCCAGAATGTGAGGCCAGCTTCCAAGCCATGGAGTCAACCTCCTGGTACTTATTTCTGCTATTCTTCTATTCTTGGGTGTTAGTCTCCTACACTATTATTCTATATTCCACAAATGAGTGCAATCTTTCTATGTTTGTCTTTCTCTTTCTGACTTATTTCACTTAGCATGATACTTTCCATGCCGATCCACTTATACACAAATTTCATGACCTCCTTTTTTCTAACAGCTGCATAGTATTCCATTGTATAGATGTACCAAAGTTTCTTCAACCAGTCATCTGTTCTAGGGCACTCGGGTTTTTTTCCAGATTCTGGCTATTGTAAACAGTGCTGCAATGAACATATAAGTGCAGATGTCATTTCGACTATACTTTTTAGCTTCTCTGGGATATATTCCCAGCAGTGGTATTGCTGGGTCAAATGGGAGCTCAATATCTAATTTTTTGAGAATTGTCCATATTGTTTTCCAAAAGGGCTGAACCAGTTGGCATTCCCACCAGCAGTGTAGAAGGGTCCCTTTCTCCCCACATCCTCTCCAACAGCGGTTGCTTTTGTTCTTTTGGATGTGTGCTAGTCTCTGAGGTGTGAGGTGGTATCTCATGGTTGTTTTGATCTGCATCTCCCTGATGATTAGTGATATAGAGCACTTTTTCATGTGCCTTTTGGCTATTCGTATCTCTTCCTTGGTAAAGTTTCTGTTCATTTCTTCGCCCCATTTTCTTATGGGGTTGGATGTTTTCTTCTTGTAGAGTTCAACCAGTGCTTTATATACCATTGATATCAACCCCTTATCTGTTGGGTATTGTGTGAATACCCTTTCCCTTTCTGTAGAAAGTCTTTGTATTCTGGTCACTGTATCTTTTGCAGTGCAGAAGCTTTTTAGTTTAATGTAGTCCCATCTGTTGATCTCTGTTTCTACTAGATTGCTTAGTTCCGTGTCATCTTTGAAGATACCTTTATCTTCAATATCGTGGAGGGTTTTGCCGACCTTGTCTTCAATGAACCTTATGGTTTGTGGTCTGATGTTGAGGTCTTTAATCCATTTTGATCTGACTTTTGTGCATGGTGACAGGTTGAGGTCTAAGCCCATTCTTTTGCATGTGGTTGTACAGTTGTGCCAGCACCATTTGTTAAAGAGGTTTTCCTTGCTCCACTTCACATCTCTTGCTCTCTTATCAAAGATTAGATGCTCATACATTTGGGGTTGTATGTAGGGATATTCCACCCTGTTCCATTGGTCTGCGGCTCTGCCTTTGTTCCAGTACCATGCTGTTTTAATTGTTACTGTTTTGTAATAAAGTTTGAGGTTGGGGAGGGTGATGCCTCCCATCGTCTTTTTCCCAAGAATTGTTTTAGCTATCAATGATGACATATATTATTGTTCAGTTTCTGAATTTACTTTTGTAAGTACCCACTGTAGCTAAAAATTCTAGGTGCCTACTTTCTGCTCTTTTCCCATTGAATAAACTATGTGAAACATTGTAACAACTTTGTGAAACATTGCAAAAACATTAAACAAGCAAATAATGAAGGAAGATGGCTTTCTCATTGGCAACTTAAAGTCCTTTAACACAGAGATATGTATGTAAGTAGGCTTAAAGTGGAAAATATAAAAGAATAACATAAGAAGGTGTGGATTGTAACTATCTTTCAAACCAACCAGTTATCAGATACCTATATACACACAAACACACATACTCTCTCTCTCTCTCTCTCTCTCTCTCACACACACACACACACACACACACACACACACACAGCTGATAAAAATCCATTCACTTTATCATACTCTTAGTTTATCTCAGAAGGTAGTTGATAGATACTGGGAATAAAGCCTTTCACGTCTTCTTGTGAATTCCCAGAATTCACATATTTTTCTACTTACATTGTTATAATTCCCATACTATTCAGAAGTCCTCTGCAACAATTATCCCTAAGATGCATTTGAATCACCCCTATATTTATTTTTGGGGAGGTCTAAAATAAATCTATAAGCATGGGAAATAATGGCAAAATCACTTCATCTAAGAAATACATTTCTGAGAGGTCTGTGAATGATTTAATAACAAATTGACTGTTGAGTCAATCCAAAAATTAACATACAGATGAAATAAAATAGTCTTTCATGTTGTGTTTAAGGAAAAAAAATTAACAAATATTTGAAAGCCAAGGGTAACAATAATCCCTTTCATCAGGAACTCTTCCTTGTTCCTAGTAAGACTTCAAAGCTTTCTTTTCATTGTCAGTAAATGATCGATTTCATTAGCTCTATCCTTTTTGATTTTCTAAATAAATACTTATGATGATATTTAAATATATTGATGACATTATCTTAGTCAAGCTATACCATTTGTGATATCTTACAGTCACTGAGAACAATCGGATAATTTTCAAATTAAAAAGATTTTTCATTTTTTCAAATTGAAAAGATAAAGAAGTTTATCTACTAGTTACACATTGCTCCTACAAATCATCAACAGACATGGAGGTCTGCAATGAAGTGTATCTATTATTTCTCATTTTAGGATTTTATATAAATATCTCATTGGATAGTATCCTAAAACGAGAAGCAATATCTTTATTCACAGGACCAATGAGTCATATATGATCATTTGAATATGCAAAAGAAACTTTCATAGTTTCTTTGTCTGCTACAATGTCTCAAACTTAGCTGCCTAAAAATCTCTTCTTTTGACTTCTGCTTTTATCATTATATTATCTTTCTGTCTATAAATGTTAGATTGCCTGCTTTCCCCCTTATTTTTAGTTAAAGAAATGTGATTGAAAATTATTTATAGTTGAGTTTTAGGCATATAAGGAATATTTCAACACCAATTCCACCACTGGTGGTCAACTTCCCCTCCCCCCACCAGTATTCCCATATTTCCTTGCTACCCGAACTCCATCCCATTTCTACCTGTCGACTTGGTAGGCATATTACAAAGTTTTGGTGGTTGCAGCTTAGATCTCATGTTTACACCTTTGTTGAGTATGTCTTTGGGGTGTATAACTTACCCGACTGACCTATATTACCAGAATAACTGAAACTCTCAAGCCTGTTCACCATTTTTTACTTCCTGTTCTCTTCTTTTCTAGAATCTTCTCTCCTCCCCCCGTGCTCCTGCCCAACATAATTTCTTTCCTTTAGTCTTTTTCCTGGGGTCAAGATTGACCTAGGTATCCCCTTTAGTTATATTTCCTTAACCAGTATTCTATATACCACACATAAGTGAGATCATACTGTGTTTGTCTTTCACCTTCTGGCTCACTTCACTCAATGTATCTTCCAGCTCTAACCACGATGCAGAAAATTGCAGGATTTCATCATTTCTTGTAATATTTATGTATATATAAACATATATACCACATCTTCATAATTCATTTATATGTCTTTGGATACCTAGGTTGACTTCATATTTTAGCTATTGTACTGTGAACTTCCTACTTTTCTTTAACAAGGTGTTCTTATTAAATTGGGGTTGGGTAATTCAAGATAATCTCTCTATCAAAAAACTTTAAGTCATATTACTTAAGCAAGGTTCCATACAGTGCAAAAACATTTATAATTTATAATTTTGTTGCATTATATGGTCCTTTATTGGACCATTATTCAACCTAACTCACCCGATTAAATTGCATGTTTATATGCCACATCATATCATTGTGTTAGCAAGAATAAAAAAAAATATAGACATGCAGCTAAATACATAGAAAATAAATTTAACATTCTCATTTTCTTTGCTCATTTTTTTTCTATTTTTTATTAGCGAATCACTGTGAGGTACAGTTACAAACTTATGAACTTTTGTGTTTGCATCTCACTCATACAGTGATTGTTTACCCATCCCTCCACCAGAGCCCATTCACCTCCACCAATGATCCCAGTATCCCTCTCACCACCCCCACCGCATCCCCACCACCCCACCCTGCCTCTGTGGCAGGGCATTCCCTTTTGTTCTCTCTCTTTTGGGTGTTGTAGTTTGCAATAGAGTTATTGAGTGGCCTTCATGTTCGGTCTTTGCTCATTTTTGAGGATAAATTAATGGCAAGAGGAAGAACGGAAAAAAAGGAAAGATGTGGAGCAAAATGGGAAGATAAGGTTTTTGCTTGAAAATTTGTCAAATATGATTACATGTTTGTCTTTTGCTAATATATATTTGTATTTATACATACATATATAAAACAAGTGACTACATAATAGAACATATTATAGGTACATTATCATTTTGAAGCTATCAAAGTCTTCTGTTTCTGAAGACAACCTTCATTGTTCAGAGAAGGAAAGAGAGATGGACAAATTTGGAGGCAGAGAAACTTGGATCAGAATCCTGGACTCTCCTTATTAGCCATATAATATAACCTCTGAGACTCTTTCTACTCTTTTTTCTTTTCTTTGTCTTTCTCCCCCATCACCACCACATGTGCCTGTATACACACCAATATATTTATGCATATGTATGTGTATAGAATAATAATACTTATTTCATAAATTAGTCATGCATCCTAAAGAAATGGCAATAAGTGCCTAAAGTTATGATTATATTTAAATGAATGACTCAATCATTACTTTGTTTTTCAATCTATTACCAGGTACCTGGTAGGAGCTGATCACTCTTAATGATGTGAACAAAAGACAAGCGTTAATTAGGTACATATGTTTAATGCTTGATTGTGTATTTGTGTGTACTAGCATTTGTATATTTTTATATAGTAATATACATGTAATTGCTCGTTCTATGACCACTGTAGAGATAGGAAGAATATCTCAGAATAATCAAAAATCTCAATCTGACCATCTCTAGCTGGTAACGTGGGGCACTTCCTGTTGAAGCAGTTGTAGGTTCTGGTTGTCAGGAAAGGGAGATGTTCTTGTTTAGTAATTCTCCACCCCTGTTTCCTACTTTATTTTCTAGTTTTTCCAATTGCAATTGTATTCTTCAGAAATTCCAAATAAGATGTCACTAAAGGAACATGTAAAAGTGAAAAATGTTTTCTGTATATGGACACTGTTTTCACACAGTTTATTGGGATCTTATTCAATGTGTTCTCAAGTAAGCAAGTGGGGGTAAAAAGTAAAGAATATCAGACTTGGAGTATAAAAAAAGTGGGTCCAAGTACCATTGACATCATTACCATGCACATCTGCAAAATTTTAATTAAAAAATTGTTTTTTTTTCTCTCGCTAGTATTTAAAAAACCAGGAGGTATAAAACAGTAAGTATCTTTTCTTTTAGAATCTTAACCTCTCCATTTTCAGAGAAATGTGATTTAAGGGAGAAAAATCAATAACTCAACTCCTTTCTGAGGGCTCTGTTTTGGCCCTTCAAGTTCTTTGTCTCCATGGCATGCTGTGATATTATCTGTCTCACTGCAAGACACCAAATAAGAGAGCTGTCAGAATGAAGTGTGCTGAAAAGGACTACTTTATCCTTAAACCAGGCTCCTCCTTGGTCTATTCAAAATATTTTACTTTCCCCCAGTGACTTTCTGTAACTCTTTCTTTTGTTTGTTCAGATAGGAAAGGGTGGGGAGCTAAATAAGATGACAATCAAAACACAGATATAAGTTCACTGTCTAAGGAAGAAACGGATATTCTTTCAGCAAAAAAAAAAAAAAAAACCCTGCATTTGTTAAGTTTCAGTGCTTGTACGAAAAATATGAGGTTCAGAAATGAGTTTTTGCCTTTTGAAAGTGTTGTTTTGTATGATTATTATTTAACAATCACACTCTTCAAGAAGTTCTGGATTGGGGAGAACTGTCCTAATTTAGGCTAACCCTTTCTTATTCAACATATAAAAAGACAATGCTTTGTATCCCCTTCAGCTTCTCAAATAATGAAGCAAAGCAATAAAGTAATCTAATCAGACAAATACAATTGTTCTCGAAAAGTAAATAGTAAGACTTTGTTTTCTTATCTGATCGACCCTACTGCCTTTAGGAACAATCTAAGAGTCTGGAATTCAGGACTAATGTTACATTTCTATTTTACTCATTTTACTCAGTTCTTATCACTCTCCTACCTATAAGTATAACTACCTGTAACTGAACTTAGATTTGAAAATAAGCACAAGGCATTTTCTTCAAAGAATGAATTATTAAAGATGAAACAATAGGTACCAGAATTACTCCCACCCTGATCTGAGCTGGCTTTAAAAACAAAAGAAACGGGTTAGAGTGATAGCACAGCGGGTAGGGATTTGCCTTGCGCACGCAGCCGACAGGGTTTGGTTCCCAGCCTCCCATATAGTTCCCTGAGCACCGCCAGGGATTATTTGTGAGTACCGTCAGGAGTGACCCCTATGCCTCGCCGGTTGTGACCCAAAAAGAAAAAAAAAAAGGAAAAAAAAGGAAACGGACATTTTTCCTTTTTTGAAAGCTGTGAGAAAATTAGTGAACTTTGACTTTCATTTCCTTCTTTTAAGCGTCTAACAATGTATTCCGTAGAATGATTATCTGAGATATAGACACTTTCCTTCTCGGATTAGCCTGAAAATGGGGCGGGACATGGGGGCCAGACTTCGTATTCTCCATATGAGAGTTTAAGCACAGTACAAAGTTCCTCTGAAAGAGTAATGCCTAGGAACCTAATTAAACATTCAGACTACTAGACTCTAAAAATCCTGCAGAGTTTTGGGGCCGGAATGATATTTCAGTGGGTAGGGCATTTGCCTTTCAGAGCAGACCTGGGTTCAAGCCACCATTTCCCATATGGTTTTCCTGAATGGGTTGGAGGTGATTCCGTGAGCACAGAACCAGGAGTAAGCCCTGAGCACCACCATGTGTGGCACCCAAATACAAACAAACAGACATGTTGGAGAGCTTCTATTATTCTTGCCTAGAAGCATGGGAAACCTATTATGTAATCCAGTACCCTATAGAATCATTAAACAATGACGTGAACCATGGATTCCAAATAGAGTTTTCAGCTGTGTTCTTATGTGAGGCTTCATTGTCGAGAGCAGGACGGTGGTGTTTTGGTCGACTCTGCTTTGTTGGGACACATGTGGTCTTCTGGTTTTGAGATACGGGCAGAGTGCTGGGGAACGTGCACCAATGATACCATCTTTAATGCTGGGTACAGCATATACCAGAATGAGTACCAGAAGAGGTTTACTACTAAGCTTTGGTAATATTAATTGCACAAATTATCTTCTTGAGTCCTGTTTTTCTGAACTCTTTGGATAGATTGATTTCTCACATTTTGAGAAGTACTTACCACAGAATGATACAAGAGATATATAGAAAAAATAATTTATTAGGCAAATGCCTTCTTAATTAACTGCCCAATTGCCTAGAAATGGAAACTAGAAACAAGTATTTGAATATATATGTGTGTATGTATATATGTATATATATCCAGATTCAATCATGTTGTATATAAGATGTTGGGACTAAAATGGAGTTTTTATGTAGACTTGACATTAATAATACTTCTCCATAAAATTATTAGCAAATAACATGGTTATGAGTTAACTAAATTTTAGGAACCTGTCCCTTTTTATCTTCTATTTTGAAATTGAATGTGCCACTTAGCTAAAAGAAAATTGCAAAAAAAAAAATGTAAAGCAAAATAAAATTTTAGTTTCATGTAAATACACTTTTTTTTTTTGTCTTTTGAGTCACACCTGGCCATGCACAGGGGTTACTCCTGACTCTGCACTCAGAAATTACTCTTGGCAGTGCTCGGGGGACCATATGGCATGCTGGGAATCGAACCCGGGTCAGCCATGTGCAAGGCAAATGCCCTAACAGCTGTGCTATCGCTCCAGCCCCGTAAATACACATTTTACCAAGTATAGTTGGTCTTAGTACCTTTTTGTTTCTATGACATTGAAAACAGTGTTCTGAGAATACACACTTGCAAATACTAGTTTCAAAGTTCATATTGTTGAAGTCACTACCAGTGCAGAGTTATATTTTTTCTGAACTGCTGCAAGAAAGAGAAAGTATAATTTCAAAACATAACCTGTACACTTATGTGTCTGTTAATTGTTCTCAGCTTGAGAAAAAAGGTCTGAAGCAGAGGCACCCAGGGAAGAAAGCATTATGAGAACAGTCAGATTAGATTTGTGAAGACAATTAAGCTCAATTCTTTATGGCTTGTTCTTATTCTTAGCTATGAAATATTTCTTGCTGTTGAATCATTTGGGTTCCTGATAGCATCACTGAGGAAAAAAGATATTTATTAAATATACAAACGAGAACAAAGTAATAAATCTAGTTCTGTTCATACTGTGTGAAAATAAATTGAGGGACTATAAAGGTCTGTGTTGTTTGTGTGTGGATTTTCAGGGAATGTCTTTCTCATTTACTTTCCTGCAAATAAGTTTTTCAAGATTGTTGTCAAATTTTAATTATCTCCAGAAGACAGATAACAGGTAGTTAAATCAACTTTCTTTAGCAAAAGGCAAACACACATAAAACTAGAATGTTCCAGTTTCCACATGACCTTTAAGAAAAACATTTTGTAGTTGATGTGGTTTATCTATTTCTTATGGGTTGATCATGTTAACTGATCTAATGATTTGGTAGAGATGAGTTAACATGAGCCTTTATAGTATTTGAGTTCAGATAAACATGGGTATAGACATCCATTTGCTTTTTTTCTTGTATTATGTACTTCTTGAATAGAATGAGAAATTGTATTATCTTTTGTTTTTTCGATGAAGCCATCTGAATCAAAGTGCATGGTTTAAGAGTCCTCAAGAATGACACATTTTCACTTTAAAAATAAGCAAGTCCTTCCCTCATATGTAATTTTGAAGTGACTCTGAGGATAGGGAGACAAATTTATTGATAATTTAGAAATAGTCTAAAATGTGTTCCTTCATGGAAATACCACAAGATGTAATGGGATGATATCAAGAGATATCACAAAAAGTCTGTGTGTGCTCTCCTATGATCATTTATTTCTCTAACTTTTCCTGTGTAAATTTGTCATTACTAAATGTGTAGGCAGCTATTCCCTAGTGCATTACTTGGTATCATTATTCTGTAGTATATTCTTATCCCAAAGTGATTGTACCAAGAAGACGTAGAAGCATAGGGAGGTCTGCCATGAGTTTAGTGCAGGAAATATTTCATGTAACTTCAAGTGAAATACTCACCCGAAGCAGTGACATCTTTTTTTTTAACTTTCTTTTTTTCTCTAAAGTGTATATCTAAGAAAAAAAATTAAGCATGGTAGAGGAACATATATCCTCCAAAGTAGACCTATATATTTTTTGTATTGCCATGCTTATTTCAGGATTTTAGTTCAAAGTGGTCTACTCTAGATATGACTCATACTTTGGTGGGAATTCACTCTAAGATTAATAAGGATCAAATGAATTATTAACCAGAATTCTGACTGTGACCCATGTTAGAAAAATAACATGGCCAAAGAAGCTTAAAGTTTGTTAAGCTTCTGCAATCCATTTTCTCTTTACCATCTTATTATATAAACATCTCTCAATCTGACATTCAGAAGAATTTTTACAACATATTCGCCATTGGCACAGCTATCCATGAGACTTGAATTTAGAACTCAAACATTTTATCATAGGGGAGGGAAAGACAGTGGTTCATAAAGGGGGACATGGTGTCTCATAACTCTGTACTTGTTTCCTAACTCTGTACTTGCACAAAAGAAAAACATTCAATATTATTTTTACCAACTCACCAGTTATTAATCTCACTATGATACAATTATCATGTAAGTCTGTAGTATGGTATAATGCCAACTGTCTTCAACTGTATTCAACCACATTAAATTTATGCTTTTAGACTTTTTATGTTCTCACATACATTACACAACCATGTCCACATCAATGGAAGTTTTATTAGGCCAATAATAGTCAAGAAAGCACAGTAGTTAAGTATATATATATATATATATATTCATATATATATATATATGTTCACTATGATGCTATGTGCCTGGTATCCATGAGAATACCACATATCAGTATCATTTGATAAGGACTATGATGCTATATTGTCAAATATGGATGCTAATTCTATAGGATTAACATTGTCCAAACTCAGCCACAGATTTGTTATCAACTCCAAGCATCTCAAATTTTTGTGAATCATGTCTGTATTTCAGTTGCATGTTTATTTAGATCTGAATTTTGTCCTGTTGTATTTCTTATATATATCATAGATAGCTTTCATGCAACTGTTAAATATACCTACATATTATTGGTAAACATATTCCTGGTAACTCAGCATGTCCTTTACGTGGATAAAAAAATACTTAAATAAAAATGTATGGATTACCACAGTCACCTTCCTTTTACTCTCTAGTCAATAATTGATTACATTTTACCTAGCAAAATGGGTTTCTTATCATTCAGTACTTTAAATTCTAGATGATGATATTAATGATATTAATAATTTTTGCACTTTTTTCTGTGTATTGATCCAAGGAACCTAAAATCATGAATGTCATGTGAGTCACATCTGAAATAATAAATACTTTTTTTCTCATATGAGTCATTCTGTCCTATGAAAATTGTCTCGCTAACTACTGAACTATTATGTTGACAAAATTCTACAATAGCATTAAATGTCTTTACATTTATACATAGGATATAGTTCAGGCAAATAAGAAAGTTCTTATGTTTTTTCTTTCTTCTTTTAGAAATTTGACTATACTAGCTCATTTATTTACAATTTTCTGTTCTTTATCCTATCCTCATTATCAAAAACAGAATACTAACCCAGTAGTAAAAGTTTACTTTGCTTAAAATCTACAATAAATTTTAATAGAACAAAGTTTTATATAGGCAGTGATTAATTTAGATATAATTAAGCACCTATAGTAGTATTTTTAGCATTAATAATTTAGTGTAATTCCCTGGTTAAAAACTTATAGGTGTCAGGCCTGGAGCAATAGTACAGAGGGTAGGACATTTGCCTTCCACGTGGCCAACCCGGTTTGATTCCCAGCATCCCATATGGTCCCCTGAGCATTTCCAGGTGTAATTCCTGAGTGCAGAGCCAGGAGTAACCCCTGTGAATTGCCAGGTCTGACCCAAAAAGAAAAAAAATACGAAAAAAAAAACCCATAAAGGTGTCTCTGATTTGCTTCAATACTAGATCAAGATTAAGAGTTTTGCACAGGTACAACAGAGAGCCAAATTAAAGTGTATGAAAAGAGAAAAGTCACTCAAAGTTTAAAGAAAAATGTTATTTTTCCATGTTTGTTTCTTTAAAAAAAATTCATCAAGTTTTAAGAACCTTTTTTCCCCAAAAGCTAAAGTGATCAAAACCATTCTTTTTATTTTTTTTTTTGTTATAAATGATAAAAGAGAAATTGACCCTAGTTCACAAGAAGTAATTTCAAACGATTTGGAATTTTATTTTATTTGGGGGCAGTGATTTAAGTTATGTATCTTGTTGTTTTCAGTAGTACTGCAATGAGATTTCTTGGAATCCACCTTAGGAGTCCCCTCTAGTACTTGACAAATAAAGTACATCCAGAAACATCTAATTTTCTCGGTGACTTGAAGAAGCCACCTGAGTGGGAAACATTGCTGCTATCATTATTTGGGATGAATAGTTTCTCTGCTTTCAACAGGTAACCATGAGGTCTAGTCACCCCACTGGTGATTCTCAGCTGACAACGCCAGTGATTATTTAAATACAAGGGTCTGAGGATGTTGTGCAGCTGTGGCCTTGTGATGCTGAGGGTACCGGGACCATTGTGACAGTCTGTGGCCTCCTTCATGCCTTTTCCCACTGTGCTTGGAGCCTTCAGGCCTGTTCCCTGCAAAGCTCTGGGTCCCTGTGGTGTCAGGGATCTAACCTGGGGTAGCCACAAACCTAGCAAAGCCTCTAGCTGCTGTAGAGTTTCCCAGACCATATGACCTTTATTTGTAACGATCAATTTCAAATTATGGAGTTGAACTTCAGATCAGTTGTGTTTTACCCTACAGTTCTAGCTACTCAGTTGCTATCGCCTATTTCAGGCCTCATAATTCTCTTGAAATACTTATTACCCAGATTATGGTCTTTCCTTTCTTTTACCACACTCTCCTTTGGGTGAAATACTTTTGACTTTTTTATTGCTGGACCCTTTCTTGTGTTTAGGAGTCGAGTCCCTCTTATGTCTCAATAGGTGCTAATTTTGCTATAAAAATCTAAACTGCATCCTTCACTCTCTTCCAAAACTGCCTCTGGGGTCTGAATACCATGTTCTATCACATTTAAAGGACTCCAAACTTCCGTCCAAACATTGTCCAACATTACAAATATTCTAAAACATACAGCCGTAGGAATTTCTACTTTATTGGTAGTTATTACATCTATATGCTTTGAAAAATTCAACAATTTTGAGTTTTAATGGGTTTCTGTATTTTAATTGTAAAAGTACATGCTTGTATTCCTGGTGACCTCTGAGTACTACCGGATGCAAAAGTTTATTTTTAAATTTTATACCTGTGAGTTACACGCTTAGGATATATTGAGACTTAACAAAACGTTTTTGCTCTTTGGTATTGGGATAAAGGCAAATATGTGGAAAAAATGGAACAGAGAAAAGAGCATAGGAATAGAAAATAAATATGATCTTTATTTTTTTTCAATGTTGCAAGTGCTATTCAGTAAGATATAAAGAGAGTTTGGGGCCAGGATATTGTACTGTGGTTAGAGGGTGCAGGCCTGTCTTGCATCTCGGCCCAGAGTGATTCCTGGCACCACATGGCCGTCTAAGCACTGTAGGGTGTGGCGTTATATCCTCTGGTCCTTGCACTGAGCTGATGGCACTGTTGGCCTGTTGGCTGAGAGTCACCCAGGAAGTTCTCTTAGACCTTTTGAGCACCACCTGGTAGGTTAAAAATGCATATGCTTATTTTTGAAACAAATATTACTGAAATGATTTGACAACTTTTTTCTGTCTGTCTCCCTTCCTGTCTGCCTCCTTCCCTGCTTCCCTCTCTCTCTCTGTCTTTACTCTTTTTTTTTTTTTGGTTTTAGGGTCACACCCGGCGATGCACAGGGGTTACTCCTGGCTCTACACTCAGTAATTACTCCTGGCGGTGCTCAGGGGACCATATGGGATGCTGGGATTAGAACCCGGGTCGGCCACATGCAAGGCAAACACCCTACCCGCTGTGCTATCGATCCAGCACCCTCGGTCTTTACTCTTTACTCTTTCTCCTCTCTCTCTCCTTTCCCTCTCTCCCTCTGATCCATCATCCTCCTACCCTCAGTAAGTAATGTACTAAGATTTATTCATATATGGAGAAAGGCTTCTTTATACTAAGGTTTGAAAGTTTGCATGGGGAAAGGCCTCTTTTTCTAAACTTACTCGTTCTAATATAATTTTAGTTTCTGTAACCATGTTCTTTAAAAGGAGTAAGATCTCTGCTATTTTTTACTGTTACATGTTATCCTTGAGTATTGTCTAAGTTGAAATATGGTGGCAAAGAAAAGAATGCAAATTTTTTAAAGCTTCTGATTTATATTATTTAGCTACATTTTCCTATTTATGAGAATATTTCTCTAATATTAGCTCCAGCAAAGGAACAATCTGTTTCACATACAAATTACCTTTATAATTAGAAATGAAAATTATTAGCAGGAGGATCATGACATATATAGACATTTTATTTGATTTCTTTTTGTAATCAAGTTGAAATACAGTGTCAAGTAGTTTAAAGATAGTATGGAAATTTTTCTTTATGTATTTCTTGATGGAACCAAACAAACTTTCTGATTTACTTTTTCACCAAGCCTGGATACTATTTCCAGTATAAGCTCATAATTCAAGAAGGCTAATGCAGATCTAGCAGTCATATTATCTGGCCAAATCAGAAGAAAATTATAATAAGAGGACACCGTCAGTAGTAATTCTCTTTTAAGTTAAAGTTACACAATCTATTACACAATTGTTTTGCTTGAATAGCCCTCATTGAAAGTCATTGATAAAATAACATTCACATGAAAATGAATATGTGGGAATAAATCTCTATTTTTGTCTGCCCCAGTCTATAAAAAAATAATAGTTACATTACAGTGGAAAGGAGATAACTAATGTAAATTGATTGATATTTTGTCACAGTTGTCATGTAGTATTATCCATGTTTTTCTTTACCAATGTCACCTTTTTTAGTAAAATTGCTTTATTGACTAATTATCTGAATAATTAACATGTGTTTTGACACTAGAGAATCAATTATTTGAAACTAGTGATACTGAGTGAGCATGTATTATTTTGTGGAGTAAAAGGAAATGTCTCCACAAATAAGAATAGAAATACTCGGTCGTGAATTTTTATTTTATATGCTATTTATACACTCAAAAATTATATACCTATTTAAATGCAGTAATAGCCTATTTTTAAAGATAGAAAAGTATCCAAATTATGATTGTATTCTTTCTGGTTTTGGAAATAAAAGGGATTTTATATTTAAGAAGACTGAAGAAAGTCTTCTTTTCTTCATTTATAAATAGATAATTATTTTTGATGTAACATCACAGTTCAGCAGATAATACTTGCCAAGTTGGTGATGCAACTCAACTAATAGGCCCAAATAATGAAATTCCAAAGATGGTTCACGTGTCAGAATGCGTTCCTAACTTATTTTGAGCACTTATTTGGATGACAAGAATTAAACACATTCCAGTGAAAGACGTGTCAAAAATGGCATTTTGACTAGGATGATTACTTCAACAGGTTGGTTTTTATTTCCCTAGTTGGTTACTAGCTAAGTAGGGAAGGGGACTCTATTATCCAAATAGTAGGAGGGCCGTAGTGGTATCGGGAATGATTTTTGTTGTTTTTTTTTTCCCTTGTCCACACCTAGTGGTGCTCAGCAATTTACTCTGGCACAATGCTGAGAGGTCATTGATCTTCCTTGTAGGGCTTAAGGACCATGTGGTAACGGAAATCAAGCCTTCACTTCCTGCATGCATAATTATGCTTCATATTATTGAGCTCTCTGGCCCTAATTTTTTAATTTTATGTTTTAGGACTCACACACCCAGTAGTATTCAGGCCCAGGGGTACTAGAGATCCAATTCAGGGCCTCATTCATGCTAGGCAAGTTTCTCTGCCATATCTTCAAAACCCCTTTCTGTTTCAACTTGCTAAAATTTTACGTTTCTATCAAAGATAATAAATATCCAGTCCTTCATTAATCCACTCCACAAATATGTATTGAATACCACTTAACATGTTTAGGAAATGTGTGAGGCATGTTGAATGAAATTTCTATATGCAGTGAATTATGCATATTCACAAACATTCTTGTAAGAGCCATATCACTGACATTTCCATTTTCTCTGAGTCATGTCTCCTCTCTGACTTGAAAGGTCATTCTTCACTTACCTGGTCATGTCTTCTGCTTGCTGGAAAAGGATAAAAAAATGGAGTCTATTAACCCATTTGGATGCAGAAATTCAACTGTTAGAATAATATTTAATTTTGTTAAATAAATTATAAAATATATTTTTTGAACCTGTAGTTTAAATTTGCATATTTTGCAGTATCACTAAGGCCCATGTTCCCTAGAGTCCTTGCATTCAAAAAGCATATTTTTGTCACATGTAACCATAATACTTTGATCTTTCCTCCACAGTGTTCTTAAATGTCTTAAAATGGCCAAATGTTCATTATATAAAATAAAGCTTTTCTCCTAAGACTGTATTATCAATACTTTCATTCATTCTCATAAAAATGAGATAATACTGTCTTTTAAAATTTAGTCACTATGAAATTACAAAAAGATTTATGGATTTCAAGCATACAGTGTTTCAACACTGATCTCTTATCCAATGTCCACTTCCCTCCACCAATGCCCCCTATCCCTGTTTTCCTCCCACCTAAATATGAAGGGTGGTCTGCAATAAATTTTATCAAGACCTGTATTTTTCACTTTTCATGGACAGATTATTTCTGCTGACATTCAATATCAATCATTCACATACATAACTACGTTTTTGTCTAAACTTATCTGGAATATTTACCACTCAAGTAAAAACCTATTTGTCTTTTTTTCCTGTCGGGCGAGCTAAGTAGTGCTGCATGGTAGCACTGTTGGCCTGTCTGTTTGCTCGAGCGGGCACCCGTTACACCTCTATAAGACTTGTTGTTACTGTTTTTGGCATATTGAATATGCCACAGGTAGATTGCTAGGCTCTGCCGTGCAGGCGAGATACTCTCAGTAGCATGCCAGGCTCTCTGAGAGGGACAGAGGAATCAAACTCCGGTCGGCCACATGCAAGGAAAACACCCTACCTGCTGTGCTATAGCTCCAGTGGACTGGAGACCTAAGTAGTCAATACCCACACTAGTCAGCCAGCCTGGGATCTGGTTCCTCCTTATGTTGGGGGTTGGGGCTTCCAATGTGTTACAAGGAAAGTCCTATCTCCCTTTGAATATCAACTGATTGTGTCAAGGATAACAAAAATGTTTATAAAGATTACTCAAATTAGAATGTTGTCTGAAATGTGAAGATTTTCTATCTTCATAAGATTAGACTGCAAGAGGATATTGTGTAGCTAGAAAATGAGCCAAGAGATAGTACAGTGGGTAGATACCCAGCATCCCATATGGTCCCATGAATACCACCAGGAGTTATTTTTTAGTGCAGATCCAGAGCATCACCTGATGTGGTCCCAAAACTAAAAACAAAAACAATTTTTAAAATTTTAAGAAGAGAAAGAACCAATAGGTTCTTAGTTGAGGATTAACACAATACACTGAACATGTTGGGCCAGTGTTATCTTGTTATGACAAAGTCCATAACAAAATCCTCCCAGCATATCTCTGAAGCTAATTTTAGCAGGAAAAGCCTTGCTGAATCCATTCATGTGTCTTTTGGTCCCTAGAAGCCAAATCAGTTTTAGACATCAGGTTTAGCTTTCAGAGATTAGCACTAAAAAGAAATTTACAAAAAAGGAATAACCAGAAAGTGGAACAGACTAATCACTTAAGTTATAATGAGGAATATTGCCATAGGGACAATTTCTTTAATTCTTTTAAGATTAATGACAAGGTCCCTGAAGCAGACAGAGCTTAGGAATATATGAATCCTTTTTGATGGCCTTCCAAGACTTTCTCTTCAGGAAATCTTTACCTCCCACACACCACCCTCTATTTTTTGTTTAGTTAGTCATATATTGAAAGTTGGGTTTTGTTTTGTTTTTTTTAAATTAAAGTAGAAACCAATCCTGCTTCATAAGTGAATTAGACTAGAGTTGGAAATCTAATGCAAATTAGCACAGTCACTCTTCTATTAGTAGTTTGTCAGTTGAAACTATAGAGATTATTATTATTTTTTTTGTCTTTTTGGGTCACACCCAAAGATGGTTAGGAGTTACTCCTGGCTCTGCACTCAGGAATTACTCCTGGAAGTACTCTAGGGAGCATATGGGATGCCAGGGTCCAAACCTAGGCTGGCCACGTGCAAGCAAATGACCTACCTGCTATACTATCACTCTGGCCCTATAGAGATTATTTTCAGACTTCAAGTGTATTGAAGACTGGGTATTTAATATGTAAGCTAGGGACTGTGTTAGCATAACATGTGCACTATAAAACAAAGCAGCAAGCTCAGCCTGTTATGTGACTCAATAGTAAACCATGTGCTTTGCATGTGTGAAGCTCTGGGTTTGATCCCTGACACAGCTGACATATTAGAAATGCAGGGAAAAAAGGAGAAGCAATAGAGACATGTTCCTCATGACACGGGAATCTGATTTTGACACAAAAGTATGATTTTTGTGGGAAATCGTGGATTCTTATAGCACAGTCAATATGATTTAACTTGAGAAGAATCTGTTGCAGAAAATTGATCTTAACCGAATATTGAGGAGATAGAGGGAACCAGAATGGATTTTGAGTCATCAGTTTTGTCAATTGAAATAAATTGGGCTTGCCATTTCAACGTGGTGATAACAGGGCATATCTAAGATCAAAACCTTTGCTAAAACATGGATCAGGAGATTAGTTTAAAGGCTTGAGTGTCTTTTTCTGTTTATCTTCAAAACAAAGAAATTAAGATTCTCAGTCTGTACACAATTCAGCAGAATAATAAGAAAGGGAGGCTTACAAAATCGTTTATCAAAAAGGAATAACATGCTATCTTTTATACATGTAGGCTTGTGAGGTTTAGTTAGTCCTTAGGAGATATTATTAATTGCTTATATAGCCAGTTAAGATCATATAACAGATTAGATTAAGATTCAGAGTTTATTTAATCATAATAACATTCCCATTATCCTTCTACTTAATTCAGATGATGAAATCAAGACTCAAGGTACTGGAATTTCTTTCTTGGACAAGAAACCTCAGAAATTATACACCTTTAAAGTGGCTACATATTCTGTATACTAACCCTCCCCCTACACCATGCTACTTATTGTCTTTGTTTATGTTAGCATTATATTTATAATATTTTATATTTATAATTATCCCGAGGCTAGTTGGTATGCATTAAATATGAAAGAGCTCATGTTTAGATTTCAAGATATTTGGCTCCAAAGCCTATATGATTACCACATTGGGCTACTTAAAAATATGTTTTAAGTGCATTTGCGTATCTTTTGTTTTCCCTATTTTCAGTAAAGGGACAACCTTCTATTTATAAGATGCTTAACATGTTTGAGGAGGCCAGATTAGAGAACCAACTAAAATACAACAATGATACCTATAATAATGAATCTTGAACTGTACTGTGGAATATCTTTTTTTTATTAAACAAGTTTTATTGAATCATCATAAGATACAGTTGCAAACTTTCATGATTGCATTTCATTCAAACAACGCTCGAGCGCCCATCCCTCCACTAAGGCACATTTTCCAACACCATTGTTCCCAGTGTCCCACCTGCCACCCGCACCCTACCCCACTCCCTGGCTCTGTACCTGGTACAGTCCTTATTCTCTCTCTAATGTTGGGCTTTGTGATTTGCACTACAGATACTAAGAGATCATCGCCTTTGATCCTTGGTCTACTTTCAGCATACATCCCCAAACCAGGGTGATCCCTCCAATCACCATTTATGTAGTGATCCTCTCTCTTACCCAACTGTCTTTTCCCCCAGCATGTAGAACTGGCTTACTGTGGAATATCTTAAGTACCCTCTGAATGCAGTGGAATAAAATAGTTCTTAATAAGGGTAGACTTGGGGTCGAAGCAATAGTACAGTAGGTAGGGCATTTGCCTTGCATGCAGCCGACCTGTGTTCAATCCCTGGCATCCCATATGGTCCCCCAAGCACCGCCAGGAGTAATTCCTGAGTATAGAGCCAGGAGTAGCCCCTGAGCATCGCTGGGTGTGACCCCCCAAAACTAATTAATTAATTAACTAATTAATTAATTAATAATGGTAGACTTCTCGGAGACATGTTTCTTGTTTGCCTTCAAATGGAGTGAAGCAGCAGAACATCATAGGGTTTTGTTTTATTTTGCTTTACCTTTACAGTAATTCAGTACCTGAGATTCTCTGCAGGAATAATTTTGCTGAAATTTGTTGAACCAAGTACCACAAATGGGATGACATAAATCATATCGTCACTGTTACAAACGCTAGACAACCCGGATCCCACTGTTGGAGGGATTTGTTTCTTCTCAGGATTTACTCCTTCTCCGGATGGTCATGTTCTCCTGGCTTCTGTGCATCTTAACTTAGAACCGTCACTTAATTCTCTGCTATGAGGTTTTGTTCTGTTTTGTGTTTTGTTTTGCGGTTGAGGGGCCATACTCAGATATACACAGGGCTTACTCCTGGCTCTGTGCTCTCTTTTATGACTTTACATGGCATTTCTCCTATGTGTGTGTATGTCTATATCTTCATCTTTATATAATGACACTCAGAGTACTGATTTAGCATGCATCTAATGAGTTCAGATTAATATATCTAATTACATCTATAATAACTGTTTCCATTAAGATTGCATTGTGAAGTACCGGGATCTAGGCTTTTCAAATTGTGAATTTTTGAGGAGACACAAGATTCAGGGCCAGAATGGGGGTGTCTTTATAGTTTGAGAATCTGTAACCTCAGTCTCCTATTTGCAACTCGATATTATTATTAATAAACCTCACTGTGTAATTCCCTTCCCTTTTTCATCAATTCCCTCGCTTCTAGATGTTTTCTGCATTGTCTCATCTTCCTAACTCCAGTCTGCACTATCTTTTACCACAAGGTCTTTATCAAAAGAGAGTTTTAGTCGTACATTTGTACTCTGGAGAGAGGAATGGCTAACTACATCACTTCCATCTGTTTTGGGTGATAAAATTTTCCTTATATTCTCTCCATGCCGTAAATCCAGCATTATTTTTAGACAGTTGTGAAATTGTTCTGTTCACATCTTTTGTCAAAAAATAAACCAATCAGTAAATTTTACTGGGAAGAAAGTCTGTGTCATAAATTTCCTTTACAAACATCATAAATAGTCATGCCAAGAAAACGCTGATTTTAATTCGTTGTTTTTATTCTGTGTCATTCTTTTTGAAACTGATGTTTAAAACTCTGTTCTGCCTGACATCCATATTTAATATAGATGTATTTGAAATTGCTGACTCAGCCCACAACCTATTAAAAGCATCATCTCTCCCTTTTGTTTGTTCCCCACCCAAAAATGCTACTTCTTAGTATGGAATATTTATTTAGATCTTCTTCCCTCCTGCCAACAGCTGCAGGACCCATGCTACTTACTATTTATATGAAACCAGATAGGCATTAGGAATTTATAATAAAGAGGAGATGCAGAAAATCCATTTCAGTTTTGTGTAAAATAGAAGCTCCAACTATTATTATCTTTTTCATCCATTCCCCATCTTTCCTAAAACCTGACCAATAGATTTTCCTAATGCTATAGATTTTATATGATTATTCGATGTAGAGATTATAGTATTTGTTTATATTTAGCTGCTGAACATACATTCATTGACAAAGTCATGCTTACATTTCATTAGTTTGTATTACTCATCTCCAGTTAGACCATCTGAGAATACTTCATTCTAGCTTAGTGTCCCACCAACTGTTGCCTGGATTTGGCAAGGAAGATAGTCGTATACCTTTTGAAAGTTTTTTTAAAAAATTAAATTAAAAAGTGAAAGTGGTTCAGAAATAGTAGAAAATTCTCATAACCATATGTGATAATTAAGAATGCATTAGTTCAGTAGCTCTATAATTGCCTATAAGGAACAAATATATTTCATTTTTATAACTCCATAGAACTTTTAATGGACATTTTATCTATTAGATTTCAATTTCTAAGAGGAAAATGTTCTTCATCACTTCTGTTATGTAATAGATGATGTCTTAGTTTACTTTGGTCAGCTGACAGGTAAAAATAATATGCTTCATACCCCATTTATAAGTTTGAATAACTGTTCAAAATTAAATCTATGAAGATACTGAAAATTCCTTTCTTTACATTGTCAATGTGTCTGCTATTATTATTTGGGTTAGGAGATGGAAATAAAACAGAAGAGAAGAAATATTACTGCATTCAGACCTCTATGTATTTTATAATGTACATAATTTTTTTTCTAGATAATACATAAGGTTTTCTTCTATGCTGTGTCTCTGAATAAAAATTGAAATTATTTTTGAAACAGTAGAAGTAGTCAAGTGTCCTAACCTACAGACTTTCTGTCAGTGATACTATAACAGTGTAGATTATTGAGTAAAATTGAAAATTTAAGGAAATTCTTAGATTTTATACTAGCCATTATATACTGTAAATTGTGGAAATCTTAAATTATAAATTGTTTTGTTATCAAAAGAAAGTGCAATGGGTTAGGATTAGAAGTCTTCTTCTTTTTAATATACTCCCATATTACAAATGACAAAATATAAAATTTATTGAATTCAAAAGTCCTAAGATCATAAAAGATATTGATTACAGAATAGTAACAACAAAAATCTTCTGTGTCATGGTTGGTTACTTATCTAATATGGCCTTAGATGATTTTGGTAAATGAAAAAACAGAAAGCACCTAGTTTATTTAAAGAAACAGAATTAAATAGGTTGTCAGACCACGTCAGCAACACAAAATAAAGAAATTGAGGGGCTGGAGCAATAGCACAGCGGGTAGGGGGTTTGCCTTGCACTGGGCCAACCTGGGTTCGATTCCCAGCATCCCGTATGGTCCCCTGAGCACCGCCAGGGGTAATTCCTGAGTGCAGAGCCAGGAATAACCCCTGTGCATTGCCAGGTGTGACTAGAAAAGCAAAAACTAAATAAATAAATAAAAATAAAGAAATTGGATTAAATAAATGAGATTGTAAATGTCAGGTTTATATTATATAAATAAGGTTTCTGGAGACTGTAGAATTAATGCAAAAAAAGATAATAGTAACTCTGGAAAATAATGATGTGAGATAGAAACAATTCTACTGCTTTTAGTCTGATTTATTACTTTTACAAGGAAGCTGGATGACATCCCCTCTAAGAGAAAAAATAAAAGATACTACAGTAAATAAATTTATTGTTAATAAATTTTTATTTCCTAAATCCCTAATGTTTATTATCTGGTTACTGTTTTGTTTATTTTTATTTAATTTTCTCTTGACATTCATTTGGCTTTATGTTTATTTGGATATCTTATTCAACTTTAAAACAAAAGTGTAGTAAAATTAGAAAATTAATTCTAAATGCCTTTCACATTGTAAGAATAATGCTGTTTTGTGTGCCTTTTTTTTTCTTTCTAAGAGCTGTACTGGATTTAGTTGTATTTAATTTTGATAATAAAACCACTGACTAACAGTTTGGAAGACCCTCACGTTTTTGGATAAATTGTTATAGACAAGAGTTATTAGAAGAATTAGTTGCAAATTATTACAATTTCACTGACAACAAATTCTTAAAATGGTCTTTAAATATTTACATGAAAAGATGCCACTACCTGATATTGTAATATTTCTAACTTTTTACTTTTCTCATAGCTAAGGTTCACTTTGGAAGATGTTTCATAAGCCTTTTAGGAACATAATCATTTGAATGATTTCATTTTTCCGTAAGGTTCCTGATGCTTTATGGCCAAGAAAGTTCTGTTCTTTTACAAAAGTCCTTTTACTATAAAAATACATAATAAATCATAAGAGCAATAAATTAGGACAGTGAATTAAAGGAAACTAACTTTGATACTACTCAGTATAATGTTGATCTTTCATTGTCAAAATAATTTTAAGTAATGAACTCTCTCAGGCTTTCCATATTTTTATAAGGGTCTTATGTGCTATTCAGTGTGATAAGAAGAGAAATATGAAGGAAGTGAACTTTTCAATATGGGAATCTGCTAGTTACTCAGAAATATATACTTTAAAGAAATGATTTATAACATACTGAAATGACATGAATTAAATGATATAATACCAGAAGAGAAAGTAAATTTCATATTAGAGTGGTAATCACTGTCACTGTCATCCCGTTGCTCATCGATTTGTTTGAGCGGGCACCAGTAACGTCTCCCATTGAGAGACTTATTGTTACTGTTTTTGGCATATCAAATATGCCACGGGTAGCTTGCCAGGCTCTGCCATGCAGGCGCAATACTCTCAGTAGCTTGCTGGGCTCTCGAGGGGGGCGGAGGAATTGAACACGGGTCAGCGGCATGAAAGGCGAAAGCCCTACCGCTGTGCTATCGCTCCAGCCCATTAGAGTGATAATAGCAATATTATTTAAAATTTATTGAGCTCTATCATAGTGTTGCCTCTTTATCTTTTATCTTTAAAAATTATGTTCTTCAAATTTTGGCATATAGAATTTATGTGGAAAAATATGGCGAAACATGTACTTAAAGATAGTTGACTTACGAAAATGTCTATATAATAAATAATGATATCAACACCAACTCCCATTATTTTATGGGTACATATTGACTATTTTACTGTGGGTATATAGCATTTTTCTAGGCAATAAGCAAAAGAAAGAGCAATTATTTCCTCAAAGAGCAATTAGGCCTGGGCCAGTGAAGTAAAACAGTGAGCCGTGCTTTTGCCTTGCATATAGCTGATGCAAATTTAAACCCTGGAACCCCAAATGGTCCCACAAGCCCTGCCAAGAGTGATCTTTGAGCACAGAGCAAGGAGTCAGCTCTGAGTGCCAGCAGGTGCGACTCTCAGACAACAACGTGATGAGTCCAGATGAAAGGGCAAGTGCATGAGTGATGAGACAGACATTTTAAGACATTTATTAGGAAAACACAAACTACTTTGTGAGAAAGGGGAAAAATAATCTTTTAAAAATATCATTTCAGTTAACTTTGCCCCTATACTCTAAAGGTAGCATTTTGTTGGAGTCTTACAAATGTTTACAAATGTTGGAGTTTTACAGAGAAGTTAAGCAACTTCCGACAGAATATAAATGTCACAATATAGCTGACTCCTAAGTACAGGTTCAAATTCCCATATTAAAATACTCCCATTAATGTCAGTCTCCAGAGACC
Organism: Sorex araneus; assembly: GCF_027595985.1. Taxonomy (NCBI): domain Eukaryota; kingdom Metazoa; phylum Chordata; class Mammalia; order Eulipotyphla; family Soricidae; genus Sorex; species Sorex araneus. The sequence goes on from NC_073309.1 coordinate 17,447,340, forward strand.
AATGATTTGACAATTTCCAGAAAGTTTGGGGTAATCTATGGTTGTGAATAGAGACAACATCATGTTTTTTAAATAGGCCATATATTTTTTTCAGCCCTCTAGTCAGTTATTGATATTTTCTAAAAAAAAAAAAGTGATGTTCAATTCAATTCAGGTTTCACTAAAGATATATGTGCATATGTTCATTCTGCTCATATAGTTTCATAGCCCACTGCCTTTACTATGCTCAGATTTCATCTTTGAAGTTATTTATGTTCCTGGAACATCATATATTATGGACGATGGCCATACAAATGTGGATAAATCTACTCTTTTGACTCTGTACACTTTTGTCTTTTATTTGATGGCCTCCACTTGTATGAAGTGAAACAAAATAGTGAAACTAACTCTAAAAGACTATTTTTGGCCATCAAATATGGATAAGTATTCCATAGCTCAATGTTATGGGAAGCATTAAGACCACCTTATGAAATAAACAGAGCTTAAAAAATGTCATTCTGCAGTGTGTGTCTCAGCTCAATCAGATGTTTATGCTCATGTTATTTTATCTTTGAAACCTTTGAAAATATGTCAGCAAGTATCTGCTTTCATGTGGTTAAGAAATATTTTTAATAGAACACACTTTCCTTAACAGTAGTTGTCTTGTTTTAATCTTACAAACACAAATAAATGCAGTGGAAATAACTTCAGTCAAAAAGCAGACATTAGAAGTAGTAAAATGAATAAATCTTATTCAAATTCAGCACCGACAATGATCAAAGAGTATTTTCATGGAATAATAGATTAGAACTTATTCCAAATAAGAGAAATGCTCCTATCATTTGATTATTTCATCTTTATTTCCTAAATAATTAATCCAGTTTCATTTTTCACCAGGCTTAATAGATAATCCCTCAGGAAGGGAAAAAATGATTTCAAAGTGACTATTTCATTCTTAATACATACATTCCAATTTAATGCAGAATTTTAAAACTTGTCTCAGCATTGCATTTATTTTTTTTATTTGAGAGAGTCCCCACCCCTTGCCTCTTGGCACCCCCTCAATGCTCTTAGCTGAGTGTCCCTTGGGGCCCGAAGCATTTACTTTGAAAACATATATGCATCTTGGAGAGTCCGGTATGCTACCAAGAGTATCCTACCCGTAATGAAGAGCCTGGAAAGCTCTCCATGGCATATTTGATATGCCAAATACAGTAACAGTAACATTCCCCTGACCCTGAAAAGCGCCTCCAATCGTTGGGAAAAATGAGTAAGGACAGGCTGCTAAAATCTCAGGGCTGGACGAATGGAGACATTACTTGAGCCCACTTGAGTAAATCTATGAACAACGGGACAGGGATGACAGTGATACAGTGATACAGTGAGAGTTCCCCAAAGTCAGTGTTCTGACTGCTGGCTGTTCTATACTATTCACCATATATAAATATTATAAAAAATGTTTAGAAAAAAGTCAAAGTAACAAGGAAAATTTATTCAAGAGATACTTATTGTTCAAATCCCATTTTATAACATATTTACTGAAACTGATTGGTGTGTTAAAATTAAATTCATAATTACTGAATTATTAAATCTGTAATCTTTGATTTTCCTTCAATGACAAAGTATTTTTTTTATTTTCTAAATTTTTTAATTGAATCACCATGAGCTACAGTTACAAAGCTTTCATGATTGAAATGATCAAACACCCATCCCCCCACTAGTGCACATTTTCTACCACCACCAATGACCCCAGTAACCCTCCCCCACCCTGCCCCATGCTGCCCCTCCCCCTGCATCTATGGCACACAATCTCCCTCTTTCTCTCGACTTTTGGGCATTATGGTTTGCAATACAGATACTGAGAGGCCATCATGTTTTGACCAAGTATTTTTAAAAAGGGATGGAAAATTGCACTCCCTTAGAATAAGTCTGAAATCTGTAGTAATAAATTATAATTTAATGAAAAATTGGTGAAGCAAAGTAATGTAAATTTTTAAGGCAAAATCAAAAGTAGGCCATATTGTTACTGCACATTTGTTGTGAAGTCCCTGTGATAGTTAATTTTCATTCATTCTCTACTTATTTATACCCACAATTTTACTAGACCCCAAACAATGATGACTAATATGTAACGCCTTCAAATAAACTATTTTCTTAGAGATCAAGCCTTAAACAAAATTCAAATAAATTATCAGTCTACAACATAATATGATTAGCCTCCAATGTTATAGAGAGGAAAGGAGTACAACTATTACGAAATGACATGGTCACAAAACAATGCTCCCAAGGAAATTGGTGTCAGATTGTACAGAATGTAGTGACATCTCTTGACTATGGGAACTGATACTTATAAAACCTTGCTTAATGAGATAGACACTAGGTATTCTTTAACCAATTTGTACTTTTTATTTATTTGGGTATTTTGGGCCACACTCAGTGGTGCCAAGGGCTTACTCCTAGCTCTGTACTCAATGATGGGTGGGACTTAAGGGACCATATTTAGTGCCAGGAATCAGGTTTAAGGTAAGTGCCCTACTTGCTGTCCTATCTCTCCAGGCCCTCTTATACTAATTTTATGGAAAACAAAAACATTTAGTCTTAGGTAAAGTAACTAGCTCATAGGGAATAAAGTGAGTGAATGTACTTGGGGATAAAATGTTAAAGAAAGTATACTATGCAGGCGATGTCTATGTGTGGATCATCTTTACTTCCATAGCTAAATCTTTATGTTAGGAGTATTGGAAAATATAAATTTACAGATTTTCCAAATCTGTAAATTTGGAAACTTTGAAAGATAGACAAAGGATTAAATTTTTCTCTTGAATCAGTAATTTGGAACGGTTGATACAGCCGGAAGTTGGAAGAATTTGAGTGGTGTATAAATAATCCTTAGAAAAATTTGACATCAGAAATTGAGAAGAATTTGTGGTCATGATATATAGAAATATTTGAAAGAAGTGTAAAATTAAAAGATGCAAATAGAGAAATAAACATACATGATGGGTGGTGACTGAAATAAGGGTGGGGAATGACATCTATCCTGTGCCAAGAAATAACTGTAATTACTATGAATCTCAACTTCTCTAATTCATCCTTGATTATAAATACTCTATTAAGACAATTAGTATTGCTTATCAACAAATCAAAAACAGTATGGTTCAGATAATAACCTTCACAATTTTGCACAGGTCAGACATGAGAGGGCTTAATTGTGTCTCATTTTAGAGTCCTTTCCTATTCCCCAAACATCCCCCCAAGGCTCTTCAAGATATTCAGTGGACTAAAATCCTAAGAATGTGCCCATACAGTCATAAGTTAGACAATAAAATGTGTCTTATATGTAGCCTCAACTAAATAGATAAGTGCTTTATAAAAGAGTATAGAATATCTGGAGCATTCTCTATAGCTTACATTTAATCACATCAACCTTAATTATAATGTTATTGAGTAATCTTCATTTTAAAATTTTTATTACTCCATCTTGTTCTTACTTCTCTAACACAATTAGAATAGTTTCCCGATTGTACCCGAAAGCATAGTATATAGGAAGGCAAGGCTAGAGCATCCATCTTAACATTTCATCCCCTTATGGAAATACAGATTCTCTCTTGTGCAGCAAACTAATTAAAGTCTCTTCCCAACACAATATACAAGCAGCACATAAATATTTAACGGCTTAGTTTAGCATTTTTATTAGATTCTATGATACATCAAAGTATACACGGCTTAAAATCTGAATCTAAATGATATAGTGCTTTTGAAAACCCCATCATGCGTGATGTATTTTACCAATAAAATTTAAAGAAAACATTTAGGCCATACTAAGAAAAACTATTATTCTTTACTTATTCTATTTCTTGAACTTGAACATTCACCATTTATGCTTTCAGGAGTAGTAAGTAGCACTGGATCAACTACCAAGGTACAAAATTACAAGAGTGATATGCCACGTAATGTGGTCCAGTCCTGCCCTTTAAGAATTCATTGCATGGGCTAGAAGTAGAGTGTAAACTTAAGCTTAAGGAACTTGCCTTATATAGGGGTGACCCTGCTTCCATCCCTGGAATGGACGTGGTCCTCACTCTCTACCAGTCTTGAGTTTTCCTCCATCTATTTCTGGTCCCTTTGAAGCTTCATCTGATTTTCCAGGATTGTTTTCAGAATTTCAGATTATTCTCTATTGTCAGAGTTGAAATGGATCAGCTTCTCAACAAGGTCTCACCATCACAAAGTACCTTATCTTTGCCATTAGTTTGGGGTTACCATTCCAGTACACCTGTTCATTCCAACAAACTCTGTAGGAGTGCCAGTTATATGGGAGGTTACCAAACTGCCCACATGACTTAAATGTCAAAGATCATTTATATATTACTCTAAAAATGTATTATTTCTGTGGGATGCTATCACTGTCATCCCATTGCTCATCAATTTGTTCGACTGGGCACCAGTAACATCTCTCATTGAGAGATTTATTGTTACTGTTTTGGGCATATCCAATACGCCACGGGTAGCTTGCCAGGCTCTGCCATGCGGGAGCAATACTCTCAGTAGCTTGCCGGGCTCTCTGAGAGGGGCAGAGGAATTGAACACGGGTCGGCCGCGTGAAAGGCGACTGCCCTACCGCTGTACTATCGCTCCAGTCCGTGTGGAATGCTAATTACTATAATTTACTCTTTTTAATGCTATATATGTGTATAAGTTATATTATTTCTATAGATGGGGTTCAATTCCTCCTTTCCTCTCAGAGAGCCTGACAAGCTACCAAGAGTAACCGGCCTGCATGGCAGAGCCTGGCAAGCTACCCGTGGCGTATTTGATATGCCCAAAACCAGTAATGGAGAAGTTACTGGTGCCGGCTCGAGCAAATTGACCAACAACGGGATGACAGTGATACAGTGCTATAAATGGAGTTCTGCAGAACTGTGTATAGGGTTTCTGGGGACAGTTCCCCAGTGTTACATACTTGACGAGTCACGCCTAGGGCGTGATGCTTCTACAGCCTTGCAGTGCTGAGACACCCCAATAGTGCTCAAGGGTTTTAAGGTCACACATGGCAATGCTCAGAAAGCCACATGATGTGAGGAATTGAACCGGTTGGCTATCTGCAGAGCATGTGCTCTCGCCCCTGAACAACTTCCCAGCCCATCTTCTGCCTACCATCGTTTCAGACCTTCAAGACGACACCTAGTGGGGCCTGAAAGCAGTGCAGGCAGGATGTTTGTTTTCCATGTGGCAAACCAGTTTCAATCCCCAGTGTCTCATAGGGATCCCTGAGCACCTCCAGAAGTGATTTATGCGTGCAGATCCAGAATTCAGTGCTCAGTTCCCTGAGCACTGTTGAATGTGGCCCCCCAAACAAACAAACAAAAAACAAAGCCTAGTGGTGCTCGGGAGAACATTCCTTGCCAGAGATTGAAACAGGGGCTCTCTGTATCCATCTCTTGAAGCAATTTCTCTCTAAAATATAGCTTTAATTTATTAAAAAAATATTAGTTGCAAGGGTCTCAGAGAGCCCGGCAAGCTACCGAGAGTATCCGCCAGCATGGCAGAGCCTGGCAAGCTACCCATGGTGTATTCGATATGCCAAAAACAGTAATAAGAAATCTCGCGATAGAGACATTACTGGTGCCCGCTCGAGCAAATCGATGAGCAGTGGGATGACAGTGACAGTGACGGTGAGGATATATATGTTTATATATTTTAAAAGTAGAATGTTACCACAGCTACTATTGAAGTGCCAGTATCTGTCCACCAATATCTCTTAGAGCTATTTTGAAGAGCTATTTTGAATCAAATAAAAGTATATTACTATTGTTACTACTGTGGAATATAAAATATAGCAGCTATCAAGTGGATAGTCAACGAGAAACTAACTGTTTCATGTGCTCACCGTAGAAAAAAAGTTAATGATCTCAATTTATGTGAAAATTAAGAATATTCTTCCTTCACTTCAAATATACCCAAACCATGAAAGTTCTACTGTCATCAGAATTAACAACAGTAGCAAAAGAGAGTAAAAATGCTGAATTGTCAAAGAAATTAGGGATCTTGAATGCAGACGCTTAGCCATAACTAAAAGTAATATTTGAACATAAGAGATATGTGGACAAATGGAGGGAGCTCTAAAGTTGACACATAATTCCTCAGGCCGGAAGGTGAAGCTACCTGAAACAAGGGGCAATATTTAGAATTTCTTACAAAAAGGAAATCTTATGGGATTCAAATTTTTTTATACCATGGCATTATGGTTTGGAGATGATCTCAACTGAGTCAAGGTGTTGCAGATAAGCCTTCAAAATTTTCTGCATCCTAGCTCCCCTTGAAAATAGAAAGAAGATTGTGACTGAAATGTGAAAATATGAGGAGAGAATTGGTTGTTGTGTAATTTCCAGTAGTTAATAAAAGACTCTAAATTCCTCATTCATAATTTCATCATCCCTGCCATATCTGAATCTGGTTGCCTAGGAGCTGTGCTTTTGTCTTTGAGTGCACCTTGTAATTTTTGTTGATATTAAGATGAAATGAATCACCGTTGGTGGCTTTGAAAGGTTCTGCTCTAGTAAATGTGATTCTCTGCGCCTCCCCACCTGTATATGTCCAATTTAGTGAGTAGTAGGCTTTTTCTGTGACCTCACATTTCTGACAAATTTAAGACAAATTCTTTATTTTCAAGTGAGCTTTGTACTTGAAGTTAAATAGTCACAGCTTTCACTTTAGCTATAGGGGTTTTACTTTTCCTTCATCACTATTCTATAGATTAAATCCAATTTTTAAATTTAAAATATATAACTTTAGTCTTTGTTCAGTTTTCTGTTACTTGCCTATTAATTTCAGTTTTTATCCATTTTCCTTTGTCAATTTGCTCATAGTTTCACATAAATTGAGATCATTAACTTTTTTTCTACTGTGAGCACATGAAACGGTTAGTTTCTCATTGACTATCCACTTGATAGCTGCTATATTTTTATTCCACAGTAGTAACAATAGTAATATACTTTTATTTGGTTCAAAATAGCCCTTGATTCAAAAAAGACTATCAAAGTGATGCTATAACAGATAAGGCACTTTCTTTGAATGCTGCTGACCCGGGTTTGATTCCTTTCACCACATATTGTCCCTGAGCCTTGCCAGGAGTGACCCCTACATACAAAACCAGGAGTAACCCCAAAGTCCCACTAATATTTTCATTGTTTTCTGGGTGCTCCACAGGTGATGCTCAGGGTTTATTCCTTGTTTTGCTCAGGAGTCACTCCTGCCAGCCCTCATCACAATCTACATTTTATATAACCCCCCCTTTTATTTTTTTTTGGTTTTGGGACCATATTTGTTGTTTTTCCTGGTTCTACTCTGACAGTGCTCAGAGGACCGTATGGGATGCTGGGAACCTAATCTGCGCTGGGTGTGTGCAGGGCAAATGCCCTCCCTGCTGTACTACTGCTTGGGCCCCATTTTACACCCCCTTGTTAAAAAAAGTTTTTGAATCCGCCACCTTTTCAGAGCCTATTGGACAGCCAGGTATGAGTTTAAACACCCCTTCTTTTTTTTTTTTTTGCTTTTTGGGTCACACCCAACGATGCTCAGGGGTTACTCCTGGCTTTGCACTCAGGAATCACTCCTGGTGGTGCTCAGGGGACCATATGGGATGCTGGGAATCGAACCCGGGTTGGCCGTGTGCAAGGTAAACGTCCTACCCGCTGTGCTATCACACCAGCCCTTACACACCTTTTAAAATATAGTTTCTTCCACTCATTGTTGAGCTTATTAAACACTGGGACACTTAATTGCACCCAGTGAAGCTAGCCTGATTCCATGTATAATTATCAAGAAGTAACTTATCATTTATAGAATAACCTTTTATTTTCTTTCAATTTAGCTTTTGAGTATCTGTGCAGAGATGACTCATTGTGGTTTCTATTTGAATTTTCCTAAGGACTAAAATACTGAGCAAGTTTACAGTTCATTTTCTAAATGTATTTTTGCTTGTTTGCTTTTAATTTGTTTATTGCTGTTGAATATAAAGTTTTTAATGTAGAGTATAATCTTTCATTGAAAATATGATTTATACTTTCTTTCTCCTCGTAATCAGCTTGTGTTTATATCTTTCAATAGTCAGAGACCAAAGACTTAATTACTAATAAGTCATTTCATTCATCTATTCCATTTTTGGGTCATGCTGTGGTGTTATATCTAAGAGGAGTTAGCCTAAGGCAAGATTTTTCCCAAGTTTAAGATTTTACATTTCATTATGTGACACTTCTGAGATAATTTGTGAAAAGACAAAGGTTAGGGTGAAGTTCATTTACGAATTCCTTCCAGTGATTCTCAGTGCTGATCATTGAAATTGGGTCAGGCATACTCTAGACCCTAACTGCTCTACTACTTACCCCTTCCTTTGATATACTTCTGGAGAATCATGTATTTACTAAATTTATCCTTATAAACTGCCTTTGTGTGTTAATGCGTGTTTTTTCATTATTGAGTATAATATTAGAGAAATAATTGCAAAGATATATCTTATAGCAGTGGCTAGGTATAAAAGACGCATTGCATATATGCCTTTCTGTTTTGAGTTTGCTATTTCTCACTCAACTCCAAAATGAGTTACTGATAGAAGTTTCTAAGTTTGCTATGAAAATTAAAATGACATATGCATCACCTTAGAGATTTCCTGGTGCACAGTAATACTTTATAGCATCCAGTAATTGGCTTTGCATGTAGTATTTGTGGAATTGCACTTCAAAGTAGAGTTAGCTTCCATTTTGGGAGTCTAGTCAAGAAGAAACATGCTACTGAAATATTGAAATTTCAAAATTAAATGAAAGTTCTAGTGAAATAATAATTTGGTTTTCATATAATATCTTATATGTTAACATGAATAAAATGGAGTTATAATTACTTTACAAGGAGCAGACGGTATTAAAAAACACCCCCCAAATAGAAGAGAGCCCAGAGTAGGCATATGATGAGAAGAAAGCCATTGTAGCTCAAGCAGAATAAGAGTCAGGCTACAATATAGGAGCATTACATGCGATGGAGTAGTTTGGTTTTCATTTTTAAAGCAGATAAAAATGTTTTGTGGACTTTAGCAAGAAGCTTAAGCACACTGCTGTGTAGAGGATAGACTGGAGAGAGAAATTTGAATGAAACTACATTTGGGTAAAGTATGGATGAAGTTGTACATTAATAATACACTATGAAAAAAATAGAATCATGATGGCAGTGTTGGTAGGACTGATGTTAAGGCTACTTATGACTATGGCTCTTTGCAAAAGGTTTATAAATTAAAATGATATGGAGAGATTGACTTTTTGAGGGACATATGCTTTATATGATAGATATTTTATGTCATAAAAACACCGACAAGGAAAACATATAAAATTAGTCTATTTCATACTTCATTAACGACAGTAGGAGAAGGAGTTGCCTGCTTTTCTTAAGCATTTACTGGTCCTTGCAGGTAAGCAAGAGATGTTAAAGCTAATTCTGAAAATTGGAGTGGTATTTAAAATACCTCAACTTAAATACTTAAGAGGGGTTAGAATCCATTTTTATTTTAACATAACATCTCAGCAATAGTTTTGTCATAACATAAAGCTGATTAGATCAAGTTTTCTCTCTTCATTTCATCAGATTGAAGTTTTGTTCATCAATAAAAAAAAACAGAGCAGTCATACAGAAAAGTCATCATTCCATCGGTTCCCTGATGCATCTGTAAAACTATTAAGAACCAAAGAGGAGGCTAATGAAGAGATCTCCTGTGGTTACAGAAATTACATGCTTTGATCTTTTCCTCCAGATATTTCTTTTGTTTCTTCTGCAAGATCTGGGAAAACTATAGTTACTTGGGGAAGCTGCCTCTGTTTCCCCAAGAGCTTACTCTCTGGAAGACCAGAAATAAATACTAGGAGGAACAATTTAACTTTCCATTTCTTTATAAGTGTGCAGATTAATTAAGGTTGACTAATCTTCTATTATTTCTGTCTACACACACACAAACACAAATGTATTCACATATCATATTTTTAGTGTCATGATTTTGAGAAAGCAACAATTCCCATTGTTTCTATGTTTCTGGATATATCTAAAATCTTCCACTTGGGAAATACACACACACACATACACACATATATGTATATATATGGACTATGGAAATATGTATGTGTTTATATAGAGATAGAAAAGTATTATATATGTACATATATATACATATATATATATATATAAAGTGTCATTATCCTCCTGAAAGTATAGATAGCACAACTAGGTAACCACATTTGTCCTTGAGGAAAGTATTGAATAATATCAACTATATAAAAATCCTCTAATGCCACCTCTTTAATGCTACCCCAAAATTTAAAAGAATTAATGTGAATTAAAAAGAACCCAGCCAACAAATTTGGATGTTTGCATTTATATTCTCAATACCATTGAATCCTCAGTTGGAAATCAATAGTCAAAATAGAGCATCATGGGTGTAGAACTTTTGTTGCTGATTCTTCAATAGTAAATAGGTTAAATGTGTGAACGTGTTAAAAATTTGGTTATAATTATAATCACATATATAGATTTCCAGAAACAGAAACAGTGGCTGAACAACAACACAACATTTACCATACAAGAAATGTTAAAGCTCACATAAGATACATTCTTCTGACCACAGAATGATCCTGATATCACATTTATCATGGACTTTTCTATTTTAAAACCATGACGGCAGATATATCTTATCTGCTCAGGAACATTGTGAGAAGTATGTCATTTATTATTAAATAAATTATTTTAGATATGTGGTTTGAGAAAAAGGAAATGACATGTTTTTAATGTGTCTTGCATACTATGTAGAATATAGTGATATAGAATATAGAATATATTGTGATATAAAATATAGTAATATAGATATAGAATATAGAATATAGTGATGTCATTTCATCTCACTGCTGCTTTCTTGTTAAGAAATGCCGAGAGAGATAACAGAGTGGGAGACTAACACCCAAGAGTAGTAGAGATAAGGACCAGGAGGTCTTCCCCACAGCTTGGAAACTGGCCTCACATGCTGGGGGAAAAGGCTTCTCAGATAGAGAAGGGAACACAAAGTAGAGGATGTTGGGAGGACCCATTCGGGTTGGAAGATGTGAACTGAAAGTAGACTATAGACCGAACATATAGTAGACTATAGCCACTCAATACCTCTATTGCAAATTACAACACCCCAAAAGAGAGAGAACAAAAGGGAATGCCCTGCTGCAGAGGCAGGGTGGGGTGGTGGGGGATGGGTTGGGGGTGGTGAGAGGGATACTGGGATCATTGGTAGATGTGAATGGGCACTGGTGGAGGGATGGGTAAATGATCACTATCTGAGTGAAATGCAAACACAAAAGTTCATAAGTTTGTAACTGTACCTCAAAGTGATTCTCTAATAAAAAATTAAAAAAAAAAAGAAATGTCAAGATAGGCTCTTCCATGCATCCTGCTCTGCAGGAAAGCTCATTGTACTCCCATCATTCTTCTGTCACACTTGCCATAGATAATCTGTCTGCAGATAGTTGTAACTACTCTTCCCGCTTGCACCGAGAATGAACTTTCTCACCCCTTAATTAATATCTATCCACAACCTATACTGTGGAGGTAAAAATCCAATTTCTTATGGGATTGTTATTAACAGATACTATTGACACAGCAATTCACATTAAGTCATTGATCTCAACAATGGGTTTATCTTAACACAGTTTAATGTTTCATAGATGCATTCATAGAAAGCATGCACATTCTCGAATCAAAACTGTGCTGTTTCGGGGCTGGAGTGATAGCACAGCGGGTAGGTCATTTACTTTGCACATAGTTAACCCGGGTTCGATTCCCAGCTTCCCATATGATCCCCTGAGCACTTCCAGGGGTAATTCCTGAGTGCAGACACAGGGATAACCTCTGAGCATCACCGAGTGTGACCCAAAAAGATAAAAAAAAAAACAACTGTGCTGTTTCCTCCCCACAGTAGAAAAAATATTCATTCTTCTTTGTTTATAGATACATATATTTACAGATGTATAAACTGGAGAATTTTGCCTACATATTATATATGTAATAACAATTCTTATGTATTTTAAAAGCTGGGAATTTTTATATATGTTATTATTTATTTTATTTTATTTTTTATTGCAGTCCCATCATTTGCAGTAGTATGAAAAATCTTATGGTTGCAGAGCTACCATGCGAATCCCTCAACCAATGTTGAGCATCTTGAACCATTGGTTTCTAGAATCTGCATCCCTTCCACTGTCCCCTCAATTCCACATTTTATGCAGCATACCTTAGGGTTTATTTGAATTGAGGATTGTCTAGTACCTTTCTTTGTTTCTCTTATTCAGCACTTATGAATAACTTATGAGTAAGTTTCTCTTCTATCTTTTACTTTCTGACTCATTTTTTTCAGCATGATACCCTCAGTTTTCATATTTCAACTATCTCTGTCACTGTAGAGGTGAGAAAACAGAAGTTGAAACAGAAGTTGAGACACGTTAATGACTAGTTTAGCAGCTACAGAAAAGACAAGGTGCTAATTCATAGAAATCACCTGAGTTTTTCAGTTATACTTCAGTATAGTTAATATTAAAAATTTTAAAGAAGCAGTATGTCTAAGCCATATCAACATTCTGTAAAATTAGAAGATTTTTTAATCTTGCTTTATCTCTGAAAATACATCATCTTCGTAAACAGCAACTAATTTTTAAATAAGTGTCAGTACTGCCAGCCAAGAGTTGTCTCAACTGGGGCACTCCTTGCCATCTGCTCCCAAGGAGCCTTATAGACATTAGATTTGGTAAATGGCTCATCATCTCCTTTGCTTCAGGGACATCAATAAAAACTTCTGTGGATAACAGATTATCTGTCAGAAAATTCCATGTGTTAACTATTTTTCTCTATCATATTTTTGGAGCTAATTAAAAACTTAGGCTAATCAGATGTTGAGACTATTTTTACATGTTTGTGGAAAATATATAGGGTTTTGACACCTGAATTTTTTGTTTCCAATGGATACATTATTCTTAGAGTAGTTGAAAGAAGTACTTTTTCCTTAAAAGTAGTACACATGACACATAATTAATATGAGCCGTTGTATACTATTCTTAAATACACGTGTAGCTCTGGGAAAACTAATGGAAACAGCAAAAAACTTGTCAAGAATCGATGGAATACACCAAAAGAGAGCAATAATGTTCATTTGGGAAGGAATTTAGTTGTATCTTATAATAATGTTAAATATAATAGTTGCTTATAACTCTGGCCCTTTCATAGTTATCACAGAAATAGCTGTATCTCTGGTATAGAAGGTCTCCAAAGTTTTAAATTTCTTATCCTTGTACTAAATTTTCTGGCTCAGATGCCAAAAAGGTATGAAAATAGAGTAGAAAGAAAGTTGTATTAAAAAAAAAACTATTTGGATGAAGAGACAGTGCAGGGTTAAATCTTACGTTAGACATTTGGCAAACCTGGTTAGTCTGGTATCACTTGATTTCTGAGGTTCCCCAAAACTTCCATGGTGATATGAGTTGTTGCATGAATATTTGTGCGGTTGGAGGCGCTGAGATAAGGAACTCAGAAGAAATGTATTTCATGGAGGGCCAAGGTTCTCTCTGGCTCTGTGACAAAGGTAGAGAGACCTGTGATCTCCTTTTACTGATCATGGTAACTCTATAGGGCGCCTTACAGTGACGTCACCAAAGGCATCAAAAGAAGTTACAGGAAGAATATCGAGGCAGTAGAACAAGCATTGTTTCCTTACACATGCAGGCCAGTAATTTTGGACTCTGGAAAGAAGATACAAAACCAAAACCTGAAACCTTTCTTGGGCTACAAGCACTTGGATTTACATCCCAAAGACAAGGCTGGGCTGCCACCTGAAATCTACACTTTAAATACAAACTGGGCCAGCACCTGAAATTGACATCCCAAAGACTAGGCTGGGCCAGAGCCTGCAATTTACAGTATCAAAGATCAGGCCTGGCAAACACCTGAGATCTGCATGCCAAAGACCAGCCAGGCTTCTGTGAGAAAAGGAAAACTGCCCCTTTCAAAATACTGAAATTATTTTCTGAAGGCATCTTGAAGGGGGAAAATGTTCAGCTTCATCCAAACCAGTAAGGACACATGAGAAATGTCACCCATTTTCATGGGTCCCTATGTTCCTGTCTGTAGTACAATCCGGTCTACAGGGGCTCGTCATGATAGCTCAGTCCAGCCCCAACACCGGGTAAGCCCTAACATATCAGGACCCCAATGTCAACTGAATTCTGAAGCCTTTGCGTGGAGCTGCTGTGCTGGGTTTCCAGGAAGCTTCCCTGGTCCCTGAGAACTCTTCTTGGGGGGAACAAAAGGAAAAAGAAAGAAAAAAAACAAATTAACTTGTTCTCTAATTTGGAAAGTTCTCAATGTTAGTTTACCATGCCCTTATTACCAGGGCTATTCACATATTCACCATATAAATTCCCATTGAAAGTCCTGGGAAGGCTCTGGAATCTGTGACTTTAAGAAATACATCGTATGTAGAATGAAAGCAGGTGCTCAAATGGGGTGCTTTAAAGTCACAGTGATTTTATTTTTTCCTCCTCAATAATTACAGTGAAATTCAAATTTTAACTGAGCTCCTGAATGCTGAAAATCTGGTGCCCACAAATGTCTTGCTTCATTGTCATAATGGGAACCATAGTGGAATCCTACATAATAAAAAGTTCCCAAAGTGCTTTAATTATATAATCTGTCACTGTCACTGTCATCACATTGCTCATTGATTTGCTTGAGTGGACACCAGTAATGTCTCCATTGTGAGACTTGTGACTGGTTTTGGCATATCGAATACACCACAGGTAGCTTTTTTTGGATCTACTGTACAGGCGAGATACTCTTGGTATCTTGCCAGGCTCTCCGAGAGGGGTGAAGAAATCAAACCTGGGTCAGCTGTATGCAACGCAAACACCCTACTCGCTGTGCTATAAAAACCATATGCAAAATTCTATTAACTGAATAATCAGACCAGCTTATCTATCACAACAGGACTATTGTAAAACACTGGGCTAGTTAATCTCACAGCTAGTTAGTTCTGTGGTATTAAAATATATGGATCTCTCCCTGTCTTCTCCCTCTTTCTCTCTTCCCTCCCTCCCTCCCTCCTCCTCTTCCATCTCTCAACCCTCTAACCCCATTTTTCTTTTACAAAGTGATTTTAGTTACTGCATCATTATTTGTTAATAAGGATTTGTAGTTCATTCCATAAAGGAATTCTGATTTGCCTGGTCTTACCGATCACTTCTTATTCCTATCATACCCATTAGATGTCAGTTTTGAACAGATACTAGCACCAAAGCAGAACAGATTCTCCAAAACAGAATGGTTTAGATCAGCAGTGGCTGAAAACGTTTCTTCAATGACTGAACATGGGAGGGAGGTGTAATCTGGTGCAGAAAGTACCAGTTAAGTCTGTTATCAAGGAGTGAAGATCCAGTCTTTTGAAATTACCTAGAATCCAATAAAATAAAAGAAATAGAGGAAAAGTATGTCTTTTGACAAAGACAAGGTACTTTTCTCAGAAAAAAGACTCATTGTAAGCTTATAGTTCTGATACTGAAATAAATTTGTTATAATAAAGGCGATGTGGAAGGTCCTGCTGAATTTCTCAAGAGGGGTGTATCTACTTCCTTTCAAGAGGGGATGTTTCAGGTATGATTCTGTGATTAATCTCTGTTTGGGTGCACATTCTGCAATGAATAGAAAATGATGCAGACATGGGTGCTACCTGATCATCCTTCTTAGCCAAGCTTGTGTAATTATTCTTACATGAAGTAAATGTAATATTGTACCATGCCCAGAAGATTTTTTTTAAGTCATAAGGTTCCTTGTTAATTGTTCACAGTTCAATCCTGTCTCGTATATCAGGATATTTACCACTATACAAACACCTCACAAAATTCACTCAGTTCCTCTCCTGAGGAGAGCCTACACTCTATTCACTTTCACTCATTGGTGCTAAACAGTGATGCATTTAAATTTGACCTAGTGTGTCACTGTATCGCTGTATTACTGATCATCGATTTGCTCGAGAGGGCACCAGTAATGTCTCCATTCGTCCTAGTCCTGAGATTTTAGCAGCCTCTCTTTACTCACCCCAGCAGTGCCACATTGGAGGCTCTTTTGGGGTAAGGGGAATGAGACCCATCATTGTTACTGTATTTGGCATATCAAATATTCCACGGAGAGCTTTCTGGGCCTGCCATGCGGGCAGGATGCTCTCGGTACCTTGCCAGGTTCTCTGAGAGAGAGAATTAGGCTATAAGAGGTGCTTCGGGGAGCTTTATTTTATAATCTACACAGTACCAGGGGCAGTTTGTGGTATGGCTGCCAAGCTACTGGAAAATGGGAGATCTGTGTGGAGGAGGCCCAGTTCTGAATCAAGCAGTCTTGGAGACCTCAGGCCCAGGTCCCGCACACCTGGGTTCCTCTTCCAGTTCTTTCATGCATGAGGCTCATCCAAATGTATGGAGAGTGGCATTGAGCATGGCTGTGGCTGGGTTCGGGAGGTCTTTGGCTGCCGGGGCACTGCTCGGACAGAGAGGGAAACTCAACTCGCCCCCCTCTGAGGGGCCCCGGTGAAGACAGCCAGGTGTGGGGGCAAGAGACTCTTATCTGGTGTATTTTTTCTTATTCCTGAGGATAGGACTTTCATTAATTTTTTTTATGATACCGGTCTTGTCATACTAAATTCTGTCACTACTTTAAGTAAAAGTATCTCTTTTGTTTTTGAAAGATATCGTTTTTGCATATGAATTCTGAGTTTATAAATGTCTTCCTCCACTAACTGGAAGATGGAATTCCATTTTCTTGCTTTCCTGAGTTTTGATGATATCAACTATTATTTTGATTGCCTCTGGGTTTTCTTAATATTGTTTATAAATATTTTGTTGTTTATTGCTGTTAATATGGTTTGGGAGGGTTATTCAGATTAATTTTGTGATATATTTTGATGTGATTTTCTTCTGCTTGGGATTTGTTTTGTATCTTGGACTGGGACTTAATGTTTTTGTTTTGATGATGCTGTTGTTTTGTTTTTAAACAAATTTGAGAAAACATTATGTTTTTCTATGTCTTCATTTTGTTCTGTTCTACTTCCTCTCCTTTTATAACTCTAGATATGTATGTGTGTGTCTGTGTGTGTGTATATACATACACATGTGTACATAAATTTACCAACTTTAGGTTTTCCCGAAACAAAAATCCTGTTTACTTTCTTTACTTTCATTGATTGTTTTATTTAGATAGCTTTTATTATTGTGTCTTAATATCCATTATGCTTTGGTTGTTCAGTTTATAAGCTGCTGTTAATTTCATACAATATCATTGTCATGTTAGATTAATATTCTTTCCATTTAGATTGTTGTATTCTCTCTCTCTCTCTCTCTCTCTCTCTCTCGGGGTCTTTTATTTTTCAAAGCTTTTTTGGGTACACCCTGTGATACTTAGGGTTAACTGCAGGTTCTGTGCTCAGGGATCACTTCTAGTGGGGCTTGGGATACTAATGTGGTGCCAGGAATTGGCCTGGGTCAACCATGTGTAAGGCAGGTGCCCTACCTGCTTCAGTTTCTCTCTGGCCCTTTCTGTGTCTATTTTTATTGACTATCATTTCTCTTTGCCTGGAGTGATAGCACAGTGGGTAGGGCATTTATCTTGCATGTGGCCAACCTGGGTTCAATTTCTCCATCCCTCTCGGGGAGCCCAGCAAGCAACCAAGAGTATCCCGCCCGCATGGCAAAGCCTTGCAAGCTACCCATGGCATATTCGATATGCCTTAAACAGTAACAACAAGTCTCATCATGGAAATGTTACCGGTGCCCGCTTGAGCAAATTAATGAGCAATGGGATGACAGTTATAGAGTGATACAGTGATCGTTTCTCTTAGTTTAATATTTAAGAATTATATAATAAACTTTGCTATAGTTCAATTAAATATGTCTTTGCTTTTTTTACTCGTGAATATACATATAATATTTGGAGTCATTTTAATCTTTTTTTGTCTTGTTTTTGATTTGGGGTAGAGTTCAGAGCAGTCAGTATCACTCCACTGTTGAGGTGATGCTTTTCTGGGAACACATCACACTGGGCTTTTTGCATCAAGAGATTTTTTTCAGTTTGAGTTAGTGGAAATATGAACTCTTTTTACTGTGTGAGCTTCACGCCTTCACTTTTTCCTAGTGTTTTCTTCTCAAGTCTAGTATACCTTATGTGAATCTGGAGAAAAATATTAAGTGAACATCCTCTACTTTGTGTTCCTGAGTAGAGTCAGGATGAAGCCTGAGCACGTCCAGGTGTGCCCGACCTTTGAGAATTTCTTTTTAATCAAAGTGCTCATTGAGTATTGCCCAGCAACACTCCAGCGTTCATATTCAGTCAAACTAACATTAAATGAATACTTCAGGATGCTAATGCTAAGGGCTACTTTTAGATCTGAGCAAAGATTCAGGAACTCTGCTTCTCAATTGTCATCACTCCATTGGTCCTTTCAATCTCCGTGTTAATTCTTTCAATTGTACATTTGGGTACAGTGTTTAAGTATATTTTTCTGTTTCCCTGTTGCAGTTATCAATCTGTTTCTATGGTAACAGGGCTTTTTTGTACATATTCTGTGACTTAGTTTCTTACTTTTTTAATGTGTTATTAATATATCACTGTCATTGTCATCCCATTGCTCATCGATTTTTGGGCACCAGTAACATCTCCATTGTGAGACTTGCTGTTGCCATTTTTGGCATACATATTGAGTATGCCACGGGTAGCTTGCCAGGCTCTGCTGTGCGGGTGAGATAGCTTGCAAGACTCTCCGAGAGGGGCAGAGGAATCGAACCCAGGTCGGCCTTGTGCAAGGCAAACACCCTAGCCACTAGGCTATCACTCCAGCATTTACAAATATTTTCTTGTATGTAAATTCAAGTTGCATATCCTTTTGTCAAATTACTGGGAGTCCTGTTTAATTCCATAATTTTTGTGCATTTTACATGTAGAATCAATTCCAACAAATAATCATCAACCTGCATTCAAAGAAAGCAGATACCAATAGTAAGACTGAAAAAAAAATAATATACTTTTAGCATTATGAAGTGTGAACTTTATTGAGTTAGGTAACTGCCAGCATTATAGATATCATTGAAAACTTTTGACAACTATTTTTATCAAAAGATATAGAAAAAGTAAAATACCATTAATTCAAGACCATTGAGTAAGAAGCTACCAAGAAAACACATAGCCTCAGAGTTTACTCCAAAAAGGTAGCGCATTTTATTTCTAAATAGACTTTTAAAATCCATTCTCTGGTTTACTGTTTGTATTACTTTGTATAATTAAAAGTTTCCCTCATGTGTAGATTTTCAATTTCATTACTTGTGGGCTTAATAGATAGGCAGGTTTGGAAATGAAATATATGGTTGATAATGTTTCAGAATGATCTACTGCAAACCGTTGTATAGAAAACACATCCCTTCAGAGGAATATGCAATTCTAATTACCTTAGAACCATGTGACATACCTAGCACAGCACAGTCTAAATTTTCAGAAACCTTTTTCAATTCTCATTCCATTTAGCCCACTGCTGTAATCTATTTTATTGTCTGTGTTCTAATTTTGTTTGTTTATGTGCCTACGAACAAAGTAATTAATATCTCAAGTGCCTTTTCCATAGCTCTAAGAGAGGCATCCTTTTGTTACCACAGATGAATTTTTCAAGTCTCCTTATTCATATATTTCATCATACCGTCTTCAGATCAAAGTGCACTTTTATTCTCCAACCTTTCTCCATCTCTCCCTTGCTACCCCATCCTCCCCTTTCTCTCCCCTCCCTCTTACCCTCGCTTTCTACTGAAAAAAAAAAAAACTCTGAAAAATAGGTGGTGGTAATGGTTACACATTAATGTACATGATCATATTAATCTTTGCATTAAAATAAAGAAAAGAACAATTATCTCTGTTTTAACCAGAAAAAAAAGCTTTAGTATCAGGAAAGTGTCTCAGCAGTAGATGATGATGATGATGATGATGATGATGATGATGATTATTATTTTGCTTTTTGGGTCACACCCAGATGCTCAGGGGCCACTCCTGGCTCTGCACTCAGGAATTACCCCTGGCTGTGCTCAGGGGACCATATGGGATGCTGGGAATCGAACCTGGGTCGGCTGTGTGCAAGGCAAACGCCCTACCCGCTGTGCTATCACTCCAGCCCCATCAGCAGTAGATTATTGACCTTGTATGTGTGAGGGTCTGAATTGAATTCCTGATACTAGAAGCAACAACAAACAAGTATATTTTTAAGTATTAACACCTGAAAATTAAAGTTCTAAATTGATTTGGCTAAGAGATAAAATCGTAGGGCTTGCCCATTATTTTTTATTCTTGTGCAAACACAACAAACTTATTAAAATAAAAATATAGAGAAATTAGAAGATATTTTTATTGAAGAGGAAAAAAACATGTGCACATTAAACAGTCAACGAGGAGACAATATTCAAGAATATATATAAAGAAAGTTGGAAACCCAGACAAGAGAAGTGGCTCAGTGATATAGAGTACACCCCTCACAAGTGTGGAACTCTGAATTGAATGCCTGGTACCACTTGGTGCAATCCCTGTCACCACAACAATGAAGAACTCACAGTACTAGAAACAATAAAACAAATGCCCCCATCAACAATCTACAAAAGAACTGAGTAGCTAGTTCTCCAAAAAAATACAGACCATGCATAGGACAAATAATTTTTTTAAATAGGCAAATAAAAAATAAATACATATATAACTTGTAGTGAAAGACAAAATAAAACTTCAATGAGATTGAAACCAACACCCATGAGAATGACCTATATTTATAGAAAATATATGCATATTGATTTATCACAAATACACAAAGATTTTAAAGGTGTAGCCTTGCACTTTTATTTTAATGTATGCTATTTGGATGTCAATAAGCTTGTTAAAATAATCATCTGTTTACAATAATATAATATATGTACACATAAAAAATGAAAAAATAGAAATAGTAAAATGGGCTTAAGATTTGGATAACTCTGGGCTGAATCGGTTGCACAGTGGGTAGGGCATTTGCCTTGCACGTGGCCAACCTGGGTTCGACTCCTAGCACTCCATATTTTGTCCGGAGCACCACCAGGAGTAATTTCTGAGTGCATGAGCCTGGAGTAACCCCTGTAAATTGCCAGGTGTGACCCAAAAAGAAAAAAAAAAGATTTGGATGACTCTGAAATCTTGCATTTATATATTAATTATGTGACTCTGAACATGTCACTCATCTATAACACCTATTCAGTGTCTTCAGATTTTTCTATTATGCTATAATACTTAATTTTATACATGAGGAAATACTCTTGGAGAGATAATAATTAAAATTATATTTTATTCTTTCAAATAATATTTTTAAATATGAAAATCCTTTATTAATATCATGTCTGATTCTGAAAAAAAAGAAGTGATAGTGCATAATAATTTCCGTTTTTCTTCATCCTTGTCAACACAACATAGCTAGCTTTTTGTTTGTTTAGGCTTCTTAGTTAGTATGGCACAATATCACATTGTAGCTTTAATTTATGTTTCTCTAATGACTAATGATGTAAATTATGTTTGCATAGACTTATCTTTCAGTAAACTTTGTATTTAATAATATTTACATTCAAACAGTTTACCAATTTGTAATGGTGTTTGTTTAATACTTAGAATGGAGTTGCTTGTGTACTACTTTTGCAAGTCATTTTCCACATTTGTGGTATCTCAATATCTTTTTATAACAGTGCTGCAAAATATTCTTTCCTCTTTTTTGAAAATGGAGATTTTAAATTTTGGTAAAGTCAACCTTGTTAAGCTGTTTTTTTTGTATGATTCTTTTATTTAATTTTTAAAATTTTATCTTATCACCAAATTTTCACAGTGTTTCTTTTTTGACATCTTCTATTTTTTTATGATTTTAGCTCCTCTGCATGTGTCTAATACATTTTGAATTTATTTTCATAGATGGTGTGAGTAAGAATCTTAAATTCAGTTTTGCATGCATCAAATAATAATATCGGTTATATTTCTGTATTTTCATTGAAATGTATGTATGCCTTTGTCAAAATTAAGTTGACCATAGAAGTTTGTATAGACTTGTCTCTTTCTTTCTTTCTTTCTTTCTTTCTTTCTTTCTTTCTTTCTTTCTTTCTTTCTTTCTTTCTTTCTTTCTTTCTTTCTTTCTTTCTTTCTTTCTCTCTCTCTCTTTCTCTCTCTCTCTTTCTTTCTTTCTTTCTCTCTCTCTTTCTTTCTCTCTTTCTTTCTTTCTTTCTTTCTTTCTTTCTTTCTTTCTTTCTTTCTTTCTTTCTTTCTTTCTTTCTTTCTTTCTTTCTTTCTTTCTTTCTTTCTTTCTTTCTTTCTTTCTTTCTTTCTTTCTTTCTTTCTTTCTTTCTTTCTCTCTTTATTTCTTGTTTGTTTTTGGTTTTGGAGCCACACCAGGGGAGTACTGAGCTGACTATTAGCTTTGCACTCAGGGATCACTCTAGGCAAGTTCAAGAAACCATATGGAATGTCAAGTATCAAACCCGTGTCTAATATATGCAATGCAAATGCTCTAACAATTGCACTATTACACCAACCCTGTATGTATTTTTCTTTGATCTCTCTTCTAATGTTAAAACCAAGAACCATGTGTTCTTGGTTGCAATTACTTTATGCCTGATGAGTGCTACTCAACATTTTCTACTTCAATTTGTATCAGAATTCTACTACTTTTACACTTTCATAAGAATATTAGGTCAAGAGTCCCTGCCGGGGCCGGTGCTCGGCTCCAGCCAGGTTTCGGCCTGGGTGCCCATGCCTCTGCACAGCCGGTGGATGTGAAACGAGCGGGAACCAGAGACAATTTAGGATTTGGGGTTCCAGCAAGTGCTTGCACCCATGTATGGAGACTGTGAACTAAGCTTTTGCTACATGCTGGTCCAGGAAGGGAAATGATTCATTTTCCAACTTAAATCTCCGCGGACTTAATTACTATAATACAGAAATTGTAAACATTTTATCTCTTCATTCTCATCAGTGGAAAACTTATTATCAAATATTTCCTTGTTAAAAGAGCTGTATTCTTGGGGGATAAATTCCAACAAAAATAGTGAGTCTGTTTTGAAACTCTAACAACAATAGTGAGTTGTGTGTTGAAATCTGGAATGTAATCAAGATAAAGAGAAAAGGAAGTGAAATTATCACTCACACACAGGGGGGTGGGTTGGGGGGTGAGGTGTGGGATGTATACTTTTTTTTTTTGTTTTTGCTTTTGTTTTTGTTTTGTTTTTTGTTTTTATTGGTGGTGGAAATTGGGCACTGGTGAAGGGATGGGTGTTTGAGCATTGTATAACGGAGATATAAACCTGAGAACTCTGTTACTTTCCACTTGGTGATTCAATAAAATAAATTTAAAAAATTAAAAAAAAAAAGAATATTAGGTCAACTTCCTGATATATCTTGCTTCATTTTTTCCCTTGGTTTTTATACCATTATTGAATAGAATTTATAGATTGATTTGGGCAAACAGGTTTTTGAATAATAATGTCTTCTGCTGAAAGTACTATATTTCTCACTTTGTCCTAATTATTATTCCTTTCTTTTTTCCTTTTGCTCATATTTTAGTGTATATGTTTATACATATTCATCAGATATATCTCATGTCAGTGTTCATATAAGGTAAAGCATTTTCATTTTTATTGCTCAATTATTAATATAGATTCAGTTTTTTGCAAGTTGAACAAATCTTGAAATTGTCTACACTATTAGCTACTTTATTTATATACTCAAGTAGTCCAAGTCTACAGTTTGACTTTAATTTTTCGTATAATTTTGTTTTTTTATTAAATGCTACTGACAGCTTCACTTCATTTCTCTGTTTACTTTCTATTTAATATATTTTTTTAGTTTTTAAGCAATTATATCAGAGAGTCTCTTGCCCGCATGCCTGGCTGTCTTCCCCGGGGCCCCTCAGAGGGATGGGCCCCAGCTTCCCTCCCCGCTCCAAGCACAGCTCCCGGCAGCTGAAGACCACCGGAACCTAGCCACAGCCATGCTCAAGGCCCCTCTCCACACGTTAGGACAAGCCTCACACATGAAGGTACCAGCAGAGGAATCCAGGTGTGTGTAATCCCATCAACAGCCAATATCCAGAGACTTAAAAGCAAGCTCCCAGAAGCGTGTGGTCACGAAACGATATTCTATAACCTATTTCTCCCTCTGGGAGAAACTAGCAAGCTACTAAGAGTTTCCTGCCCACATGGGACAACCTTGCAAGCTTCCCATGGTGTATTCATATGTTAAAGCAAGTAACAAGCTGGTTCTCATTCCCCTGACCCTGAAAGAGCCTCCAGTGCGGCATCGTTGGCAAGGCCAAGTGGATAGAGACTTCTAAAATCTCAGGGAAAGGACGAATGGAGAGGTTACTGAACCCGCTGGAGAAATCAAAGATCAACAGGATTTCGTGATTTGTATGACGTGATTCGTGAAGCCATTATATCAGACAGTAATTATTTAACAAATCCTTTCAGGTTGCAGATTTACATCGAACTACTTCTTTTCTAACTTACCATTGATCTTATCACTGTATCACTGTCATCCTGTTGCTCATCAATTTGCTCGAGTGGGCACCAGTAACGTCTCCACTGTGAGACTTGTTACTATTTTTGGCATATTGAATATGCCACGGGCAGCCTGCCAGTTTCTGCCACCTGGGTTGGATATCTTGGTAGCTTGCTGGGTTCTCTGATAGTAATTATTCTATAAAACTATAATAATCAAACAGTGATATATTGAAAAAAAAGAAGTAGATGAAAAGAAATAGATGAGAAGCAACAGGGGTCAAGATAGGGGAGCCATCTACAAAGATGGTGTTAAGGAATGATAGAGCCAAATATCCAAACCACAGAGTCAATAACACAGAAATCAGGAGACACAAGTGACCTCCAAATTTAGAAAGGTGCCTGTCAAGAGAGCAGGCAGCAGGGGTAGGGGATGGAGGGAGTTTCAGAGGGTAGACGTGGGAGGGAACCTGGGAACATAGGTGGGGGGAAGTTGACATTAGTGGTGCAATTGTTGGTGCAATATTGTATATCTAAAACTCAACTATGAATAAATTTATAGATCAAAGTGCTTTAATTTAAAAAATGGTAGAAGAGAATAGAAACCCTCAGACGAGTGGAATAGATTGAGAGCTCAGTGATAAACCCCCATGCATACCAACAGTTAATTCATGACAGGAGCCAGGTGAATAAATGGAGGATACAAACCCTCTGAGTGATGCTTGGAAAATTGTATTACAACATGTAAAACAATGAAATTATACCATGATGCCATTATCTTAAGCCATGTACAAAAGTTAATTCAGTATGAATTAAAGACTTAGATGGTAGTGTTAAGTGTCTAAAATACATACAATAAGCAACCTACCACATAAAATTGTTTTCAGTGGTGTCTTTAGTGACTCAGTTCCATTAGCAAGAAAAAAAAATGGAGTGTATCATGCTGGGTGTGGTCCATGGTCTTCTTTGAAATTCCTTCCCTGGCCTTGCTTCTCTCATGGCATGGTTGAACCTTCTCTGGATCTAATGAAAATCTTATCAGGCTTTAGTTCCTCTGTTCCCATTGTGGGCCCTGATGGCCTTAACTAGGCGGTTTTATTACATCCTAGGAATTCTATTGCCATGGGCCCTTTCCTGTCTACTTCCTTACATCATTATGATTGTGTGTAGCTTTTAAACCTCTCTGATTTGTGTTCTATATCTCAACAAGCTGATAAGAAACCCTGAAAGCTCTCTTGGTATGAGAAGGAAATTCAAACTCTGCAGGACCTAACCAAGACCAGAAGGGCCCTCATCCCAGCTCCACCTGCTAACAACAAACCTTATTCTTCTTTCTTTGCTCTCTCCAGCCATTTCTAAACTACTTAAATGTCCAGTCTGCTTTTCCCACAGACCTTACTCAAGTGGTATTATCAATATCTGAGAACCAAATTTTGGTTGAGGACTCTATCTGCGGCTACAGTTGATTACAGTAATTTCTTTAGGTATGGGCTGCCTTGTTTTGTATGGAACACTTAACATTAGCCAATAAGAGCTTCCTATTTTTAAAGTGAAAGCCAACCATTTTGAGCTGGCTTTCCAAAGATTAAGTGGTACTTACATAAAATAAAATGATTGTGTTTCTATAATTTTCTCTCCATCCCCCCTGACCTCCTCTCACCTTCCTCCTCTCGCATCACTTCTCAACAAATCAGCATAAGCTTCACCAGATCATTTAATTTCCAGTATCTTCCCTATTTAATTCTGCCCGAACAAGGAGACTTAGACCCTTTGATGGAGCTATATTACAGTATAAGTAGTGGAAAATCCCTTGCTTGTCACAGTTATGTGGTTGGTGTCAGCACAGGGATATTTTGCTATGTCCTATTTACCAAGAGAAAGTAAATAAATCCATTGCATAGATAGGGACTCATCACTGCTTCGATTTGAGTTGTCTCGATGTCTGCCAAGGTAGTCATTTTTAACTTCCGTGTAGGTACACAAAGGCTTTTATAGATGTGTATGAAGGCTAATGGCATCCCAAGGAACATGGTTCCATGCTCCCATTAATGTATGTGACTTTCCAAGCTTAAATTGTGCCATGTTTATTTTCCTCTTCACTTGTCCACGGTTTCTCCCATTTAATTTAGATTGTTCAATTACCATTAATTCCAGGCAATCTATTGTTTAATTAGATGGATTTCAATTGCAAATTAAGACTGCTGATTTCAACCAAGAAAGCTAATTTAAACCTGACAACAGGTTTGTTTTTTAAAAAAATTAGCAAAATGGTATGAGAGAACAGAGAATAGCGCAGGCATTTATTTGTATGTTTAGGTGTCACTTGTTTGTTTAATTAGAGCAAAACCATAGTTTTCTACCAACTAACTTTCTAAATTGCAGAAATGACTAGCTCCATGACACCTCGCGTGGGGAATATTGTTATAAAAGACTTACCTACCCATTGAGCAATTCTGGAATGCTTTCTTTTTACATTTCCAGAGTCTTATTATTGAGCGGATTTCATCTTACAAGCAGTCTAAGTGAAAAAATTAAGGTTAAGAAGTTACAACAGTGGCACTATGCATAGCATGCTAGAAAAAAAAAGTAATTGCATTTTTTATCTTAGTAATATCAAAGGAGATGAAGAAACATTTAGATATATACCTCTCAGGAAATTTGAAGGGCAAGTGATCAAAGTTAGTATGAGTCTCTCAACTAATTCCATAATATATTTGTTTAGGAGACAAAGAGAAAGATAATTCTTCTATTTGAGTAAGAGACAGTATATTGTAGATCATTTGCATGACAGCGATGTATATTTAAAATCCTGCATTTGAACCAACTCCCCTGGAAACTCCCTAATAAGATGATGATAGTAGAAGATGTATATAAATCAAGTAACACTTTCCTTCATTAAAAAAGTGATACCCACTAAAATTTACTGAAGCATTTTTCAAACTTTTAAGGTTGTCCAACAGTGTTAGAAAAGGTGCTTATGCAGAGTAGAATATAGGAAAAGTATTAATCAAGATTCAGAATTTTTTAAGTGTCACATGAAGGTAAACATGGAGGATATACAGGAAAAAATGAAGGTCTGAGAATTTTCAGAAAAGGAGAAAAATGAGATGTGTGGGAAGATTTATATAGATAAATCTATGATTTCAAAGTGAATAATTCATAGGTTGTTTTAATTCACATATTCTGGTGACAGCCATTGTCCATACTGTGACTTCTGGGAGGCTTATTTATAATATGGTAAACATAATGAAAGTTTTCCAGTACAGGGGATGCTCACAAAATAAGGCATTAATGTACCTAGTAAAAGTTGTTATTGCAAAAGTGGAAGTAAGGGTAGGAGATTTTCATAATGCAAATTTTAAGGAATATTAATTGTAAGTATAAAAAATATCAATTACTTTAGAATAAATGACATTCAAATACAACCCTGATTGCACAATTTTCATATTAAAGTATTATTATATTATTTACAAAGAATTTAGCCTGCTATGTCATTTGCCAATTTTTTAATACCTGGGTAAGTTTTTTCCTGAATAAAAACTTTATAAGTATAAAAATTGATTCACTAAAATTAATAAACCCAGATTGTGAAATTAATAAATCTTTTATGAAATTTTATATTCTAGAACAAATTTTAAAACTATTCCCCCAAATAATATAGTAGGGACAATATTATTTTTAGTCCTAATATAAATTTCTATTTTTTTAATTTAAAATGATTGGTAAATGAAAAATGTTTATTTTGTGAGCATTCTAGTAATATTTCACTCTCTAATATGCTGCCAAAATACACAAACTGCACACATTTTGAATGAAGGTGCTTCTTTTTCATTGCTGGATTATTTGTACCTAGAATACATCTAAGGTTGACTTTTGAACCTGCTCAAGACTCACCTCAACTGTAGCTGTTGTGTTACAAATTTTATAAATGTTTACCTCCTGACTAAGAATGGTGCAATTTCTAAAGTACTATGCAGGATCCAACTTTCTAGGAAAGAATCTTTCTTTCTAGACATATTCTTTATTTTGGAGATGTGTCAGCATCATAATCTAAGATATGTTCTTTCTCTTTTTTTTCTTCTCTCTCTTCCTCTTCCTCCCTCCAATATATCTGTAAGTAAAACTGTTCCACTTCACTAAATAAAAATCCGAATGATGAGTGTTTTCTCTGTTTTCTAATCTGAGCCATTTCTGGCTGCTGCTTTATGGTTCTCCCACATCCACATTGGTGGAACAAGATCTCTGCCCTTGGTCCTGGAGGAAAAGGAGCCCTAGTTATGCAGAACTTGAAACACGGGTACTTTCTGAACAGCACTGTTGAAGTTCCTTCTTGTCAAGACTTTTTTTCTTCCCAAAGAGTGGGATAACCTGGACTTCCAAGCGGTAATTAGGAAGGAAGCCAGGTCCAACAATGGTGATCATGTTCAACTGGCCTCGGGTTATGTTCCAAATATACAATGTTGCTTGGGCCCTCCTATGCTGTATCCATACTGTTTAATTTACATAAACATACACTGAGTGTGTGCAAGAAGATAATGAGATTACGACCCTCTAAACTGAGTCCAGAGTACTTAATTTGTTTTTCTTTTTGGGTCACACCCGGCGATGCACAGGGGTTACTCCTGGCTCATGCACTGAGGAATAACTCCTGGCGGTGCTAGGGAGACCATATGGGATGCTGGGAATCGAACCTGGGTCGGCCACCTGCAAGGCAAACACCCTACCCGCTGTGTTATCGCTCCAACCCTGAGTTCAGAGTACTTAAAAATAAGTACACAGGAATCATAAAAGATATCTGTCCTCTCACCTAGTCACACCGAGACAGAACTGTCAGGACAACACATTTTTCATGAATGCGCTCGTTTTAGGTTGATAAACCATGTGTGAGTCAAAAAGTCTAACACTGAGATTAATTCACTAATTTTACAGAGTGTTTCTGCTATTTGTCAGCCCAGCATTCTTGGAAATGATCTCACCATTTTGACTTTTAGCTAGAGATTATGGATCATAGCAGCCCCATACTTCTAGCCTGCTCATAAGGCATTTGAATGAATACTTAGCAGAGTAACTGGTACACTGAAGGATAAAGTTAGGTTAAGAAAATTAGGCTATTATTGCTATACTTTACAGGAAAAAGTGTCCTTGTAAAAATAGCAGTATTCATTATAACTGTGTGAAGCTTTACTCTGTCATAAAATAATTGCTAACAACACTGAAAGAAAAAAAAATCAGTGATGGCCTGTGGATGTGTCCCCCAGCACCTCCTGCCTGCCTACAGTTTTAAGGGAAAGCTCTCACCCCCTGAGACAGTCAGCTTGAAGTAATTTTGTCCAGTGGGTTATAACAGGACCTGCAGGGAGCCAAGAAGAGGGCAGAGCTCCCAGATGCCAGCCCGATAATGACTCGTTAAGCCTTTCAGTGAGAGAACTGTGTGGATAAGTGGTGCTTCCTGAGACCCAAGCTTCAGACCCACTGTGGACACTGAAGGCTTTGGCATTTGGGGAAGAATGAAATTACCACACAGAGGAAAAGGCAGAAACAGACACTTAGAACTTGCAGCTAAACAACCGGGGAGCTAAGAAACCTCCGTCAGTTTTCCCTAAATAGAGAGTCTGTGGACAGGACCTTTTTTATTCAGAGCCCTGTTAAGAGGGCACTAACAGAAAGGGACCACACAGAGGCAAGGGATCTCATTCCTATCCTATTCTCCTCGATTTAAAGAACTAGAGATTTAGACAAGGAATGAAAGCAAGGACACTGTTCCTTTCAAAACAGAGAAAGAATGGAAGGAGGGTGGAGCAGATTTGAAAAAGACAAAGAATACTGCTGAGACTGGGATGTGGTCCTTTACAGTACTTTTTTAAAGAGGAACACATGAGGCAAAACATCCAAACTTGTCTGTTGACAGCTTCAAATTCAGTAGAATACAAACCCTACAGGCAATTTTAACTTTGTCTTTATGTATGTGTGTGTATTTATAGAAATGCATAGATATGTGTCTATGTGTACCTACCTCCATCATAACAATGGAATTCAATGGTATTGTGTTCCCAGAGGGCACAGAACAGAACAAAGCAATGAGTGGTAGAGATAACAGATAGCAAAGAGTCTGCATAGACTTCACTTAGAGACCATGTCACAGGGGATTCAAAGAGTGATGCTCAGCTGTTTCTTGGGAAGTCCATGAGTTACAAGGAACTCCTAGTCTCTGCTCAAATATGTTGATAGAATCTTCCATGCTCACCTTATTTTAAATATCCTCAATATGCTTCTCTAATTTTCTTTTATCCTTCCCCTTTTTCCATTGCTATGTATATATACAAGTGACACACCCAATTTTGTTATTTGTCTTCCTTATTCAAATATTATCTTTCTTCCTGATTAAATGTCTAAGGCTAAAAAACAATGTATCTCTTGAAACATGTCAGCCATAAGGAGAGAGACAGATTGAGAATGATCTCTCTCGTATGCAGGATATAAAGAAGCTTAATAGGGGAATATCAAAAGGCCAAATGTGACGGAATCTAAGAACTGGTTTTCAGAACTGGGCTTACCATGGCAGATGTGGGGAGGATTGAGAGCAGAAGGAGATGTGTAGAATGACTGTAATGGTAGATAACAAAGGGAAAAAATTCTTCACTTCAATTGTATCACTAAAAGGATCACAGGACACTGCAGGCTTTGCATCCAGCAGGCTCAAGTTCGACTCCCAGCACCACAAGGCCCTTTGGCACCACTTGGAGTTAATCCAAAGCATTAAGCTAGAGTGTGCTAAACTCCCCTGAGTGTGACCCCTCTTTCTGCCGAGAATTAGAAATAAAATCAGTAAGGGGTTACAGAGACATAGGAGTTCAGGCACTCGCCTTGCATGAGGTGGACCCTGGTTCAATTCCCAGCACAGCATGATCTACCAGCCGAATAGAGGCCTCCTGGGCATCACCACGGTGGTCCAGATAGCCCTAACACAGGGAACTCAAACAGAATCAAATCACTGTGTTGAACCGCCAGCCTGGTTGGTGAAGAACTGCTGGGAAGTACCCCAGGGCCTCTTGAGCACTGTTTGGGAGACCCACACTATGCACATAGACATGTATACATAAAGCAAGATGAGAAAGTAGTGGAGTCCAAAGCAAATACATTTGAAGGAGATATGTAAAAGCTAAAACTCATCAACTATTTTGAGCTACCTCACAAACAACTAAGGAGATGGGAAGCAATGCATCATTTAAAATGGAAGACTTTGTAAGACATCATTCCCTCATCTCTAGATAGCTATAATAAGTAGTCAAGTAATTTTGTGAGGGTTGCTAAGAGAGGGGATACCGGATACACTGCTCAGGTCTAGAATAAAACACTAATATGGACAATACTATTATTATTGTGCTACGGAAAATATATTGAAGGAACAGTTTAGGGAGGAAAAGTTTTCTAAAAGTGGAAAATTCAAATCATAGATTCAAAGCAGAAAAACAGAAAATAATAGTAATCTCACCCCCTTTACCAAAAACTAGACCTCAGAAATAAAACAAAAAGACAGCAGCAGTTCCAGAGTTTAAGGAAGGTACCTTTTGCCCTGTCCTTACAATATTTTTATGCTGCAAAGGGATGGTCTTGAAATTTGAAATCAGATCAGTATGACTTATCTCTTACTTTTTCAAGACAAGTCCTTCACTTGCTAGTCTGGAAATCTTGACAGAAGTTAGTGAAACACAACAGATAAACTCATCTTAACCACGTCAAGATGCTATTTCAACCACATACCACAGCACACTGAATAATCCCAAAAGGCACCATTACATGTGGCCCCCTAGAAGGAAGAAAATTAAAGAAAAATAAAGTGATAGCCTAGAAATTCAGGGCACTTATCGTGGCTACATTCACAGCATCACCAAAAGACCTTCTTAGGAGGATTTAGGTGGTGTTACATATTACTGGGTAAACAGAAAATTCAGGAGCTTAATTTGCACGGTATTTGACTGGATATTCTATGTGTCCTGAACATGAAGTATATTAGGCACCTTCTCAGAGCTAAACTTTCCTTCAAAGGAAATATTTGTAACGATGTATGTTAAGAAGCTACTACAAGGATCAAATAAAATGATATTCGTACAAAAGTACAAGAAAGGGCCAAGCTGTGAATGTCAGAATCATTCAGGTAAGTTTTTGCTTATAAGTTTTTCTCCAGTTTTTAATGGTGACTAGAATGCTGGTAGTAGTCAATAAGTGTCTGTCAAAATGAATTTAAATGAATAGTTATTAAGTTCTTGAACTGAGGAGCAGAATAGCTAAAATAGCTCAGGAGTTATGGGTGCATGTCTTGCATGGACAAGGATCCCTAATGGTCCCTGACCATCACCAGATAGAGCCCCTGTGGCCTTCATTCATTGGTGGACCTGAGCAATACCACATTACCAGACTCTTTCCATTGAACTTGAGCATGGTCTGCCAGTTATCTCCAGAAGCAGCCTCAAACACATCCTGTACACTATGTGAAGCCCCTCAAACAGCAGGATTCTCAAATGAGCCTTCTGCTGATTATTTATTTTACTTCTGCAGGATAAACCTTTGTCATATTAACCTCCTATTGTTATTTAAATCATTGGAGAAAACTTTGGTAAATGATACTATTATTTCCTAACCCCAAAGAGCTTTTAATTATGGCAATAATTATATAACTAGTTCTCATTTAAGGGAATCGCTTGCATATAGCAAAGAGACCCGCTACGACAATGTCTGAGATTGTACGAATGCACTCTGTTTAATTTTGTTTGGATTTCACAAAATTTTATGAACGAATTATTTGCATAAAGAAATTTAAATTAGAATTCCGAGTAGAAGGTATTAGGATCCCAAGTTAAACCAACAGAAAGTGCAGACTGTGGTAGGCTGTTTAAAAGCAAAGTAACTGAAATCCATTTCATCCCATATCCACTTGCATTTACTGTTTGACCTGTGTGTGTTAAAGGAGCATCTGATACCATACCTCTTAAATCTGGATTTAACTTAAGGTAATAAGGTAATAAGGAAGGAAGTGACATTGGAATCCCTGAAGCTGCCTTAGACTATGTCTGTTCTCCCTCTTGAGATCTTACCCTTTATATCACTGTATCACTGTCACCCTGTTGCTCATCGATTTGCTTGAGTGGGCACCAGTAATGCCCCATTTTGAGACTTTTTGTTACTGTTTTTTTTGCATATTGAATATGCCATGGGGAGCTTGCCAGGCTCTGCTGTGCAGGCAAGATACTCTTGGTAGCTTGTCGGGCTCTCTGAGAGGGACACAGGAATCAAACCCAGGTTGGCCACATGCAAGGCAAATGCCCTACTAAAATTCACCTAGATAACATTGTGGCTTTTAAAAATTATTGCTTCCTTTAGATCTCTAGTCATGTGTCACCTTTACACAAAAACTTTTGGTGCATCCTAAAACTATACATTATCTAAGAGAGCATAAAAATGAGATCTTTGTCTTGCTTACTTTTTCTTAACACCACAACTTGATCTAACTTGTTATTTGGTTTTCTACCTTTCCAACTGCTTCAAAAAGCTAATTTTGTTCTTGTTCTTTCTGATGTTTGCCAGTCTCTGAAGTGCAAGATGATATCTTATTGTTGTTTTGATAGCATCTCCTTGATGGTTAGTGATGTAGAGCATTTTCATGTGCCTTTTGGCCATTTGTATTTCTTCTTTGAGAAACTTTGTGTTCATTTATTCTTCACATTTTGAGTTGTATTTCTTATTTCTTGTAAAGTGCTACCAGTTTCTTATATATCTTGGTTATTAACCCTTTACCTGATGGGTGTTGGGTAAATAATTTTCCCCATTCCCTGGGGTGTCTCTGTATCTTGGTCACCATTTCTTTTGAGATGCAGAAGCACCTTAGTTAAGTGTAATCCATTTGTTTATCTTTGCTTCCACTTGCTTGGTCAGTGGTGTCTCATCCTTAAGGATGCCTTTAGTTTCAGTGTCATGGAGGATTCTGCCTATGTTTTCCTCCATGTTCCTTATGGATTCAGGTCTGATACTGAGGTCTTTAAGCCATTTTAATCAGTCTTTTATGCCTTGCATTAGAGAAAAGTCTGAGATCATGTTTGTAGGATAACATAGCCTCAGGTAGTTTAGGTTTATTGGATTACTGCCATCACAGTGCTCCTATTCCTCTGTGTTTATTGGTAGCTTCTTTCTTAGTGTTCTGTTGACATGTATATATTGTTTTTCTCTTCTCCTTGAGTTATTTGCATAGTTTATTCAGAGTCATGTCCTTTTATATGGACACAGGAAGACTGTAGCAAATGCTATGCTTTTGTAACCTGGGAATCATTTGATTCTACATGATAGTTTCCTCCTGTGTATCTGTTCTCTCGACCTAAGACCTAAGCCTCAGTTGCCCTTACTTCCTAGCACACCCAAAAGCAGGGTCCCCACGAGGGACAAGACGGACCCAGGTTAAGCAGTGAGTTGTGTGCTACCCTGGCATCAAGATGGGCCTGGCCAAAGCGCCTAATGATTAACTCTAAGTTAAGAGTTTGATCATGGACAAATGCTTTCATGATCCAAAAAGTAATAACTAGATTCAGACCCTGCTAGGGTTAGGAATGATTAATCTGGCCTGAGTGCTGTGGTCTGAGTCTGTGGCAAGATGCTGCCAGGAGAGCTGCCTTGCAAGCCTCAATGTAGCTCTTGCTATGTGCATACTAAAATAACTAGTATTAAGATGTTAATGAGTGTTTGGACTGAGGAAAGGAGAAAAACACCTTAAGAGGTATTTTGCCTGCTGGCAGTCAGGAAGGGCTTTGGAATGCCCTTAGGTAGTGTTGCCTTTGAACCTTAGAGCCCTCAGGAAGGGCTTTCTTATGCTGATTCTGCTATGTGGCTGTGTGTAGCCTAGAGGGCAAGGTGGAGAGAGACAAAGAGGGGGAGAGACTAGTGAAAGAGGATAGAGTAACAGAATTCAGAGAGGAGATATCCAGAGCTGGGAGAGAAGCAGAGAGAGAGACAGGAGTGAATAGAATAAAAGGCAACTGATCAATCAACTGGCTTGGCCCTAGTTTCCTCCTTCATCTGCCCCATGGACCAGGCTGCTCTGGGACCGAACCCCCAAACCCGGGGGCCGGCTGATAGGGAGAGCTGCCAGGGCTCTTCCCCCAGTCACCCCCTGGCTGATGTTTTTTACACATGTCTCTGCATTTAGCTGTCCAGTTTTCCCAGCACCACTTGTTGAAGAGGTTTTCCTCACTTCACATTTCTTCCTCCTTTATCAAAGATTAAGTGGTCATATTGATGCAAGCAGGTAGATAGGGAAAGACCCTTGGCAATGAAACTGAGATTAACAAAGTCTCTGGGAAGAGAATCCTGGGACAGATCCACCTGTGGATACAGAAAACAGACCTGATAAGACCTTCAGCCAACCCTGAGGAGGTTGGACCCCTCCCCATGAAATTCCTCAAACTCTCAGGCCTCTCTCTTAATCTGATTAAAATGTGATCCAGCCTAAAGAAGACCATCACCACTCCCAACCTCCCTTGTAGCCTCCTTAGCAACGGACTTTTACCTGGAAAGAAGCCCCACGCAGAGGCAGGTTGGAGAAACCCTACAAACACCACCTTGAACAAAGGAAGCTCGCACATATGTTCCCCGAGCCCATGTGCTGTTTGCGCTCACATGGCCGAGCAGATGCAGTACCTGAGCACATGTGTCCCCCACATCTCCCCTCTTGAGATGTGTGCTTTCATGCTTTCGTGTCCAGTGCTAGGATGTGTGTAGGGGCTCTCTCCATCCTTGGAGAAGCCCATGTTCTCTCTTGAGTGCATTATTCTTACTATTCTCTCTCCCACTTATCCCTTCCTCCTTCCTTCAGAAACCTCTAAATAAAATCTGTTTACTTCACTGCTTGTCTACTCCTAAAATTCTTTTCCACGAGGGAGACAAGAACCTAGTAACCCTGGGTCCTGGATGATAGAGGTGGTTGGGGAGAAAGTGACCATCTTTCTCCTCCCCGCTTCACATAAGCCACCCGTGTGGCCCACCGACATCAATATATTTGAGGGTCAGTCTCAGGATATTTAGCTCTATTGCATTGGTCTGAGGATCTGTCTTTATTCCGATACCATGCTGTTTTAATTACTACTGCTTTGTAGTACAGTTTGAAGTTGGGAGAAGTGATGTCTCACATCTTCTTTTTCCAAACAATTGCTTTAGCTATTTGCTCATTGTTTCATATGAATTTCAGAAGTGTTTTGTCTATTTCTATGAAAAATGTCATGGGTGTTCATACATGGACCACAATTAATCTGTATTATGCCTTGTGAACAATTGCCATTTTGACAATGTTAATTTTCCCAATCCAAAAGCAGGGGATGTATCTTCATTTCCTTGAGTCCTCTTTTATTTCTTGAAGTAGAGTTTTGTAGATTTCTTTGTATGAGTTCTTCACCTCTTTAGTTAAGTATTCAGAGGCACTTGATTTTCTGAAGTAAAATTGTGAATAAGGTTGTTTTGTAGTATTTATTTTTTCTCTTTCATTATTTGTATATAAGAAAGCCATGAACCTTTGAGCACTGATCTTTTTAAAACTCCACTTTGTTTTTATAAAACTCGAATAGTTCTAGGAACTTTTTTCTAGTCTTTAATATTTTCTAAGTATAGTAACATATCATCTGCAATTGTGATAGCTTGACTTCTTCCTTTCCTACTTGGATGCCCTTGAAGTGGGGAGAATGTTGGAGATGTGGGGAGAATTGATGGGAATGCTGACTAGTCCAGTCTTTTTGGAAAACAATATGAGTTTTCCTCAATAAAACTAGAAATGGAGCTTCCAAACAACCCAGCAATACCACCTCTGGGAATATATCCCAAGAGTGCCGAAACACACACACACACACACACACACACACACACACACACACACACACAGAAGAGATGCCATTTGCACTTATATGTCCATTGAGGCACTGTTCACAATAGCCCGGAGCTGGAAACAAGGAGAAACAACGACCAGGATAATTGGTCCATGGTTAGAAACCTGCCTCAAGTATCGGAGACAGGGCAGTTGGGATAGAGAATTGACCTCTATGACAATGATGTTTAGAGGGGATCATTCTGGATGGGAGATGTGTGCTGAAAGTGGGTAAAGTAACAAACATGATGCCCTCTTAGTATCTGTGTTGCCAACCATTATGCCCAAAAGTAAAGAGAGAGAAAGATGAAAAGTACCTGCCATACAGGCAAGCAGGTGGGGGCGTGGGGAGAGGGCAGGTGCCAGAAGGGATACTAGGAACATTGGTGGTGGGAAATGTATACTGGTGGAGAAATGGTTGTTGGAAAATTGTGTGACTAGAACCCAATCATGAACAGCTTAGTAGCTATATCTCATGGTGATTTAATTTTTTTTAAAAAGCTAATTTTAAAAAAAATTAAAAAATCTAAAAAACTTAGATTTCAGTTTTTTAAAGGCTGAATTTTTAATATGCAGAATAGTCTTGGTAAATATCAATGGTATTGGTGAAGAATTTAGTATCCATCAAGAAAATTTCTTTTTTCCTTCTTCATACTCATGAGACTTCCCCTATGGTTAATGAGATACACTGAAGGGATTGGCAGGAATGTATTCTATCAAAAATGTATAATGTTCTTTAAGTTATGGACGCTGAATGATTGGCAAATTTATTTGTAGTCTAGTTTCCTAAGACTAACAAAAAGAGCCCATTGCTTTAATTCTTCATTGCACGAATTCTAATCTATTTTTTCCTGATTTTTTAAAGGAAGGAAAAAATAGTTTATTCTTTTGTATGTATTTTTTTCTATTCTAAAAAACTACATATATAAACCAAAGTTACCTGTCAATTCCTTAGAAAACCCTGGTTCCCAATGTAGAAAAACTCTGGATACCAATATAAATAAATACTACCATCCTATCGTTAAAGTCTTTTCTCAAAACCTTACTTTCAAAACCAATGGATTAAAGGTAAGATTTTTTCAGATTAAGATGATTAAATATGATGCTTGGCTTAATTAACTTTATTTGGGGAAAAAGATTTGGTTGGCTAGAAACACTAATAGATTGGAGGGTGACTATCACATAAAACCTATAAAACTGAAAATGAGTTGATCTTAACATTGCTATTTGTTGATAGTCAAATAAAAATATCTCTATTTTTATAAAAAAATACAGGATAAAACCATCTGGATTATTGGAGAAAAGAGCATTCAAGTGACTTAGATTAACCCAAGCCTTATTTTCTGAGGGAATATTTCCAGCCATCCAGCTAGAAATGATGTCAATTTATAATTCAGTTTGATGTAAAGGGAAAGAGAAGATTAAGATAATTAATTGGCATCTGACCATGTTTAAATAGTGGAAAGGTTTGGAATGGAAAACAATCACTGTACATTGTATTAT
The DNA here is from genome assembly GCF_027595985.1 of Sorex araneus. NCBI lineage: Eukaryota > Metazoa > Chordata > Mammalia > Eulipotyphla > Soricidae > Sorex > Sorex araneus. Next base: position 17,486,343 of record NC_073309.1, read on the forward strand.
AATTATGAGAAGAAAAGGGGATCTATCTCATTGCAGGAAGTAAGAAATAAAAGAGTATGACTATAATTTATGAGGCGTTTGAGTCTGCAAAAACATTCCTGTGAAATAATTTATAAACAGGGTAACATATTAAAGGAGATTATTAATGCCATTTTTACCAGATATTTGTAAAGCATGGAAAAATATATAGGCATGCTTTTTGTATACATGTATGTTTATATATACATATATACACCCTTCTTTTAAATAAAACTCTCTGTAATAGATTATTTGTAGAAATAGTTGTACTTTACTTTCTCTGGTATAATCTCTGTAATGTGAGCTTATAGTTTTCCCATCGAGAATGTCTCTTTCTCCACTATTTGGACCTACCATGTCTATGCCTTGATTTGTTCCAAAGAATGTGGCAATGATGTCTCATGCTATGGTGACCCTTGTGAGGACTTCCTTACAAACTTCTGTTTTCTTGGTTTCAGTTGTTTGCTTTTAAAGTTGGGGGCCTGGTGGTGCTCAGCACTTATTCCTGTCTTGCTCAGGTATAACTCCTAGCAAAGCAAATTGGGTCATGTGCAATATTGGGGATTGAACCAATGCTGGTTCTGTGCAAAATGCCTTACCCTCTGCACTCTCTCTCTCCAGTCCTGCTTGCTGTTTTCTATCCCCTCAGCACACTCTATCAGGTGAACAGTCCTTGAGAGATTTGGGGAAGAAAGAGGAGCTAAGATAAGGTCTAATTTTCACTTTTAGATAAGTGAGGGAAACTGGTAATTTTTTTTAAAAGAGTAACAATAATATCACCAAAATTATTTTGAGCTGATCACCAGCTAATGCATTTAATGTAATGTATTAAATATGATAGATAATAATTCATATAGTCTTAGACCAGAAGAACTACTTAGTTCACCTGCAGAGTATGAACTAATAGTACCTGAATTAAGTTACTACCTGAAAATTATAAACTGTGGTCCAGAATTATAGCATGATAATAAATGTCTCATAAACAATAAAAGTAATCTATAAACTACTAGTGATTTTATCAGTTCAATAGAGAAGGAGAATAATTTTCTTGGGTTTTGCTGTGTATTTTGATTTTGGACTCATGTGGCTTTGACCAGGACTTACTTACTTACTTACTTACTCAAGGATCATCTCTGACTGTGCTCGGGGGAATATTCGCAGTTTCAGGTATTAAACTTAGGTCAACTGCTTGCAAGACAAGGTGTTCTTCTCTGCTGTACTATTAGCCCCAGTAAAACTATATTTTAAAATAGCTTATATTTGTTCTAAATCATTATAGCCCCAGAAACTCTTAGCGCAATATTTTAGTCATCTTAATGCCCAGAATGTCTCTTATCATTTATTCCCTAACACAGTGACTATCAATATCTCAGAACTCTGAAATAAAAAATTGCATACAAGTCTGTTTTCCTCTTATATAGAAGTCGGCATGACCCTATTTCTAAATGAAATTGGAAGCGTGGTACGTGAAACTGGTAGTTGGAGTTATAACGTTATATCAGAATTTTTGTATCATTCCAAATACTGTTAGGACTTCATGGAAATCCTAACTGACTTGAAAACCTTGGGGTACAAATCTAAGTGTTTTTTCTTTTGATAACTTATATCTGTAGTGTTTTGTTTTATGCCTAGAAAACAAAGGCTAACGTCCTTGACAGGGAAACAGAGATTTGTATTCTGTATGATCTTTTTTCTCATATTTTATTTGTTTCCCTGCTTACTCCCACACACTCACATGAACTCAAATGCACTCAGTCATATTAACTTGTTAAACTTATGTCAGACTTAACGTATTCTTTCCTATCATAAATGTCTTTCTCTTTCTATTTCTTTCCTACCATATATATTTATTTTTCCATTGACCTGAAATCTAGGCCAGTCTAGAATAAGGTTATGCCTGCTTCTGTTCTCAGGAATTGCTCCTGTCATGCTCAGGGTGCCACAGGAGCTGGGAATAGAATATTGGTCACCCACATCCATCCAGAACATTGAGTTATCACTTTAGTCCAGAACAGGACTTCTTAAGCTTTTTCTTCTTTTGACCCCTTTTCACCCCTGGTGGCACCCCAGCCTCATAAAATATATGTATGAATTGATAATCATAAATGTCATCATAAATTTATTTTAAAACAAATTGTCGTGACTCCAGTATTCATTCACATGCCCCATCAGTGGTTGTGACCGATAGTTTAAGAAACTAGGTCTAATGACTGGAATGATAATACAGGGGTATGGCCTGTGGTCGACCCAGGTTTGATAATTAGCACTGAACATGATCTCCTGAGAAGTGCTAAGAGCGATTCCTGAACACAGAGCCAGGAGTAAGCCTTGAGCATAGCTTGGTGTTCCCCCAAACAACCTACAATCTTCAAAACTCCTGTAATTCTCTCATTTTTGTCATCATAGCCTTGCTTATAATGCTCTCCCTAAATACTTGATAGTCAAATATTTCCTCTTACCTGCCTCTATTGTAATATATATATATATATGTATATATACACATATATACTTCAATTATAGGTTTTACTGCATTGCATTATAACAAATGCTATTCACCAATTAATTAAAAGGTAGCAATGCTATATCATCTCTGTTAACACCAACATATAATATACAGATAGAAATATATCAAGGCATCATAGCTTATATATATATATATATATATATATATATATATATATAATCACTTGTCATCCTGTTACTCATCGACTTGCTTGAGCAGGCGCCAGTAATGTCTCCATTTGCCCCGTTGCATGCTAGTGTAGCCCAATGGCATCTGCTCGCTCCAGGAACACAAAGAGCATCAAACCATTTGTTCAGGGTCTTGATGAGGAAGTCTGACCATCTCATAGGTGGGCAGCAAGGTGTTTTTTTGAGGTCCGGTGGAAGCCAATCAGTAATGGCTCTAGTCCAGCGGTCATCTCCAAATCACATTACATGTCAGGCCTATCTGATTTTTATTTTTTTTTAATTTTATCGAATCACTGTGAGATAGTTACAAGCTTTCACGTTCACCGGTTCATAATCCCCACAACCAATATCCCCTGTATACACCCCCTTTCCCACCCTCCCCCTGCCTTCATGGTAGACAAAAGTCCCCATACTCTTTCTCTACTTTTGGGCATTATGGCTTGCAACACAGACACTGAGAGGTAATCATGTTTGGTCCATTATCTATCTTTGGCATGCATCTCCCATCCCAACTGATTCGTCCAGCCATCATTTTCTTAGTGATCCCTTTTCTATTCCATGGGCCTTTTCTCCTCCACTCAAGAAGCAGTCTTCCTGCTATGGGCCAATCCGCCTGGCCCTTGTATCTACTGTCCTTGGGTGTCAGCGTCATGTGATGTTATTCTATACTCCACAAATGAGTGCAGTCCTTCTGTGTCTGTTCCACTCTTTCTGACTCATTTCACTTAGCAGGATACTCTCCATATCTATCCATTTATAAGCAAATTTCATAACTTCATCTCTCCTAACAGCTGCATAGTATTCCATTGTGTAGATGTACCAAAGTTTTTTTTAACTAGTCATCTGTTTTAGGCCACTCGGGTTGGTTCCAGATTTTGCCTATTGTGAACAGTGCTGCAATAAATATAGAGGTACAGATGTCATTTCTACTGTGCTTTTTTGCATCCTCGGGATATATTCCCAGAAGTGGTATTGTGGGGTCATATGGAAGCTCAATTTCTAGCTTTTGAAGTACTGTACATATTGTTTTCCAGAAAGCCTGGACCACTAACAGTGAAAGAGCGTCCGTTTTCGCCCCACATCCAAACCAGCACTGGTTGCTTTTGTTCTTTTGAATGTGTGCCAGTCTCCGTGGTGTGAGATGATATTTCATTGTTGTTTTGATTTGCATCTCCCTGATGATAGGGAGAATTAACATTATCAAAATGGCAATTCAGCCCAAAGCACTATAAAAATTTAATGTGGTCCCTATCTGGATACCCATGACATTTTTCAAAGAAATAGACAAAAGAGTACTGAAATTCATATGGAACCATAAATCCACAACAATAGCTAAAGCAATCCTTGGGAAAAAGATGAGTGGCATCACTTTCTCGAATTTCGAACTCTACGACAAAACAGTAGTAATTAAAACAACATTGGACCATCTGATTTTTGATGCCTTGGCAAACAAGACAATGTCACTTATCCTCGGTTGTCAATGGAGGTCGGAATTCAGGATTCCTTCTTTCACTTCAGTGAAATGTGATACTACAAACATAGCTCTTTTGATTCCTCTTTGGGAGACTCAAATAGCATTTTCATCCTATTTTCGTAGGGCCCAGGTAACTGAGGCATATGTTAGTGTAGGAAGAATGATGGAATTGAATAGATGTGCCCAAAGCCGGAGGTTCTTTATCCTCTTAACCACTCCTTTGACGTTCTTGAAGGCATTCCACACCGCTCTCTTCCTCTTGCACAAGTCAGGTGCCAGGTTGTTCATTATGTTGATTTCTTGACCCAAGTACACATAACTGCTGCATTCAGAGATGTGTGTTCCATTAAGAGCAAATGGAATGTCAGGAACTAGTTCATTTCTCATGAACATTGTCTTTGTGAGATTCAGCTGCAGTCCAACCTTTCCACATTCACGGTCAAAGTCGGCCATGCTTCTTGGCTAATGTTTGGTGTTATTAGAATGATGTCATCAAAGAAGCAGAGGTGGTGTAGTTGCTGATAGTCTATCTATACTCCCATTCCTTCCCATTCCAGTTGTCACATGACATTCTTGAGGGTGGCATTGAAGAGCTTCATGAAATGGTATGGCCCTACTGAACACCTCTCTTTACATCAATGATGACTTCCTTGTAGAATGGTGAGATCCTGGTGAATCCGTAATACAGCACACAGAGAATCCTGATGTACTGAGTTTGAATGCCCTGTTTGGCTAGGGCTTTGATGACCACTTCAGTCTCAACAGAATCAAAGGCCTTCTTTAAATGGATGAACATTAGACAGAGTGACATCTTGAACTCTCGCTAAACTTCAATGAGCTTGGTCACCTTGTGAATATGGTTGATTGTGCTGAATCCTTTTCAGAACCCAGCTTGCTTGCATGGTTGGTCTTCGTCTAGTATTCTGCCAATTCTATTTAGGATGACTTGAATAAGCAACATGTGGATGATGGACAACAGTCAGGTCAGGCAATAGTTGCCAATGTTGTGGATGTCTCCCTTCTTGTAAAACAGAATGGTCCTGCTGGTTTTTCATTGGAACAGAACATTACATACAGACTAGACAAGTAGCATGTGAAGAGCCGAGCCAGTGCATTGACGAGTACTGGCAGCAGATTCTTCAGGTATTCAGGTCTGACCTTGTCTGGACTTGGTGCTATATGCTTCTTTACCAATGAAATGGCATGTCAGATTTGGAAGGGAGAACCCTGGGAATAACGTATCTATCCTGCGGAATTTGGTATGGGTGCAGGTGGACATGGCTATCAAACAGATCTGAGTGGAAGTCACGAATAACCTTTTCCATTGCCCTTATTGAAGATGTTATAGATCCATCAGGATGTCAGAGGACAGTCATCTTGGTCTTGTAGTTGGTGAACGACAGGCTGGTGTTGTTCATACTTTTCCCGGCTTCACATCAGCCAACACTGCTGCTCTTTTCAATTTGAGGTCTTCCTTTATTGCTTCTGCACCACTTTGTGAGCTTGGATGTTAGCTTGTGATTGCCTAAGACTTGCACCAAACCACAATGGCAAATAAGCTTGAGCGTTTTCAAAGACAGGCATCTTTTTGTGGCTTTCACTCTCAGCATTCCTTGCACAGTCATGGAGGTGTTAAACCAATCGATCGTATTCCTCGTCAATGTTGTCAACGATAGCATCTTCCCATATCACTGCAATAGTGTCAAAGAGCTCCCAGTTGGTGGTCGTTCTGGGAGTTCTTTTCTTAAACTTTGCAGCCCTTTCTCCTTACTCCTTGAAGTAGAATTTCACATGAAGGAGACGGTGGTCTGATCCTGTTTTGGGACAAAAAACTTTGGGACAACAGTCAGGCAAAACCATTGATTGAATATGATGTGGTCAATTTTGTTGTGAAACTGTCCACCCAGAGACTCCCATGTCAACATTTAGATTCGGTATTCTGGAACTGCGAGTTCCCATGGATGGTCTTGGTCGACATGACATGATTGACTCAGACAGTCTCTCACCCTGTTTATTCCATTCTATGCCATGGGTCCCAATGTGTAGTTCTTTGGGTGACATTCTCGGTCCTACCTTGGCAGTAAAATCACCAACAATGACCTTGTAGAAGGTGTGGTCTTCTTTATAGAACTTCTCCAACTCCATGTAGAACTTCTCAATTTCTTCTTCATCATAGTTGAATGTTGGTGTGTAGAAGACAAAGATAGAAACTTCCGGCAATGAGCCATGTCTATTCAAACGCCTGTTTCTCTGAACATGACCTGTTGGTTCACCCTTTGCCAGTTGCCACCCCACGCCACAATGAAGTGGCTAACCATAGAGGGATTTGAATATAGATAGGATGAATTATTGAAATGCTATAGTTTTGTGACATTATTCTCACTAAATGCAACCATCAAATGCACAAATATCTATAATTTTGTAATTATTTGTGCAACAAATAAATGGAAGTTCATATGTATTGGTAAGAGTATATTGAAGTACATTTATTTAACTGCTTCTTTAAAATAATTAGAAGCTATAAGTGCCATTTTATTTGCCATTAGCAATATAATATTATGTAATAATAATAAAAATGACGAACAGGAGCAACAATGGGAAAATATTTGCTTTTTTATATTTTAATGAAAGAATATAATTTAATCAGCCATTTAAAAATGATTTTTAAAAGTTTTTCCAAAAGTAGAAGAAAAATCAACAAATTTATGAGCACATTCTGCTTCTGGCCATCTGGAATGATCAGGGTCTGAATTTACTCTTTCGCTGTCAGCACTGCATAAATGAAAAATATGTAACAGATAACTCTTTCAGATATTAAATAAGACTCCTTGACAGGATCTATGTGATCTATGAGCCAAGGCAAACAAATGAGGGCATCTTTGGTTACCCCCAAGTTTGAACATATCTGGAGGCAATTTCAAGGTTTCATTCAGTAGAGGGACTGGGGAAATTCAAACAAAGGTCAACCGTCTTCACCAAAAACTGTCTGTGTCTGAAGAAACCAAAATGGTGAGAATACACAGAACAGAGTATCACAAAAATGTAGCTAAGACAGAGAAAGAACTGATAGTCGTGGAATCTCCTCCTATCTTTGGATGAACAGCATGTAGATGTCGATGTGATACCTGGAGTAGAAACTCCATGACTCTCGGGATAAAATCTAGAATGTGTTTTGGGAAAGAATAGCTGCCATGAAGCCAAAACCTGAAATATCCCTAAAGCACTGCTGGTAAGGCCATTAAAAGGGTGAGGTAGAAGGGTTGGAGAGATAGTATAGAGCACAGGATACTTGCCTTGCACACAGCCCGCCCAGGTTGGGTCCCTGCATCCCTTATGTTTCCCCATGTGCCATCAGAAGTAATTTATGAGTACAGAGCCAGGAGTAACCCTTGAGAATTGCTGAGTGTGGCCCCAAACCCAACAAAAGGGGATGGGGGAGAGATTTGAAGGAGACTAGAACATAATTAGAAAGGAAATGAACCAAGCAAAATCTAGCAGTGAAAAACACAAGGTTTGAAGTTAAAATATGCCAGAGGCCAGAGACATGGTATAAAGGCTAAGGCAGTTGCCCTATTCATGGCTAGCCCCAGTTTGATCCCTGGTATGATACATATACATATATGCTCTCTAAGCATCACGTATACTGCCCCAGAGCACTGCCAGCTGTGATCCCAAGCTCCTCCAAATACAATAGAATAAAATAAATTCAGCTTAATGATATTGAGCTGACATCAGACATAATGTAGAAGAAGTATCAATTTATTAGAAGATATAGCAATGGAAACATCTATAACAATGCACAGAAAGGAAAGACAGATTTTTAAGATGTACACAGAGTGGTCTTTGCAATAGCACTAAGCAGACTAACACTGCTCCGTTTGTTAAGAGAGAACATCAACATTTTTGGAGGAAATAACAGTCATTTTTCTTTCAATTTCAATAAAATTCCTGTCACCATAGTAGAAAGAATGAGACATCCCGGTAGATCCAATTCCCTATCCTTGATATCAGTCTGTGAGTTTGTTACTGTCTCTGGCACAGGGAATTTTTTTCTTATGTGATTAAGTTATGAGGGTGGACAGGGGATCATAAACTGGATTTTCAGGTGAGTCCAATATAAACACAAAAATAAATGTTGAACAGTTAACTTGAGCAAAAAAAAAATGGAGGAAAGAGGTGGGAGTGTGATGAGAGAGGGAGGGAATGTTATTAAGGGAGACATGAGGTAAAGAAGTGCCTGATATGTTGGGTCCAGAGATAGAGAAATGACTGCACATGCATACTTGAATTTGAAAGTTTAATGCAATGGACTTTCAAGGGAACATAACACTACTAACACTTTCATTTAAGCTTTCAGGATAGAATACAAGTAAAATGTAACATTTCTTGGTAGTAGAGAGGTTGTATAAAGGTTAGGGGCATGCAAAGCCTATGTGCGACCTGGCACTTATGGATCATGCATATGACATGGTGATCCATGAGAACATAGGGTCTGATTGTATCTCATCCTCAGGTCCAGGCACTGAACTGTCAGCCAAGTCTCACTGCGAGTGGCCCCCAGTCCTGCTGGGCACTGAGTAGAGCCCCAGAATCTGCTTCAGAAAAAGGAAAAGGGCAAAAAAGGAAAGGAGAGGAGAGGATGGGAGGAGAGGGGACGGGAGAGGAGGGAAGGAGAGGGAAAGAAAGGGAGGGAAAGCGGGGGAGCTGGAGAGATAGTAACGTAGGTAGGGCACTTGCCTTGAATGCAGCCAACCCAGGTCCAATCCCTTCCACAAGATTCTTGAGCTCTGGCAGGGGTGATCCCTGAGCACAGAGCCAGCAGTAATCCTTGATCACTGTCAAATGTGTCTCAAAACTGGAGAGAGAGACAGAGAGAGAGAGAGAGAGAGAGACAGACAGACAGACAGACAGACAGACAGACAGATTGAGATAGAGAGACAGAGAGACAGAGAGAAAGCATTTCAGGGCTAAAGGACATGATAATAAAATCTATATTATCTTCATCCACAGTCACTAAATTGATGATAATTTGTTATAACAACAACAGAAACATACCATCACTAATACAAAGTGATAAAAGAAAAGCTTAAATGAAAAAGATTAAAAAAAAACAGATCAAGGAGGTATATAATATACGAACATTTGAGACTCCACTTCAAAACAGAAACAAATTAATCAGATGTCTTAAGAGGGCCAGGGATATAGCTGAGTGCTAAAGCACTTTAGTCATTATATTTATGAGAGCCTGAGTTTGATGACTGTCATGGAAGAAGGGAGGGAAGGAGAGAGAGAGGAAAGAGGGAAGAAGGGAGGGAGTGAGGAAAAAAGGAAGGAGGGAGGGAAGAGGGAAGTAGGGATGAAAGGGGAGGAGGGAAGAAGGAAGGGAAGAGGGAAGTAGGGAGAAGGATGCAGGAAGGAAGGAAGGAAGGAAGGAAGGAAGGAAGGAAGGAAGGAAGGAAGGAAGGAAGGAAGGAAGGAAGGAAAGAAGGAAGGTCCTTTAAAACCTTAATAGCTGGAGTAAAATGTATTATTTATAGGATACCAAGTACAGTATAAGAAATAGTTTATTTCTATTCATAAACAATAAGGCTGGGATACGATGAAGCAATAAATTTACAGTAATGACAAATACAAAAGAAAGCTCAACCTAGAATTTTATTTTGAAAAATCCTTTTATACAAGTCAGAACTGAATATGTTGTGTAAAATTGCAATAAATGAAAATAGAAGTGTTCTGAAAGCAGAGAGAAATTATAAATATAAATTTGAATCTACTCAGGAATGTAGAACAATGGTAATGATAAATACAAGAGTAAATATAAAATGTTTATTTCAATTTTAAAGTTTATTTAAAACTTAAAAAATTTCTGAAGCCTATAAAGTGTAGTTAGAACACTGCAGATAGATAAATGTATAAATATGCAAAATTTCAAGATATTGTCACAAGGCATGAGAGAGAGGAATGCAAATTTTCTTGCTGTTATTATCATGAAATGGTATTTTAATGTAAACTGAAGTAAGTTTAAGACATGTTTGTAGAGTTGCAGGTGTACTCAAGAGGCATAGTAGTTTATCAGTAGTGGAAATAAAATGGAACAGAATAATGACACGGTGAAAGTCAAAAAGTTAGGCAACAAGGTAGCAAAAGTAAAATGGACCAATAGAAGATTTAGCAACATGGTGCAACCAAAGAAAGTCATATCAATTATTTCACTAAATGTAAAGATAGTTTTAACACTCCAAATAACACCATAAAAAAAAGATTTCCAAGGCTGAAGTGATGGTAGGGTATTTACTTGCAGGTAGGGTATTTACTTGCACAGAGCAGAAACAGGTTCAATCCCCAGCATTCCATTTGATCCCCTAAGCCCACCAGGGGTAATTCCTGAATGCAGAACCAGGAATAAACACTGAGCACTGCTGAGTGTGGACCCAAAACAAACTTTAAAAATTAAATAAATAATAAAAATAAAGGTTTCTTTAAGCACAGGATGCAAGGTACAAATTGAGGCTACAACGTGTTTTGGAATTAGTTCTAATGGTACTGAATGTGTCAAAAGACAAAAGGAGCCAATCCAAGCCATTTTTAAATGGACAGTGGCTCAAAAGATGTACCTATAGGATGTTTTGTTAGTTAAAAAAAAACAACAACTTAAAATAGAATTTCTGGTCTGATGTTGAGGTCCTTAATCCATTTTGATCTGACTTTTGTACATGGTGATAGGTGGAGGTCTAAGCCCATTGTGTGACTGAAAGTAATGCATTCAAGATAAATAGCCTTGTTTTTAAGACTGGGGCAAAAATTTAAGAAATTATATGTTAAGATGTTTGAATAAATTTATTCTAAAGGTTACAACACCACCACAAAGGATGAGAAGAACATGTAGTGAGGACATAAGAAACTAACCAGTTGCTCGAATGTTTTAGTAACTGGAGAAATACTTAAAAGTCATTGTATGCCAGCATTAAAGAAAACACACAAAAAAATGATGTGATTTAAAGCTGAAGTTTTGTTCAGTTTGGTTTAGGTAGGTAGGAGAAGAGTTTCAAAATGTTTATGAGGACACCAAAACTCAGAGCACTTGCAAACCTTCTAGGACTTGGTCCTTGAGGCACAAAATACTCTTCTGGAAATTAAAATTGAAGCAGCATCCACAAGAGGGATCCAGTTATAATATAGATATATAAAAAAACTTTCATAGGTAGTGCTGAAATTATAGTAAACTTTGTTGACAATACTCTAAAATCCACAGTGATAGGGAAAGGTTTTAGGATGGAGAAATGAGAGTGACTCTGCCAAGACAGAAGTTAGATCGATAAGAGAAGGGGCCGGTGTTTTAATAATGACTGAAAATATCAATTATATTGAGCCATATGAAATTGATCTTAGAGAATTTATAGGGATGCCGATGGTTCAATAGCCTCTTCCTTGATAGAACTTTAGTTAGTGATATGGGTCTGGTGGAATGTATACTTCCTTCTCAGAAGAATGAAGGAAAATTTAGTATTTTCCTTAAATTTCACATTGACTTTGGCCGCCGGGAGCTCTGCTCGGGCTGGGGAGGGAAGCTGGAGCCCATCCCCTCCGAGGGGTCCCAGGGAAGACAGCCAGGTGTGCGGGCAAGAGATTCTCTGCCAAAGACTCCAGTGCCAAAGACCACTGGAACCTAGCTACAGCCATGCTCAGGGCCCCTTTCTACACGTTCGTACAGGCCTCACGCATGACGGTATCAGCAGAGGAACCCAGATGTGTGTAATCTCATCAAGAGCCAACATCCCCAACATCCAGAGACTTAAAAGCAAGCTCCCAGAAGCGATATCTTATAACCTACTTCTCCCTCTGGGAGAAACTAGCAAGCTACTGAGAGTTTCTTGCCCTCATGGGACAGCCTTGCAAGCTTCCTGTGGTGTATTCATATGCTAAAGCCAGTAACAAGCTGATCTCATTCCCCTGACCCTGAAAGAGCCTCCAATGCGGCATCTTTGGGAAGGCCGAGTCGAGAGAGACTTCTAAGATCTCAGGGAAAGGACAAATGGAGAGGTTACTGAGCCCGCTTGAGAAATCTATGATTAACGGGATTTCGTGATCATGATCGTGATACATTCACTATCTTCAGACTATAAGTGGAGATACATATGACAAGGGTATAGGGAACTCAAGAAACCAGTGAAGGGTGCTTCTACTTCAAATACTCTGCCTCTTACTAGATTCATCCTCCAAGTCAGTCAAAAATAGAATGTCTTTGGAAATTCCCAGTCACTTCTGCCAGGCCAGTCGTCTTCAGTCTCTGGTCCTCAAACTTGTGCCAGTCTATAGGTGCTGAAAGACTGAAAACCATCTTTGGTATAACTGTTGGCCCGTGGATCAGTCCGCAGGAGATGTGCTAGTGTAAAAAGATTGAAGAGCTCTGATTTAGATAATAACTAAAGATTTTTTACAATATGCATTTTAAAAGAGAGTTGATTTAGTAAGATAGGACTAATAGGTCAAATGAAAAGATCAAGTTTCCTTTTTAATATGTTTAAATGTCTGAATTGTAGAATTTTAGAGTTATGTGCTTTAGATATAGAAATTTAAGATGAATAATGCCCATTGGTATCTTGGTGATGATTTTGTCTAAATCTTTTATTTTCTTGATGAAAAGGAAATGACTGCTTCGAAATACAAGTTAGCAAGACAAACAAGGTAAATAAAATTTCCATAACTAGAATTCTTTTTAAGTTTTCTAAGGACAGGTAAATTTTATACATAACGAACAGGTAAAATTTTATTTTTTTTAATTAATTTCGGGGAAGGTTGGGTCACACCCTGCAATGCTCAGGCTCTATGCTCAGGAAACTCCTATCAGTGCCCATGGGATCATATGGAATCCTGGGGTTTGAGTCCGGGTTGGCCATATGCAAGGGAAGTGCCCTACCTGTTGTACTATCCCTCTGGCCCAAATTTTAAAATATTATAGAATGTAAATAATTCACATCTGAGAAAAACTTTAAAAAAATAAAACCTAAATAGTAAAAACATCCTTTCTCTAAGATTTCCATGTTGCCACAGGAGAAATCAATCAAGTAAAATTTGAATGGAAGTAAATTATGGGAAGAAGATAAAGCTACCAATGAGCTGTACAAAATTGCAGGATAAGTATGTGAGTTGGGGGTGGGGGGATGCAGGCGGAGAAATAGTAAGCGGGTGGGGTGTTTGCCTTGCATATAGTCAATCCAGGTTCAATCCCAGGCATCTCCCGTATGGTCTCCTGAGCACTGCCAGGAGTAATTTTTGAGTAGAGCCAGGAGTGACCCCTGAGCATCTCTGACTATGACCAAAAGAACCAAAACGAAGAAAAGAAAGCTAAGATTATCAGGATTAGTGATTTGCAGGATGGAGTTCTCCTTTTTCCTTTCCTCAATTACTTTATTTCCTCTACTTGTCCATATAAATCACCCCTTCTCATAGTTTCTACAGTTCTCCTGCCATTTATAGGGTGGTAACTGGAGATATCTTCCTAAATTTTCTTGAAAGTCAGTTTCCATAGACAACAAAGAGATAGTCTCACTCAGCCTCTCTCTCTCTTTAAAAGACTCACAGAGAAATGTTGACCAGTGGAGAAGGCATTTAATAAAGTTGCTGGATATTCATTTTAGACCAGAAATTTCTTCTCAGTTTGGTCAATAGTACTGAGGTCTATAGTTTCAACTAACTTAAAAGCTTGTCTTGAAATTAAAATAGGGGGAGGTCAGGCTAAAGGATATTTTATTTTATGTGGTATGAAGTATTTGAATTTTTTTTTTTCCATTGGGGTCCATACCTAGCAATGCTCATGGACCACTCCCAGCTCTGTTAGCCTGGTGGGGAGAGTACTCACAGCAGTGCTTAGGGGACATGCAATGCTGGGGAATAAATGCAGCCTGTTGAGCTCTCGCCCCAGCTCAGGTATGATTTATTTGAATATGCAGCATAATTAAAGTAACACAGCATAAAGCCTTGGAGTGGGCTTGCCACCTTCGTACCCCTATTTCTTATCTTCATTGAATGAGTATTGTTAGTTATACATGAAAGAATGTTTACAACAAAACAATTTCACGGGAGCCAAAGAGATTGTGAGTGAGTTAAGAGGCTTTCTTTTGATACTGCCAACTGGAATTTGGTCCCTGACATGACAAATACACAGTTCTAGAAAGGAACACAGTGCCAGGAATGAACCCTGAGCAGAGAGATCCATGAGTAGACCCCAAGCAATACGGGTATAGCCCCCACACCCCAAAACAAAACAAACAAAAACTTCATAATCACAATGCTTATATCAAACATATCTCTGTTATTTGGATTTTAATTCAGATTGTTCTATCAATCTTTTGTTTTATTTTTATGCACACATACACTGCAAAATCAATAAATGTGTCTTGTAACCTTTGATGAGCACTTGACATATTTTGCTCTCATCATACATTTATGTAAAAATAATAAATAATGCTCAAAGAAGTTAAGAAAATAAACTTTAATAGTACTTGGTTACATAAAGATATTGAGTTTGAACACATTTTGAAATTTCACACAGACCTAAAATGATTCTTTTAGTGTTTTCTCTCAAGTAAAGTTCTTAAATTCCCTAAAGAGGCCATCATTTTTCCATATTTATTCTCAAAATACTAATTTTAAAATGAAAGGGTTATGCTAATAATGATTAAAGATGCGGTTAAAATGGGGATAAATGTTTCAGGACAATAAAACTAAAAAAGAAACTAAACATCACTGATTGCCCAAATGTCTAGGGAAATCTATGAATTAAGTATAGATCATCATCTCATAGTAACCTTTGATAGTTCTCATTAAAACTGCAGCAGTAGAATCTGTTAGAGGCCTCCAGAGAGATATTATGTGTAAATGCAGAAATTAAAAAATGAATATTGAATGATCCTATTGAGAAATTAAGGCCATTCAATTGTGTTAATGGTGGTTGAATATCAGATCTATGTTTTTCATCTGTTCCTCTAAAAAGAAAATGAAAGTCTACACCTAATTTACACATTTAATAAAATATAATTCAAATAACACCTATTTTGCATAGTAATTAGCATTAGTATTTGTAGAAAGTAAATTATAGTATTGTATATATGTATATTATATGCATGTATCTATGTATTTGTATAAAATGTCATGTGTTGGGGCCTTTTCCATTTCAATTAACAAGCAAGCAAGTTTAAAAAAAATTTGTGTGGGTTGTAATAGTATAGCCTGTGTAAATAGTTGTGTGTAAATAGTATAGCCTGGGTATTTGCCTTGCAAGTGGATGACACCGATTCAATTCCTGACACTCCATAAGGCCCCTGGAGCACTGGCAGGCGTGATCCATGAACACAGACTCTGATTCCTGAGCCATCAGGTATAGCCCCACAACAAAAAAATTAAAACATTTTTGTAATATATGATTTATCTCACATCACAATTCTACCTACTATCATCATACATGTTGTGTTTTATTTGGTAATAGTATGGATTTCTAGGATAAGGAAGAAAACATTTATTTTTTCATTGTTCACATTTATATTTTCAGAGACTAAGTATGAGAAGTCATAAAAATTATTGCTATTTTTTGACTGAGAAAGACAATGAAACACAGAGAAGTTAAGTATTATAACAGCAAGAAAATGAGACAGAACACAAACCAATCTCATTCCATAAAGCCGTATATCCATAATTATTCTCACTGCTTTCACTGTAGATGAGGAATCATTTTTCCTTTTAGAAAAAGGAAGATCGGTCTTGAATTGACAAAAATAGTTTATCATGATACTCATTTAGTGTTCTGCATTAATTTGCTCTTCAACAGACAGCTACAGGCATTGCAGTGGACACTGGGGGATAGAGATGAAAAAAATTGTCCCCTCACTTCAGGAAAAATTAATATATTAGTCAATGTCATAAATATGTAGTTGGCCCAGTTATTAAGGTACTGATTAAGTTCAGGGTTTCAGTTTCATCGGGATGAGGTGAGGTTAGTGAAGAGAGAAATATTTTTTTAAAGAGATAACACATGAAAAGTATTTTTCTAAGATCAATAGGCATTACCCAAATCACAGAAGGCAGAAAAAAAACAGATAGAAAGGTTGCAAAAGAATATTTTTATGAAAAATCCCTGTATTCTGAAGATCTCATTCTAAACTTTTGTTCTTATTTGAAGCCTTTTTATACATTTTTTTTCACTCATTATTTCATTTATATGAGCTTAATGATGGTCCAAGTAAAGTTATTTGAGGAGTCTGGTCCTGCCTGTAGTTTTTCAGAGACATGATTCTGATACTAGGTGTGGTATTGTCTCCTGGCTCAGACAATTTAGGATTAAATTTCAGCCATGAGCTCTCTCTATTAGGCTTCCTATTTCTTGTCAACATGATAAACTTAAGCAGAGAGAAGTGAGGAAACATATTTAATACCACCGTGGAATTATTACATGAAAAAAAAAGCAGTTCTTATTTTAGGACCAAAGTATTCCTAACAGGGAAAAATCTCTTTATGAATCCATTATGTGAGTCTCAGCTTTCAAAGCAAGTTTGAAAAATGAAATTTTTATTTTCTTCCTGTGTAGAGGCATTTGGACTGTCAAACCGTCTCTTGCTTTGTTACATTTTTGATGATACTTAGTTTGAAGAATATAATTTTAGACCCAAAGTATGTGTAATCATATTGATGAGGAATGGTAAGACATCACTCAGGTTTGGGGCTAGAATTGATCTAGGCGACAAAATATAAAGCTAAGTCTTTGTCAGCTTGTCATGTTCCCTCTTCCGAGCTCAATACCTAAAGCTCACACCTTCACACCATCCTATATGTCACTTATTCTTGTCTGGACTTCTGCATTTGCACTTCTGTGGACCACCTGTCTAAACACCAGGTTCAGTAGGTGGCCAACTGCTTAGCATCTCCAAAGTTTCCTCCATGAAACTAGCAGAGCTGTGCAATTGTCTTTTTATTCAATTATACAAATATAGCATTTACTGTAGTGTTAGTCATTGGCATCCACAAAGCTATTTTGTAGTGCATGCAGCAGGGGAGGTAGTGAGTGTGAGTGTGGGTTGCAGGTGCGAGGGTAAGAGCTATTCCTTTTCCCTAAACAGCTGCTCCAAGGAAATGCTATTTTTTATTCCTATCTTTTTATTCTTTTATTCCTATCTTCCTATATTTTTATTCCCATCTTTCTACTTTCTCTTAGATATACTTTTTGTATATCTAAGTGCCTCCTGACTCTGAAATCCCATATGACACTTGACTCCAGGGGTAAGAAACATTTTTAACAAGAGTAAAATAATGAGGGGCTGGAATGATAGCACAGCAGGTAGGGTGTTTGCCTTGCATGCAGCCAACCCAGGTTCAATTCCTAGCATCCCATATGGTCCCCCGAGTACTTGCAGGAGTAATTCCTGAGTGCATGAACCAGAAGTAGCACAGAAGAACCCTGTGTAGTTCCGGGTGTGACCCAAAAAGCAAAAATAATAATAATAATAAAAAAGTAAAAAGTAAAATAATGAATATTTCAATGTTTGGAGTCATCCATATTTGTGTCTTAAATAATTATGCCATTGAAATATGTAATACACAAGCAAATATATGTATCTAATCTTTATAAAAAATAAGTAGCAGAGCTGATTTCTAATGGGCCGCTTTGCTAACTCTCTCCCACAACTAAATTCTCTGTGGTCATAGGAGAATTTGAAGCCTTTTGTAGGACACATTAAATTTTTTGTGCGCTTGTTGTATTTTTTTGTATTTTGTTACCCAAGTAAGTAGCATTTTATCATTCTCCAACAATTAGTTATTTAAATTCCTGCATTCAAGTGTTTGATTACTGCTTTAGAAATATTTGTTTGAAATAGAGAAAAGAAGAGGCAATAAGCTAGCTCACGGCAAAGATTGTACTGATATGTGACATTAGATCCAATTACTAGTACAGGACATGGGATGAGTAGATATTAATTCCATAATATGTAAATGTTTAGAAGAAGAGAATATACTCCTGTCTTTTATGAGGTGATGATATCGTGAATGGCTTTCTTGGGAGAAAAGTCTCTGCATACATAGCAAATTGAAAGAATCCTACAATATATACTAGCCCCCTAGCCCAGAAAGTGAGACAAGATGGTCATAGCACCTCATCATTTACAATCACTGATTCAAAGATTACAAGTGACAGTGTGACTTTGTTAACTCCACTGTCAATGAAATCTTGGTACCCTTTGCTTTTCAGACTTTCTCCCAGTGAACCACTCTAAATGGGGAAGTGAGTGTTGTAAAATCTACTATTTTTTTCTTAAGTCTATCACTATCGCTATCATCCCATTGATCCTTGATTTTCTCGAGTGGTCTCAATAATGTCTCCATTCATCCTAGCCCTGAGATTTTAGAAGTCTCTCTTTACTCGTCCTTCCCAATGGTGCCACATTCAAGCCTCTTTCAGGATCAGGGGAATGAGACACATCATTGTTACTGGTTTTGGCATATGGATGCACCACAGGGAGCTTGCCAAGCTCTCCCATACACGCAGGAAACTCTCCATAGCTTGCTAGGTTCTCAGAGAGGGAGAACTAGGCTATAAGAGGCATTCTCGGCCCCACCCTTCCGGGAGCTTGGTTTTATAGTCTCTGGTTCTTGGCCGTTGATAGATTACAAGGCACCGGGGACAGTTTGTGGGTGTGGCTGCCAAGCTACTAGAAAATGGGGGGTCTGGGTGGAGGAAGCCCAGTCCTGATCCAAGCAGTCTTGGAGATCTCAGCCCCAGGTCCCGCACATCTGGGTTCCTCTGCCAGTTCCTTCATGTGTGAGTCTTGTCCCTTCATGTGTGAGTCTTGTCTGAACATGTGGAGAGGGGCCTTGAGAATGGCTGTGACTGGGTTCTGAAGTCTTGGGCAGCGGGGACTCTACTCAGGGCTGGGAGGGAAACTCCCCACTCTGCCCCACTCTGAGGGGCCCCATGAAGACAGGCACAGGGGCAAGAGACTCTGCCTTTTTTCTTAAGTAATACTTTTAATTCCATGTAGCTTAGTTAAGATCAGTGAACCGAACTCACCTTTTGTCATACTTGTTACCTTGATAATTATTCTTCCTGAAAAAAACTACAATGAGAACAACCAGAGAACTGCAAAACTATCAATGCTTAAACCTAACACCCGTACCTGCTCCCCTGCCCTTGTGAAATTCCCTGGGTCCCTTTCATAGGTAAATACTTAAGCAAAAGCAGGTCTTTTTGATTAGATTATCTGCACACACAACACTGAAAAGGGTCATTCAGTCTTTTATCTCTGAGACTACTGACCTTCTCTGTAAGTAAATGAAATATTGTCTCTTTGCTACAGATTTGTTTAAGAAAATCAAAAAAGGTGGAACAATAGATGCATTATGCAGAGTGTTTCTGAAAGAGAACTTTTATAAATTGGTAATTTTGAAAATCAGTGGGTTGTAGATGAGACACAGCATCCTCTGTTGAGCTTTAGTAACAACAGAAGTGTCATTTGAGTACACTCTTTAATCAAACTTCTTATAATCTATACGGGGCCTATGCAGAATTGAGTACTTGTGGCTGACTGATGTATTCCACTGCCTCCTATTTCCACGAGATCTAAGATGCTACTTTATCAAGCTCATTTTTCACAGGAGGGAGAATTCAAGCAGAGAGAGAGGTTAAATAGTACATCCAAGGTCAAGCTAGAAGTGATTGTTCTCATCCTTCCTTTTGGTTTCAGTGTTTCTGTTGCCTACCAGAAAATATCATATGACTTATATCATTTTCCACCAAGCTATCCTCACACATTTTAAAAAATATATATTTATTTTAGGTGCTGAAGTTTACAGCACTGTTAATGGAAAAGTTTTCTGCATAACACATTCCAGCATCACACCCTCCCTCCATATTTTTTTTTAACCTGGTAACAACTCCATTGGTTCTACAGAGTTCATAGACCTACCTTGTATAGTGATTATGATGATGCTTAGAGCTAAATAACAACTGGCTTTGACTGAGGTAACCACAGATGATATCCATGTGGCTTGAGGCAGTCACATTTAAGTGGCATAGAGTCAATGAGTTTATGATATTGCAAACCTAGAAGCACCTTCTTGTAGACATTTTATAACTCAGATAAAAGTTATTATAGTTGAAATCCTGTGTTACATGCAGTTGGAAAAAAACCTAATAATTAGAATGCATACCCATTCTAATTATATTAGAATTTATATATTAATTTATGTATATTATATATTAATATATAATATATAGAGTACATAAATTCTAATTATATTAGAATTTATATATTAATTTTTATATATCATATATAATATATATGATATAATTTATATTAAATAAAAAGATATTTCTATGGGCTAAAGCATTTGTTTAGCCTCAGGAACTTAGGTTTGGGGCACTGGAGAGATAGTGCAGCAGATATGGAGCTCGTCTTGCACAAGCCTGGCTGGGTTCAATAGCAGCACCTCAAATGGTATCCTTAGCCACAGCAGAAGCGGCACCTCAAGTATTGCCAGGAGTAACCCCTGAGCATAGAGTTAGGAGTACCCCCTGAACTTTGCCAGGTGACCTCCTCCCGCCCCCCTCAAAAGAAAAACAATGTGTAACCAAGTAGAGTGCTTTGCTTGCTGGGGATAGGTAAGATTTTAGTGAACGAGTGAATATCATAGCATATCATACACACAATGAATGACTAATAGGCTGATGTCCTCCTTGGCTCTCTATTATTATTATTATAATGGGGTAACAGGAACATGGAAAGCTGATTGATATGGTTTGGTACACTGAGACAGTCTTACAAAAAAGTAGAAGTGATAAGAAACTTATCTTGTATCATCCTGCCAAAAACATGATATTTATCCTAACGATAGTAGAAAATGAAGGAATCCTTTTATTATTGTTAGAAAATAATTCTCATCTATCTCTATCCACTGGGAGTATGTAGTACGTTAAATAATTAATGAGGTGAAAGGCTTTTTATAAAATTACGATATATATCTATTTCTGCACATTCTAGAAAACCATCAGTTCTTTTGAGAAACAGTTGAAAATTTGTTTCAACAACATAAAATTCTCACAAGTTAAATCAATATGGCTTCATAACTTTGTATGTTTAATTTCTGAACATATAGAGATGAAAAGATGATTTTTTTAAAAAAATATTAAATCTTTAAAAAAATTCCCCTTTTTGGTTGATTTAAATGCTGTCTTTTTATTGAATATGCATTAGGTACAAAAAGATCTTTTTTTGGAAGGAAGGTTCAAATACAAAATTAATACATACATGCATAACAACTCTTTGCATCTGAATTGCATTATACCAAATAGTTTCGTATCCTTTATCCCATAGCCCTTACAGCCCCCCACTATAGTGAATAAAGCACATATCATAGTTTCCAAGCTGAGGGTTATGAGTAGTAGATAACTAGTTCAAAATAAGAATCCAAGTTACTGTAATCAGTTTCATTAGAGTTTGAGAGTATGTAACACTAAAATTTTATGTTTTATTTCTGCAGTAAAATGAGGGAAAACAAAAAAGTTACTCCAGATGCTTTATTCATAATAACAGCAAGAATGTTCATAACTTGAATTTCTTGTTGGATACTTGGATAAAAAGGTAATGAAAGAGACTTGACCTTTAGAAAACCCAGATTCTGTGTAAGCTGGTATAAGTCTAAGGGTTATTTCCATTTTAGGGGCTAAAAAAGTTAGGAGATGATATCAAAATTTCTTAATATTATTTTCAGTGAAGCTGATGTTTACTTATGATATAGGCATAAAGTAGCATACCATTCCATTAATATGGAGTCCTGTATACCTGTATACCTTTCAGTTATAAGCTGAAGCCGTTCAAATGGGATGACTTGGCTATTAGAGGAAGCAAGAAAGAGTACATAAGAAAATAGAATAAAAAAAGGAACAATAAGTAGTATGACAATGGTAAAGAGGTCTTGGTAGAAACAGGAGAGAAAAAGGAGGAAATACATGGTTATTTTCCTGGAACAAGGAAAAGAAGGAAGGAAGGAAGTGAGGAAAGGAGGGAGGGAGGGAGGGAGGGAGGGAGGGGGAAGGAAGGGAGGGAGGGAGAAAGGAAGAAAAGGAGGAATGGAGGGAGGGAGGGAGGGAGGGAGGGAGGGAGGGAGGGAGGGAGGGAGGAGAAAATAGTTTCATGGGGTTGTACATGCCAAGCTTAACTACTGAATTGCAGTTCCATTTTAAGTTAATTTCATTTATTTTAAAATTTAATTTGCATGTGTAACCTGCATTTTGTTTTTCTGGAGCACTTTTCAAGTCAGGGGGCATTTATGCTTCAGAACTTTAGTATTCCAATGACTGCTGTCATACCACCAGGCCTTCCTGCTGTGGGCATTGGAAATATAGATCTTAGAGACATAGCTGTTAAATCAGCAAACTCCCAGAAATCGCCTTCACAGACAAATGTATATATATATAATTATTACTTTTATATTTATAACATTTGCATATATGCCTATATAAGTATGCATATTTACCCCCAGAGAGACAAACACAACTTCATAAAACATTATTTTTGGCATTTTTTTTTCACATTCACTGTCTCTATCTGAGGAGAAATAGAAGCTTGGCAAGAAGCATACAGTCTTGAACATTGCTAGAACTGTGAGTCCAGGCTTCCTTTATGCATTTATAGTAATTCAGAACTACTTCTGGCCCCAGGAGAGAGGTCAATTTTCAGTTCTATTCTGCTTAATGTTGTATTGATCACTTCTTGGAGTTACAGTCTAGACACCTTAAATGTTAAGCTCTAAACATGGTGAATGTGTTGACTCTGTGGTGGGAAGGGAAGGACTGGCTGGAGCTCTCCACAGTTATTTTCAGGGCCCAAGGGCCATTTCTGGGGCTATGTGCCCTGAATTTCTCAGATCAGGCAGTACTGGGGATTACTCCTGTTGATGCACGGGGGTTATTCGATCATATCTGGGAGATTCATGTCCAATGGTGCTCAGAGTGGAAGAGAAGGCACAAAATCCCTCTGAATTGTTTTAGGAGTCAATACCTGCTGATGCTTTGTTTCCTATATTTTAATACCCTTCTTCAAAGTTTTGTCTCTGTAAAGACAACTGAGACCTAATGGGGGTGATGTGGGGGGGCTGTTAATATCCTATTAATATCCTCTGTATCCCATGTGCCATTCTTTACTCCTGGATACAGGTCACTACTGGGGTTTATTGCAAATGCATTTTTCAGACATTAAGTTCCTTCAGCTGCCATATTGGGGGATCTTTCGGTGTCAGGTGAATGAGGCCCATTGTTGTTACTGTTTTTGGCATATTGAGTATGCCATGGGTAGCTTGCCAGGCTCTGCCATGCGGGCAGGGTACTCTCGGTAGCTTGCCGGGCTCTCTGAGATTGAGGCTTTTAGGGTGACCTCCAAACACGCTTACAGGTGTTCCCATGGTTCACACCATATTTGAAACCCATAAAATATGGTGTGGAAATGATGGAAAATGGGTATTAAGTGTCTTATGGTGTGTTGCGCAGCCACATGGTCTGGAAAGCACCCTGGAGTGTGGTAGTGACTGGGTAGTGGCTGGGTAATTTCCCAAAATTCCAAACGGGATTGGACCATTGTCTTCTTCATGAAAATTTCTACTTCACAGAGTGGGGAGAAAGATCTGCAAAGTTTAAGAAGAGAACTCCCAGAATCACCACTAACTGGGAACTCTTTGGTGCTATTGCGGCAACATGGGAAGATGCCGTTGTTGACAACATCTAAAAAGAATATGATCGACTGGTTCAGCACCTCCATGATTGTGCGAAGAATTCTAGGAGTGGGGAAGCCACAAAGAGATGCCTGTTTCGGAAACTCTTGCGTTCATTCACCAACGTGGTTTGGCATGAGCCTCAGGCAACCACAAGCTAATGTCCGAACTTGCAAAGCTGTGCAGAGAAACGATAAAGGAAAACCTCAAAGAGAGAAGAGCAGCAGTGTTGGCCGATGCAGCAGAAGCCAGCAAAAGTATTTGCAATTCTCACCTGTTCTTCGCCAACTACAAGAACAAGATGACTGCCCTCCAAGGTCCTGATGGATGTATCACATCTTCCAGAAGGACAATGGAGAGGATTATTCATGACTTCTACTCAGATCTCTTTGACAGCCATGTCCTCCTGCCCACATACCATATTCCGCAGGATGGATATGTCATTCCCAAAGTCCTCCCTTCCGAAATCCGACATGCCATTTCTTCGGTAAAGAAGTGTATAGTACCCAGTCCAGAGAAGGTTAGATTTGAACACCTAAAGAATCTGCTGCCAGTACTCATCAATACACTGGCTTGGCTCTTTGCATGCTACCTGTCCGTATGCAAGGTTCCATCCCATTGGAAAACCAGCAGGACCATTCTGCTGTACAAGAAGGGAGACATCAACGACATTGGCAAATATCACCCAACCTGCCTGTTGTCCATCGTCTACAAGTTGTTCACTCAAGTCATCCTGAAAAGAATAGGCAGAACACTAGACGAAGAACAACCATGCGAGAAGCCAGGTTCCAAAAGGGATTCCACACAGTGACCAAGCTCATCAAAGTTTTGCAAGAGTTCAAGATGTAGCTTTGTCTAGCATTCATTGATTTAAAGAAGGCCTTTGATTCTGTTGAGACTGAGCAGTCATCGAAGCTCTAGCCAAACAGGGCATTCAAACTCAGTACATCAAGATCCTCCTCGAGTTGTATTACGGATTCACCACCAGGATCTCACCATTCTACAAGGAAGTGATCATTGACGTAAAGAGAGGGGTTAGGCAGGGTGATACCATTTCACAGAAACTCTTCATTCCCACCCTCGAGAACATCATGCGACCACTGGAATGGGAAGGAATGGGAGTGAAAATAGACGGTCGGAAACTACACCATCTCAACTTCACTGATGACATCGTGCTAATTAACACCAAACATTAGCCAAGCAGCACAAATGCTGACCTACTTTAACCGTGAGTGTGGAAAGGTCGGGCTGCAGCTGAATCTCACCAAAATGCCCTGCCACAGAGGCGGGGTGGGGTGGGGGGATGGGATTGAGGGGTGGGAGGGATATTGGGAACATAGGTGGTAGAGAATGGGCACTGGTGGAGAGATGAGTTCTTGAGCATTGTATGACCCAAACACAAGTATGAAAATATGTAAATGTGTAACTGTATCCTCACAGTGATTCACTAATAAAAAAATCAATATTCATGAAAAATGAACTAGTCCCTGATGTTCCATTTGCTCTCAATGGAATGAACATCTCTGAATGCAACAGCTATGTGTACCTGGGTCGAGAACTCAACATGAGGAATGACTTGGGGCCAGAAATGTGCAGGAGGAAGAGAGCAGCATGGAACGCCTTCAAGAGCATTGAAGAAGTGCTTAAGAGGACAAAGAACCTCTGGCTCTGGGCACATCTGGACACATCTGGACACACTATTCTTCCTGCACTATCATACACCTCAGAGACCTAGGCCCTATGCAAACAGTATGAGAATGCTATTCAGGTATCCCAAAGAGGAATTGAAAGAGCTATATTGGAGTATCATGTTTCACTCAAGTGAGAGAAGGAATCTGGAGTTATAACCTCTGTCGACCATCAATAATCAGGGATGCTGTCTCATTTGCCAAGGCATCAAAAATCAGATGGGCCGGACACGTAATGCGATTCAGAGATGACCGCTGGACTAGAGCTGTTACCGACTGGTTTCCATGGGATGTCAAAAGGACACGTGGCTGCCCACCTACTAGATGGTCCGACTTCTTCGTCAAAATCCTAAATGAATGGTTCGAGGCTCTCCGTGTTCCTGAGCAAGCGGATATACCATTGGGCTACAATACCACGTGACAGAGATGAATAGAGACATTACTGGCACCTGCTTGAGCAAATCAAAGATCAATGGGATGATAAGTGATACAAATTAAGTTCCTTCAGCATATACTCAAGAAATACTTATAAAAATTCCATTATCTGGGGCTGGAACGATAGCACAGCAGGTAGAGCTTTTGCCTTGCATGTGGCTGATCTGAGTTCGATTCCCTGCATCCCATATGGTCCCCTGAGCACTGCCAGGGGTAACTCCTCAGTGCAGAGCCAGGAGTGACCCCTGTGCATCACCGGTGTGACCCCAAAAGCAAAACAAAACAAAATAAAAAACAAAACCATTGTCTGTCATAATCTGTTCTGCAACAAAATCTGTGGGAAAATAAAACAAAATAAGTACCCGTGATCACTTTTTAAGTTGAAAGCTCAGAAAGAAATGTGCGAGTGGATACTATTTTGAGTTTTCATTTTCTTTGGAACCAAGGAAAATGACCTTACAATAGAATTGACTGACTCAGTGTGTTCTTGACTTTGATTTCCATATTTTAACACCTGGAAATTTATGAAAGTTTTTGTCAAGCCTTCACCAGCCCAGAATGGGATTGTTCAGAAAGGGAATAAGTAAGATACTTAGAAGAGTTCAAATTTTTGTGATCTAAATCAGTTGCTTTTCCTCTCACCGTGGTACAAATAAAAAAAAATGAAATTGTGGTTAAAATACATAATGTGAGAAAAATATAAGCTATTTTAATTCAATTCATTATTACAGTTTTCATAACTCTTCATCCTGGCATTCTGCCGAATTTCTATCACCCCACATATTCTCTATACTATGCAAGAATGAAAAAAGAAAAAAAAGAAACTCTAAGTAGCTCCTGCTTCATCTATACTCTAATGCATTTTAGACCATGAGTGAAAATGTAAATTCTTATGTCTTTCTATTATGCTTTCCTCAACCTGGTAGAGAATTAATGGCATTAGTTGAAAATAAGACAAAAATCAAGACTTGGTCTGTAGACTTATTTGAATGAAAAAAAAGTGAAATTTTCTAAAGAGTTAGTTGGCACAAATTACAGTATTATTAGTGTAAACCTATTAGGAAAAAAATCCATTTTGAGGTTGGGAGGATGACTTCGACTTCTTACTTTCCTTTTAAAGGTATAATATGTAATTTCTGACAGTGCTCTTTTTTCTTTAGACTAATGATTGTGCTTTGTTATTTTACAAAGCATTTAGCTACTACCTTTCTCTAAGGAAAAGCTCTTTTATCTTTATATCAATAGAAACTATTTCCTTGCATTCCCCAAAACTCCATGATTTCTAATACGGTATTGTTCTTCAATCAATCCCACCAGCACCCATTACAGGGGCAGAATAATCTATTTTGAAAGAACCCAAAGGCATTTTCTTATTCTTCAATATAAGGGGGTGGAGAGGAACCTCACAATTATCCTAGTACATAACATTTGTGTTTAATTGGGGGGGCATTGATTTTTTTAACTATTTATACACTCACTTAAAATATTTATTGGAATCCTACTATTAAGGTTTTTAGCCAGGCTACAAGTATTTTAAATATGTTAGATCACTATGGAATGGTACCTTTCAGATTCCCAGATTCCTAGAGATAGTCTGGGTTCAGGTGCCTGCCTTGAAGGTTGCTGGACCCAGTTCAATACTCAGCACTGTCTGGTCCCAGAGTACAGCCAGGTGTGACCCCTGAGTGCCATCACTAAGCCCTGATCACCTCTGGGTATGGTCCCACCCTACCTACACCCCGCCAAATACCTCCAAGGGACTTCGTTTTTCCTAATTAAGGGCTTTATTAGATAGTCACCTAATTCTTTCAAAAACACTGGAACTTTTGTAGATATATCCTTACTTTTATCTAAATCCCAAACCCGAATTTTTCTTTAAAAATCTTTTGCTGCTTAGAGAAACTGAAGATGAGAAAATGAGATAGTATTGTAGTATTGTATTTCTCACCAACAAATATTGCCATGTTCTCTCTCTTTCTCTCTCTCTCTCTTTCTCTCTCTTTCTCTCTCTGCTACTTAAAAAAATAATTTGTTTTGTAAGCTTCTGCTTTCCTTTCTACACCATATCATATAAAACTGATCATACTCTCATACTAGCCCCCACAAGAAGCATTTTAATATGATATGTTTTTATCCTCCAAAATGAATGTCTGACATCAGCCATAACTGAGTTATCAATTCCTGCTCACAGTTGACACCTTGGCGGATTTTTGTCAATCCTTTAATATAGTGTATAATTGATAGGAACACAGAAAAGGTGCTGCTATTAATTCTCTGCTGATTACTGATGATTATAGTATGGATGATGATCGTGTTTTTTTCTCCTTGTCAATCAAACATTTATATTTCAAAATTAGATGTATTTGATAAAGAAAAGAACAGAGCATTGAGTTATAAAAATTGATTCATATTTAAATTAAATAGACCTTTACTGAGTACTTACTTTATGCCTTATAGGCTTTACTCTTCATACTGGCAATCTGAATACACTTATTCCCTTGCATTTCAGTGAATTCTCTGGATCAATGTGCATATGGCATATGTGATTGAAGAAGAGATCCCAAATGCTTTGAGAACTGTAGGCTAACTTTTATTGCTGAGGGTCATGAGGCTAGTGAAAGGGTACCAGTACCGTAATCCTTATAGCACAACCTCCAAAACTTTTTTCTGGCTGGCAAGCAGTACTTCACACAAAGTGAAAAAGAAAAGTGACATTCTCAGTCTCCATTGAAGGAGGATATTCACATTAAGGATATTCACATTAACATAATAAAAGGCTTTTCCAAATGTCTGCTCTATGGGGAAATTGCTACTGTAACTTTCTCCAATATTTTTTCCCCATATATGCCCATAAAAAAATTCAGACAGATTCTACAATTTAGTATTTTGGGGAAAAAAGCAATCCCAATCCATGAAAACTACAAACAGTAAACTGACTTATACAAATCAAATATAGTCACAAATAAGTAAAACATTTAAAGCTGTCACTATGTCATGTTTATCAAATTTTGGGCCTTGGAATGTTTTTATAATGATGAAATCCTATTGTTTAGGAAATCCTCAGAGCATAGCATTATTTTCCAGATGAAATGTTCATCTGTTGTGAGAAGTGGTAAAAAGAAAGGAGTTCTATATTCAGAGAAGTTTGAATTCAAATTTTGGCTATAACACTTATTAAATATTAAGAAAATGACAGTTTTTTTCCCTGATAGCCAATTATTATTTTATTGTGTATATATCCCTTAGTTTAGATGAAATCTTCCAATTTGCTGCTTAAGTGGATGCTTAAGTAGATCTAGAGAGTACTGCGCTGAGTGAAATTGATCAAAAGAATAAAAGAAGAAAACATAAAACGGATCCATCTCAAGATATAAAGAAGCATAGTAGGGAAAGAATAAATGTTCAAAGGGAACAAAAGCTGAGAACTGGTCTGTAATAAGAAGCTCACCAAGGGGAAGGAAGTTTGTGTGTGGGGGGGACAAGACTGACCTCAGGGGGATATTGAGTCAGTGGAGAGAAATAGATGCTGGTCTGTGGTACTGGAATGTCTAATGAATGAAAACATATCATTCGTAGAATCGTAAGTCAAGGTGGCCAAAGTAAAATTTGGAGGAAAAATAAAAAAGTTCGGAACTTTCTCTGAACTTTTTGTTTTATCCTATTCCTTTTTAATCTGCTAATGAGGCTTTAATAGTTCTAATTTATTCAATTGCTGAAGTCAAATGAGAATGAAACAATCCTTGGTACATACCAAGTGTCCAATAAAAAGTTGGTTCTCATCCCAATTCACCCATTTTTGATTCCAAGTAATGACAGAACCTTGAAGAGTCTGGAAAAAAAATCTAAACATGGGGATATGGGGAATGGAAATTCCTGTTATTTCTTGAGTAAAGTGTTGCCTTGATAAAGAACACAAGCCATCTTTGTTAAAGATGAACTTGGGTATTTTAACTGGGGAAAATAAATAAGACTAAAGAAAAAAGAGGCAAAGGACACAACATGGATTTCACTGGGAAAATTGAGACAAACCAGGCAAAACAAAATTATAAGTGACTAGCCGAAAAGAAAATTTAGCTGGAAAGAAAAATTTGTGATTGATATTTTGCAATCCTGTTTTCTTTTTTTTGATCATAGGAATCAAATCAAATCAAAACCAAAACATTAAAATAGAAGCCTGAGAATCAAATTCACTCCAACAGACCTATTTGATTGTTTTAACCTGATAAAAGAAGCAGAGTCTCTGAGTTGTCCCAGGCAGGTCCATCCCTGGAATGAAAACTCAGACTTTCTTGGCATGAGTGCAGACAGAGCCCCCTTCCTTCCAAAGAGCCCCAGCAGCTACTATATCCAGCATCCTCCTACATAGAAATGGTCCAGCTCCACAGCTCCGAAAATGCATAGCTGCAAACATCTCTGTAGGATAATATTGGGTTTTTCTTTTTAGCCTCGCTGCAGGAACTTAGTTTACCTTAAAGCAATTTCTTTCTGTACGGACACAGGAGTATAGTTAATATTATGCTTTGTAACTTGGGAACTGATTGTCTCCAATAATATTTACTCTTGGGCATCTGCTTTCTCAACTCAGTTGCCCTTAGTTCCTAGCACCCCAAAAGCAGGGTCCCTATGAGGGACAGAATGGACCCAGGGCAAGCTGTGAGCTACCCTGTCATTGAAATAGGCGAGGCCAAAGTGCCACAATAGTCAACTATAAGTTGAGAACATGGTCATAGACAAATGCTGTCATGATCCAAAAGTAACGACGAGACTAGGACCCTGCTGGGGTTAGGAAGACTAATCTGGCCTGAGGACTGTGGTCTGGAATATATAGTGAATGTTCTCAGGAAGAACCAAACTTTAAGTCTGATATATCTCTTACTGTGCTCATACAGAATGACATTGCTAGAAATATTTGAAGTAGATTTACTACAACTGTTTAAGTAGATTACTAGCTGAGGAAAGAAGAAAGCGACACACCCTTATTTGGATTCCACCCTTGAGTGGATCTCCTAGTAATCTGGAGTAATCTCTTTAGATGAGATTTTGTTAATCTCCTGGAGGAGTGGTTTTACCCCTTTTTGTTGATTTGTTAATGTTCAACCCACCTTTGTGTCACCACCGTATGTGATTGCTATATAAACTAAGTCTGTAGAAGGAGTAGGGGAGAAGACACAGAAGGGGAGCACAGAAGCAAGGAGGAGATATGGGGAGAAGACACAGAAGCAGAGACAGAGGTTGGAAGAGACCAGAGAAGAGACTACATAGACAGAGATAGAGAGACAGACAGAAGAGAACACAGCGGAACACACAGAAGCAGAGTACAAGGAGGAGCCATCCTGATCCAGTCCCATCCATACACAGTGGCTCAAGACTCAAGAGCACCAAACTCGAGTGGAGAGGGAGAGAGAGAGAGACAGACAGAGACAGAGACAGAAACAGAGACAGAGAACCACCCTGAGAGCCCGGGAACAACACACACATCACATCACCCACTCCCATGCGTGTGCGCATTTGCATTTTTTTACACATCTCCATATTTTACAGTATTACGGTATTAAGAGCCCTGTAGGAACACAGCAAATTCACTAGGAAAGTTGTATAGAAGCCAACCAAGTTCAGTAAGGAAAAGCAATAACACAAAGGCTCAACTGGCCCTGACTAGATCAGTAAGTCCTCAATGACTTCAGTAGCACCACTGTGAAATATAACAATTATCACAAATTGACTTTCATTGATCTGTTTTCTGAAAACCCCATTTGCCATTTTGTTGTAACAGAATTTGAAGTATACTTGTTTGTGCCTGACAAGGGGGGCAGGCTTGGGGGTAGGGGAATGGGAAATAAGATATTGGTGGAAGGAAGGTCACACTGGTGGGGGATTGGTGTTGGAATTTTTAGTGCCTGAAACAATTGCATGATGAGTGACTTTGTAAATCATTTATCAAAAATAAAGTAATCCACGGATATGCTTATAAAAGCAGATATTCATTATAGTGACTGTTGTGAAACCACCAGGCTGTAATGGCCTCTAGTAGGTCCATTTGCATGCAAATGAAAACAGAGGCCAGATGCCACTAATTACAGCCCAGTCACTCTGTCCAATACCCCATAACAAACTGCTAGTGAATGGACCTTGTCATTCCATTATGCAAATGATACTTAGGAAGACAGGAATAAATTCTAAATAGTGGCAACTAGAGTCATATATTGGCAGGAGGTAAATTAATAAATATATTCAAGAAATGGAAATTAAAAATTATTATTCAACACTAGATTAATCATGGCTGAATAAATATGGAACAGCACAACTCTTTTTTTTATCCTGTAGTGTCCTGTATAATAGATTAAAACTTTCAGTTTCTTGCTAAGTATAGTATTTTCAGAAATCATCAAATTATTGAAGCACAGGTTAAATTTTCTTAATATCATCAAGTTTTTTCTTGATGAAAACAAAACATAAGGCCCAATTTTTTTCCTTCTTCTGAGTTACAAAGTTGTTAGAGCTAGACTATAGTTTATATCAAAATAACTAGACAATAAAAAAAGCACCGATATCATTTGTTGTTAATTGGCTTGATATAGTACTTCTTAGAGTATCATACTTTTGGCGTTTTTTTTCAACTGATTAATTGTTATTAGGGAGCAAAATCTATAAAAAGATGGATTTGGAGTTCAAACATCTGTGTCTGAATGACACAGACAAATGATTTGCTTTTTTGGAAAGGTTACTTCAGTTCTCTTAGGTTTAATTCCCTCCTTTTATAAACAAAACTAGCAGTATCAACTCATTGACTTATTACTAACCAAATTATGTGTCACTATCATACTTGAGCCTCTGTTTCCTCTACTGTCAAATAAATGCTTTGTACTCAATCATGTCTGAGAGCCCCTCTTGCTCTGATTTTTAGAATTACATGGAGTAGGTAAGGAAGGAATTACATGGAGGAAATCAAGGTATACTTGAAATCAAGTCCATTCAAAACACGTGTTCTCAGCTCTAGTTTGAAAGTGACTTCCTAGAAGTGCTTTGAACACAGCGGCTAGGTGTTAAAAGTAGGAACTCAGCATCCCCAAGATTGCTTTAGAGGGACAAGTGAACAGAAATCGTTTTCCCTAAGGCCATGTCAGTATCTTGGTGTCGATTTGCAGGAAAATCACAATGAAAGGCTTAAAATATATTTTCCATATCTCTGCTAACTGCCTGTTTCTCTCATGGAACATTTCACAAACTCCCAATTGATTGGCCTTCTCATTTTGTGACTGGACATTTTCTGTTTTTCCAGCAGTTTCCGATTGTTTGCATTTGAATCCATAATTAAGGTAATTTGTTGCATGCTTAACCAGCTGTGATGAATATATTGTGCCTTATGGCATTAAACTTTTACATTAATTTGCAAATTAAGGTTTTATAAGATCAGGTGTAGTGAGTATATTCTCAGAAAATTTCCTTAGCTCCCCAGCTTACTTGATTCTAAGAGTCAATATGTAGGAAGCCATAGTACAGCAAGTAGGGTGTTTGCCTTTCATGTGTCTGGCCTGGATTCAATCATCAGCACCCAACAAGGCATGCCATGCACTGCCAACAGGTATCTCTGAGCACCACTAAGTGTGGCCCAAAAACATTGGGGGAACAAGTCAGTGAATATTCTTAGTCTCTCTAAAAATAAGTAAAACTAATAATAAGAAACACAAAGAAGTCTTTATCCCCCTGTAGCAAGGTTGATGGATGACATTTAGCTTTTTCTTGTTGGCACAAAAGATGGTTTGTATTTTAAACCCCAACTACATGCATTGCCTTCTATCAATTGACCCAATTCATATGGACAAGAAAGGGAATACCTGCTAAGTACTCAGCCAGTCCTGGGTGGGTAACAGTGCAGCCAAGGGCGCAGATGATCTCATTGGGGGTACAGGGAAACTTCCCCGCCCTTTTGGGTTCT
The DNA here is from genome assembly GCF_027595985.1 of Sorex araneus. Lineage (NCBI taxonomy): Eukaryota > Metazoa > Chordata > Mammalia > Eulipotyphla > Soricidae > Sorex > Sorex araneus. The sequence goes on from NC_073309.1 coordinate 17,520,334, forward strand.
TCTGAGGCTTGATGAATAATCAAAATAGCCTTAGACAAGTTAGCAAAAAAAATCATTTTGCTAATATATAAATATTATATTTACATAAATATAAATATTATATTTACATAAGTGGAGAATTTACATGGTAGTAAATTCACGAAAAATAGGACACACCTGGAATATTTATCCAGTGTTAAGGAAACTGGGACATCAAGGGGAGAGGAAAAAATTTCTTATATCAAGAAGAAGATGATATAAGAAATTTTCTTATCTTTCACCACAAAGAAGGACAGCATGAAACTGGGTAGAAAGGGGTGAGAAAAACAGCCTCAGCTGGGAAGAATATCTGCTTGCACAGGCTTAGAGCAAGTTTCAAAATGAGAAAGGTGAAGTAGACAGGTGATTGCAAACCCCTAATGAATTTGAGGAAATAATGAAAGTAAGATATGAGCCCAAGTAGTTACTCTTTATCATCCCCCAAGCATCCCTGATGCATGTGCCTTGACCTCTTTGGAGATGCAGAAACTGAGGCCTGATTAAACTGCCAGTGACAATTGGTGTCAGCACCAGCCAACAGAAGCTTGCATGTCTCACCCAAGAGAGGGAAACTTCAGCAGGAACAAAGGGTTTCCAAATAAAAATGGAACCAAAAGTTCAAAGTCCTTTTCTCTTAAGAACATCCTAGTGGGCCCCTATTATCCACACCATGCAGGTGCTTTTACCAGCCTTAACCACCCACCCACTATCCTTTCTCTGAGAGACTGCGGTCAGTTGGCACAGGGTTGTAGTTCTCTATTGAGGCAACTACCTCCCTTACACATTTCTTCCACCAACTTCAAGTTAGGGTCTGGTTTTGTGTTCATTAGAGTTAGGGTAATAAAGCAGTCTGCATATTTACTAGCTTTTCAGGAATGTTCTTGCATATTTATTAAGGAGAACAGTGGAATGTGCAGTGTACAGATAGATGAATGAACTTGTAAGTAAAGAAATGTGGAGAAACATTCTGAGGGGTGTTCGTTACTACGATAATGAGAGGAAAGGGGACTATCCGTCTATTAAGGGAACTCCATTGCAGAGTGTCCACTTGCCAGAATTGCCCAGACAAGGTCTAAGCTCTCTCTCAGCTGCGCAAAGCTAAAAGAATGCAGAAAGGTGGCTGCTCCCAGGGAGAGGTTCAGTGTCCTCCAACTTCTAGCCTTGGCCTCATCTGCTTTTGCTCTCTCAATTCCATGAAACCAACCAAAGAAATTAGAGCTAAATAAAAACTTTACTTATTTATTTTTTTATTTATTTTCATTTTGGGTCACACCTGGCGATGCTCAGGGGTTACTCCTGGTTCTGCACTCAGGAATCACTCTTGGTGGTGCTTGGGGGACCCTATGGGATGCTGGGAATCAAACCCGGGTCGGCCGAGTGTGAGGCAAATGCCCTACCCACTGTGCTATCGCTCCAGCCCCCAAAATAAAAACTTTAAATTGAGCAAGCAACTCTGTTTTGCAGCAGTTGTCTTTGTCCTTCCCCAGTTGGATACGATAAAGACTGGTCCAGTCATTACTCAGAAACCATTACTTAAATTTGCAGATAAAATGGATTGTGCCTCTGGGTCAGACCTACAGGGAGCTGATTGGTCACTCTTGCCTGCTCCCATCAGCCATCCCCGCCAACCCCCTTTTTGAAATGTTTTCCTTGTCTTTTATAACTTTTGCGACCCTGCAGATCCGTCGGTGACTTTGAGAACACGGTTCCAGGCTCTACCAGCTTCCAATCAGGCAGTTTGTGGCCAGCAAGTTTCTTTCTTGAGCAGCCACCAAGTCTCTCAATTGATTGACCCTCCATGGTAACACAACTGCACCTTCACAGTTACACCTAGAAGTTCCTTCTAAGATTTTGTAGGACTAAGAAGCTTCTGCACCTCAAAAGAAACAGTGACCAAAATTCAAAGACAATCTACAGAATGGGAAAGGATATTTAAGTAGTACCAATCTGACAAAGGGTTGATATCAAGGATATACAATGCACTGGTTGAACTCCACAAGAAGAAAACTGCTGACCTGATCAAAAAATGGGGTGATGAAATGAACAGAAACTTTCCCAAAGAAGAAATCTGAATCGCTGAGAGGCACATGAGAAAATGTTCAACATCACTAATCATCAGGGGGATGCTGATCAAACAACAATGAGATATCATCTCACACCACAGAGATTGGCCCACATTCCAAAAAACAAAAGCAACCACTGTTGGCATGGATGTGGGGAGAAAGGGACTCTCCTTCACTGCTGGTGGGAATTCCGACTAGTTCAGCCCTTTTGGAAAACAATATGGATGATTCTCAAAAAATTAGAAATTGAGTTTTCATTTGACCCAGCAATACCACTCCTGGGAATATATCCTGGAGAGGCAAAAAGGTTTAGTAGAAATGACATCTGCATTTCTATGTTCATTGCAGCACTGTTTGCAATAGCCACAATCTGGAAAAAAAAAAAACAGAGTGCCCCAAAATAGATGACTGGTTAAAGAAACTCTGGTACATCTACATAATGGAATACTATGTAGCTGTCAGAAAACATGAAGTCATGAAATTTGCATATAAGTGGATCAACATGGAAAGTATCATGTTGAGTGAAATGAGTCAGAAAGAGACAGACATAGGAAGATTGCACTCATATGTGGAATATAAAGTAGCTTAGAGGTACAAGCTTGCAATGGTGCAATTTCTGGAAGTTATTTCTCTGGACTTAGTTACTAAAATACAGAAATCCAAAACCGTGCGGCCACTAGTGCAGCTGCTCGACCTCATATCTCTTCATTCTCAGCAATGGTAAACAAATTATCAAATGCTTCCTTTTCAGCAGGTCCGACTAAAGGGGGGAGAAACTCCAAACAATAATAGTGGGTTTTTTGTTGAAATATTGAATGTAATCAAAGTAAAGTGAAAGTATATTGAAATTGATCAGTTACACAGGCGGGGTGGGGTGCTGGGGAAGTGGAGGGGTGGGGGGAGGTATACTGTGATTCTTTGTGGTGGAATATGTGCACTGGTGAAGGGATGGGTGTTCTAGTATTGTATAACTGAGACTTGAACCTGAAAGCTTTGTAACTTTCCACATGGTGATTAAATAAAAGAATAAATAAAAAAAAAATAAGATTTTGTAGGGAGAAGGAGCACACCATTGCAAAAAGAAAACTGTATTCAATTGCATGCCTATGCTAGCAAAAGAAATTTCCTTACTGAAAAGATGCACACTGATGAAGAGTTGTAACTGGATAATGCCCCCCCCTCCAAACAGTGTCATTCTAAAACATGAAATGGGGAGCAGTGATTGTTTGGTTAAGGGAAGGGCAAAGAATTAAGAAAAGCTCAAAGGCCTTATATGCAGCCTTTAGGTTCTTTATTATTCTTTAAATTATTTACTTTTCTAAATAGTGGTAACAGCTTCTCCCGAGGAGCAAGGGAACAGGAGTCCCATCTGCCCCTGAACTCTTGACACCAGTCACTTGGAGACCTATGGAGAAGAGGTTCTGAGCCTTTTGAGATTAATCCCATTGTTCTCAGATACAGGGGAAGTAGAATCCAGAAGGGACAATAAATGGTGTTTCTAAGGGAATGCTTGAGTCTCATCAAGGGAGTTTTATAAATGTAGATTAACCATGTGAATTACTAGTTTTACCCACAAAAAGAACAAAACAACCAGGCTCCATTTTACTAAGCCTGCACCAAACAATGGCAACAGACATGGTAAAGTATTATTTTAGCTAAATATTACAGCATGCTCAAAAGGAAAGGCAACAGAAAACTAAAAGGGCACATGGATAGAAAGGAGACATTCTCTGAGAGATGTGATAAGAACATTTTTCTTAGAGCTCTTCAAGAAAGGATGAATGAGGTAAGTACCCTTAAATATCTACAAACTGCAATTCACTGCACCTTGGGCTCTTAAAAGATGCACAACGTTTAAAGGAAGATATATTTGTCATATAATAATTTTGTTATAAACACTGACTTCACTTTAGTAGTATTAATTCGAGCAACTCATTCTTCTTGAGTCTCTGAGTCTCTTTGGATGGAGAGTAGAAAGAATAATGTCTCCCTCTCGGAGAACCTGGTAAGCTACTGAGAGCTTCCTGCCCACACGAGAGTGTCTGGCAAGCTCCCTGTGGCGTATTTACATGCCAAATACAGTAACAATGATGGGTTTCATTCTCCTGACCCTGAAAGAGTCTCAAATGCAGTACTGTTAAGGAGGACGAGTAAAGAGAGGCTTAAATCGCAGGGCTAGGAAGAATGGAGATGATTCTGCTTGAGCAAATTGAGAATCAACATGATCATAATGATAGTGACCTTGGACACTCACTGGTTTGCGATTCTAAGGGATGGTAAGTTTAGTATCTAAACCTTTAATGCAGCCAACAGAAATGTATCAGCATGAGCTGTTAAATGAAGGTACTGATAGTTACGTTAGGCCTAGTGACAGAAGAAATTCTTTAAATCCCACTTTGGTTTTATTATTTCCCAAGAATTCATTGCCAGCTCCCCCTTACTGCCTGCATACTGCAATTTCTTCTCATTGTTGGTGTGTGTGTGTGTGTGTGTGTGTGTGTGTGTGTGTGTGAGAGAGAGAGAGAGAGAGAGAGAGAGAGAGAGAGAGAGGCAGAGACAGAGGCAGAGACAGAGGCAGAGACTGAGAGACAGAAGACCTATTCAGTGTCCTTAGCTATTTGTATTTTCTGACTAGCTACTCTTCCTATAAGTGAGATTTAGGTGACAATCAGATCCCCTCAATTATCTGTCTGCAGCCCACCCTCTCACTTTCCTCATAATATCTACTCACAATACCGTTGTTTGCATAAAATGTTGCGTGAAACATAAAAATTTTTGCCATATGATGACTGTGAATAATGTTTTATAAATGGTAACTGTTATTTGTTCCCAGGTAATTTTCCCAGATAAATTATTAATTTTATGCAAATAATGGCTTTGGGGTACAAAAATTATTACATAGGAGATTAATGACATAAGAAAGAAAATAAACCAGAGATGACCTCAACATAGTTTTTTTTTTAATTTATTGTAATACTGAATAATACATCTGAGATCACCTAGTCAACATGGTGATACCTGCGCTGGAATTTGTGTTGATTACACTTCATTCATGTGTGATCCACCAGTGGTATGCACCAAGATCAATGTGTTTTAGAGATCCTATCAGACAAGAGGTCACAGATCTTTGGACTGAAGTAGCTATGAATGAAAAATATTACTATTGTCAGGAAAGACTTCGTAGATGAACCACTAAAAGGTGTTGCCAGTGGGATACAGCAGGAGACACAGAACAGGTTCCTGGGTTTATTGTCTATTCCTGCAGGAAGGAATATAAGGACAAGTCAGTGAAATAAAGTAGTTTTATTTAGGACACATGAGAGCTTTGGAATAAAGAGAGAGGAGAGAGCTGCAGAGAATTAAAGGAAATTACAATTGGGCTGCAAGCCATCCTCAAACTGGAATGTGTCGGAGACTAAAGGGAAGAAATTGCACACAGAGGTATGGTGATGAAGGATGCCCTGCTGACTTCTGCACAGCTAGAGTCAGAGTCCTTTTTCAGAGCTCCCTGGCTTGGGGCTTTCTCTGTGGATAGGAGTTGTTGCTCATAGTTAACAGTCCGTTACGAGAGGGGTTTTATGGGAGAACTGTTGGTCTCCCTTGAGAGATTTCTATGGATTGGGACGTTCCATGCTGGAGCCAGAAACTAGTGGAACTATTGGCAGGAGCTCCTTTCCAGATCCCATCGTGGTTCTGTGACTTTTAAAAAACCCATTGCTAGGTTCTTCTTTACCTTGCTCCTTACTTCTCTTCCTCTGTCCACCCCTGTCTGCTTCTGGATGGTCCAATTTTACTGCCATCTGAGGACCAGTCCAGTAAGAAATCATGGGTGAAGAAAGAGAGAGTTTTATTGGCAATAAGATGACAGGTTGGGTGATGGTGGATTTATGTTATCAAAGTCACTATAGTGTCTGCAAGGTCAGGAGAAGGTTTATTACTATTATTATTATTATTATTATTATTATTATTATTATTATTAGAGCGGGCACCAGTAACATCTCTCCTTGAGAGACATTGTGGTCGCTCGAACAAATCAATGAGCAATGGGATGACAATGACAGTGACAGTGATTATTATTATTATTATAAAAGGACAGTTAAGAAAATGCGGATGGAAGATCAGTGAGTGCCAGAATGGATTATAAGTTTCCCTCAAGGGCTGGTTCCCAGAGGCACTCATCTGCATACCCAAATAAAGCAGTGATTTGTATGTGTGCATTGGGGGTCCGGGGTGGGGAGTGGATAGAGCAAAGTAAAGAAGACTGTTAATATTTTTAGGCTCTTAAGGAAAGGTTAATCTGAGGACAAATCAGTACTGTTCGTATCTAAATCTGATCTTTATCCCAATTTTAATACCTAAAATTAAATCCTGTGCATTCTGCCTCAAACTACTTAACCACTAATGAACCACTGATGATTCAAAATTGTCTATAAAATAAAATAAAATTGATGCCTACATTTTAAGATGTTGTGTCAACAAGGATTAAAACAAAATTGTTGTCTTTGTACAACATTGGTACATCAAAAGTGGCGGGGAAATATTGGCTAATTTGATTGTTATCATAATTAAGATTAAATTGCAGAGCATTCTAACTATCGATGGTCTTGCTTTTTTCAATTTCGGCTCTATAAATGGCCTGTGGTTCCAATGGAGAATTTCCAAAACTGATTTGGAATCTGCTCATATTTCATGGGTGCTAAAAATCAACCTCTCTCAATACTTCTCATAGTCTCGATGCAGTATTAACAGCTCCACTATAAATTGGAATTTACCTTTGTGACCACAAGATGATCTTAGGAGACAGCTGATTCAGAAGCAAAACAAACGAATATTTAATGAATCAATCAGTTCTGGGCTTCTCTGACTATACCTGAGGGAGAGGTAGATACTTCAGTTCCAGCAGACTTACCAAGGATAATGTTGTCCACTTAATGGAAATGTAATTGCTCCTCATTCCTCTTTTCTCATTAAGTCAATCCCACAACTTGGAAATCTCATAGCAGTGATTCGCAAATTTATAAGAAAAGATATCTCTTGCTGAGCCAAAAGGCCACTAAAGCCCAGACTCATTGCTTACTCCTAAGTGCTGCAAGGAGCCGCCATAATAGAAAATTATGTACAAAACCTCCCAGGAAACCACTGGTTGTTACAGTACAGAAACAGGAGGAACAAAGTTTCACCCAATACCTTCAACCTCTATCAATGTGAATGCACCAAGCCACCAGAAATGCTAATACCAGCCCTTCTCTTTACCTTCTCTTTACCAGCCCTATATTTTTACACAATAGCTAATTTAATCTTCTCTACTAATAATACACTTAATTTCATCTGCTCTACTAATACTACATGAACCATTTTCTCCATTTCACAGATAAGGGGATTGTATCTCAGGTTACAGTTCAAGGCAATACGGGTGATTATGACTATGCCTATAAGCCTGTCGCGTCAGTTTTTATCTACTTGAATGCTCATAAGGGAATTAGGGAACAGAGTTGGCAAACAGTTTCCATAAATGACTTAATGACAAATATGTCAACCTTTGTATGACAAATACTATCTTCTACAGGTACTTAATTCTATAATTGTAGGGAATAAACAACTGTCAACAGTATGGGAATGAAAGGACTCAGTCCTGTTCCCATAATACTTAATTTGCAAAACAGTCAGTGGGCTGGGTTTGTTTCTTTCTTTCCTCCTTTCTTTCTTTTCTCCTTTCTTCCTTCCTTCCCTCCCTCCCTGCCTCTCTCCCTCTCTCTCTTTCTTTTTCTCTCTCTTTCTCTCTTTCGTTCTCTCTCTTTCTCTTTCTTTCTCTCTTTCTCTCTTTCTTTCTTTCTTTCTCTCTCTCTTTCTTTCTTTCTTTCTTTCTTTCTTTCTTTCTTTCTTTCTTTCTTTCTTTCTTTCTTTCTTTCTTTCTTTCTTTCTTTCTTTCTTTCTTTCTTTCTTTCTTTCTTTCTTTCTTTCTCCCTTTCTTTCTTTCTTTCTCTCTTTCTTTCTTTCTTTCTTTCTTTCTTTCTTTCTTCTTTCTTTCTTTCTTTCTTTCTTTCTTTCTTTCTTTCTTTCTTTCTTTCTTTCTTTCTTTCTTTCTTTCTTTCTTTCTTTCTTTCTCCCTCCTCCCCACCCAGGATTGTAGTTCATCTATCTCTGCTTAAGGGATTACCCTAAACCTAGATTTTAATTTTGAACAGGTTATTTTTAAAATTCTTTTTCAGCATTTGTAAAATAAACTAAATCATTTAACATTTCTCCAAGCAGGAACCATAATCCTGTGTCAATTGTTAAACTAAGGTAAACATTTTTGAGTGAGAAGACAGCTGCTATTTTCAGAGCGGAAAGTTGAGGGCTTCCTGGAGAAAGAAGCTAATGAAGTTCTGATAAGCAACTTCTCCATCTCCCCTAATTTATATTTTAGTTTTATACCATTTTGGCAAGTGGTATTTTCTCAGTAGAGGATAATTTATATCTGAAGTAATAGACAGAGCATTTTCCTTTTGATTGTCTTGTATCACTTCCCACTATTCTCGCTAAAGAGCAGCAATAACAAAGATGCCTTTGGATATTTGAGTTCTCAGGCAGGAATCATCTGGGTATGAGGAGATAGAATTCAAGAGATGATGATTCATCACTCACAGGATATAAGTGTTTTGTTTTTCTTTCTTTTTATTATTATCTATTTTTTATTGAATCACCATGAGATACATAGTTACAAAGTTGTTCATGATTGGGTTTCAGTCATACAATGTTTTAACACCCATCCCTTCACCAATGTACATTTCACACCACCAATCACCCCAGTTTCCCTCCTGCCACCCACCCTTCCCCCTGTGTTTATGGTTTTCTTCTCTCTCTGTCTCTGTTTTTGTCTCTGTCTCTCTGCATCTGTCTCTTTGTCTCTGTCTCTCTGTATCTGTCTCTTTGTCTCTGTCTCTTTCTGTTTCTCTCTGTCTCTGTCTCTGTCTCTCTCTGTCTGTTTTTGTCTCTGTCTCTGTATCTGTCTTTTTGTCTCTGTCTCTCTGTATCTGTCTCTTTGTCTCTGTCTCTGTCTTTCTGTCTCTCTCTGTCTCTGTCTCTCTGTCTCTGTCTCTCTCTGTCTCTGTCTCTCTCTTTCCTTTTGGACACAGTGGTTTGCAAAGCAGTACTGAAAGTTTACCATGTTTGTCCCCTGACCTACTTTCAACACTCAGTTCTTGTCCAGAGTGATCATTTCCAACTATCATTGCCATCGTGGTCCCTTCTCTGTTCGAGCATTCCTAGGCCCATTGGTGGATAATTAGCCTGTTTTACTAGAATGGTCTCAGCAAGGGGCTAGAACGTAGATGGTTAGGGTTTCAAAACCAGCCCAGAGAAATTAGGAGTTGAATTCAATTTAAAAAGACAGAACAAACCAGAAAACAAATCTAGGCAGGGGTGAGTAAAATTGTTGAGGATATCATTCTCATCTTGAGCTGAAAGACATGAGCATGGAAACCAAACCTTCATCAAAAGTCTTTACTTGCCAGTGTGCCTTTATTGGAAACACCTTTCAGCTCAGAGCCTCCTGGTAATAGAGGTCCTGACTGTGCAGCCACCAGAGTAGGCTTTATAGAGAGAGGGAGCAGGGACACTTTTTTAGGAAGGGTGGGTTAGAGTGAAGCTGGGCACCTGAAGGAGCAATACATGTCCTCAGGGGCTGATCCCCTGAGCACTCTCAGTCTGGTCTAAAATTCTTCCAGTAGGTTTGGAGGGGAGGGAGGAAGATGAACTGAGTTTATCTGTAGCCTTTGTGGAAAAAGGTAAGGCAGGGGCACTTGTCCTTCTTTAGATGTTTTGTTTTTGTTTTTCTTCTTTTTTCTAAAACTAGCTTCAGTTCTTAATTTTCTTTTTTTTGTAGTTTCTATCTTCCTCCTCCTCCTCCTCCTCCTCCTTCTCCTTCTCCTCCTCCTCCTCCTCCTTCTCCTTCTCCTCCTCCTCCTCCTCCTCCTCCTCCTCCTCCTTCTTCTTCTTCTTCTTCTTCTTCTTCTTCTTCTTCTTCTTCTTCTTCTTCTTCTTCTTCTTCTTCTTCTTCTTCTTCTTCTTCTTCTTCTCCTTCTTCTTCTCCTTCTTCTTCTCCTTCTTCTTCTCCTTCTTCTTCTTCTTCTTCTTCTTCTTCTTCTTCTTCTTCTTCTTCTTCTTCTTCTTCTTCTTCTTCTTCTTCTTCTTCTTCCTTCTTCTTCTTCCTTCTTCTCCTTCTTCCTCTTCTTCTTCCTCCTCCTTTTTTACTGTAGTGTCAAGGTATTGAACCAAGATCTCTTGGACACAAAGCTTGTCATTCTCTGCTGAGTCACATTCCTGGCCCCAACTCTTTCTTACTCTGAGTGGGTTTCATGCACACTGGAACAATTCAAGTTTCAAGACAAAAAAATAAAACTGTTCTTTTTTTAACGACTAATTTCTAGAAGCCTAGAATAGTATCTGGCACAGGAAAAGTGTCTTAGTAGTGACCAAATGTAAAAATGAATTAATTTATATGTGTCTAAGTTTCCAGAAAGTCAGGACTGATGCAAAGTATTCTGCTATAGACTCTAGTTTCTATAACTTGCTCCCAATACCCTCCTCTGTGACGATTATGCACACTATTGTTGAAATAAAGACATTTTGTGAATAAGAAGTTACTACTAAGAGTTGAGAACAATAACCATTTAACAGGACCAGAATGAGCTTGTTCAGTCATAGAGTTCAAGGTTCCCCTGCGTGTTGCTTCCAGAGGCGCTTTAAAACCTACTGAAGTTGGGGCTGGAGCCGTAATACAGCGGGTAGGGCATTTGCCTTGCACATGGCTGACCAGGTTTTGATAAACAGGCACTCATATGGTCCCTCAAGCACTATCAGGAATAATTCCTGAGTGCAAAACCAGGAGTAATCCGTATGCATAGCCCCGAGTGACCCAAAAACCTAAAAAAAAAAAGAAAAACAAACAAACAAAATAACCCTACTGAAGTTTTACAGTATTTCCACTCAGTCATCATCTTCAGAAGAAGCAGAAGCAAGAATAAATACTGAACCACTGACCAATGAGAGATGTATTTCCCTTAAAACATACATTTTAAAACCAAAAGTGAGAAGAGCATGTTTCCCTTCCCACACCCCACCACACAGCAGGCTGGAGGTGCAGAAGAGAAGATTAGTTACAAAAGAAGATTTCCTCTGTTCATCTAAGTACTAATGTGCAAATGACTAGCTGTCTAGGAATTCCCCCCAGACAGATTCAGCTGTGCCATCTGCGTGTGGGATAAATCCCGATGGCCAGGAAATCACAAAGTAAATGAGTAAATGAGTACCAAATTCCTAGCTGGCACCTGAAGAGGAACTCAGTATGAAGCACTTAGGTCCTGTGTGTACTTAATCTATTGTCCTTAATGAATAAGCCTGGATGTGCATTTCCATGACAAAAGTACCAGACCCTCCTTCCTTTCATGATTACAGGGCCAATACCTGCAAAGATGATCAAAGGATGTTTAATGATACAGGGATTGCACTCTGTAGAAAGCCACATGGTGGGATATTAAACACAACTTGAAAGAATTCTATTTCAACAGCAAGACTATGTAGGAAGCAGTTTTTAAATACCACTTTAAATGTGAAAGTAAAAAGAGACAAAAACTCCTTGGAGAAATTTTCACTCAAAAAACCAACTCATAGACCCTTGGGGGGGAATGTTCCTATAGTAACCAATGAGCCCCTAACAAGTGCAAGAAGGAACCCAGGCAGAGGAAGAATATAACCCCTTTGCTTTGATTCAGAAATATTTTATGAGCATCATTAAGTGAAAGACAAGCAAATAACTGCTGAGCAAAAAGAAGCCCCCACGCAACAGAACATGTGTTTAAAGATAAACACAACCATTTATCTTTAGTACAAAAATCTGGGGAAATTTGTCAAAAAGAAAACCCTCCCAGTCATATTACTCAAATGGGTTTGTTTTGTTTTTAAGAATGTTTTTTTTATTTATGTTAATCTTTTTCATTTTTTTTAAAGAATGGAAAATTACCCAGACAAATCAAATCCAAGCAATTATGTCTTACTAAAGAAGAAAAATTTTGAGAGATTTTACAGTCATATATTTTAGACATCTTGTTTCCTCATTCTGCATATTCAAGACAGTAACCTTGTTTTCAAACTTCCTCTGTTTGTCTGTAACTTACCCTGGCTAAAGGAATTGTTTTAAACAGTGATCAATTTATTTGGATTTATAAGTTTAAAATGTGCTTGACATAATCATGGAAGTTTGTAAGTCTGTAACTGTATCTCACGGTGATTCATTAAAAAAATATATAAAAAATTAAAAATAAAATAAAATGTGTTTGAAGGAAATGTTTGGAAGTGATTTATTTGCTGCCCCCATTCAATAAATGGCAATGTTTCCACTCCCTCTGCTAATTCTGTCACTTAAATCAGTTATCCTAGGGACTATACGTGCCCATGCTGGGACCATGAAGGCCACATCTGATAGCGCTTAGGAAAGTGGGTACATGTGATTTCAGGAATTGAACCTAGGGCCTTGTGCATATGAGGAATCTATTCTACCTATTGAACAATATCCCTGATCCCTATATGAGTTATACTGTTTTGCATATACCTGATGGTGACTTATTAATAATGGCTTTTGCCCTAGTGAGAAGTTGAAAAATTAGAATTTTTCCAAGCTATTATTTGAGAAAATAGAACTAGTGACTTCAAACTATAAAGTTTTAGAAGTTCATTTAGTTACCTAAATGTTTCCACGATTTCATTTTTCAAACACAAATTTTATTACCAAAGTGGGCTTTTTCTTTAAACAGCATTCTAGCTATGATTATTTTTAACTTTTTCTCTCTATAAAAAACTTTATTTCAAAAATGCAATAGATTTGAGGATTATGAAATACTTTGCCATTTACTGGCTATGTTTATTTCTGACAGTCTCATTCTAGCTCTTTCAAAAATGAGCATTGATTTTAAAAAGTCATGGTGAGGTCTGCATGTGATTATAATTGCAGTGCTTTTAGAAGCACAGTAAGTACTCCGTGTCAAAAATGTTGGTAAAGTGAATTTGCGGTTCTTATTTTTTTAATTTCTATTTTGCTTAATGAACTAAGCTTTCACATACAGAAAATAGCCAGAATAGCAGTACGATTATTTGCAATAATGAACAGGGTTCATTGTGTTTAGTAAAATTACTCTGATTGACTGTCCCAGAGTTTACCAGCCATGTTAGAAATGAAAAGCTAAAGAATTCTTTTGTGAATACCTTTAACAAGTGAGGCAGATATCATTTAGATGAAATGAAGATAGCATCCAGACTAGTGATTTTTAAGAGAATTTGTCAGAACTTCACAAGCCTATCTTATTTGCTATCAATTATTGTAATGGATGAATGCTACATGATAATTTGATTAAAATAGATACATCTTATTTCACTCAAGTTGCAATTTGACTTGCTGGTAAAAATTAAAAGTAGGACCTAGATTTGCTCAAAGAAGTTCAGAAAGAAACTCCTTTTGTTCCCCCCAAAAAAAGTAGGACTTTGAGTTATGTATTTCATCCCATCTCCTCAAGATAAAGTGGGGTCACAAATGTCTTGTGGGTCCCTTGGGTCCCATGGCTCTTTAGGTCCCTTCCCTTCCATCCCTTTCCATACTTATTACTTGAGGTGAAGAAATGACGCTACAAGAGCTAACTTGAGCTGCATATTGGTGGGCAGTTACTCCAGTTAGAATGCCAATCAAAAAAATATGTCAAAATGCCATCTTTTTGTCTTATTAAAGCTGACTTTGCAGAAAGAGATGAAATTTGGGGCAAGTCAGGATTCTTGTACCATTGTCCTATTTTCAGTAAGAGGCAGAATTTAGGACAATTCAAAATTCTCTCATATGTCCTATTTTATTGCACCCATGTTTATTCATATTCAGTAAAAATGAACTCCAATTTTAGTCATTTGTTTTTGCATCTCAAAAGAAGTATTTTTCTAAACGATCTGCTTTTTAAGTGAATTAATCTAGCTGTAGAACATAGGGAGGTTATACAAACAAATTTTAAGTGGCTTCATATTTCACTAGCAGAGAAATAAACTGCTTTTGATAAATTCTTAAAATTTTCCTTTGTCTTATGCTTACTTTTTATACTCATTTCATTTGTTGTGATCTTAATACATTTAAGGTGTTTTTTTTTTTTTATCAGCCTCTCCTTGTTCATCCTTCTTAACACTGCTGTATTCTAGGCTCTTCCAGGGTCAGGGGAATGAGGCCCATTGTTGTTACTGGTTTTGGCATATTGAATACACCACGGGTAGCTTGCCAGGCTCTCCCATGCGGGCGGGATACTCTCGGTAGCTTACTGGGCTCTCAGAGACGGATGGAGGCTGATCCGTGTTGCCTGGTTCTGTGGAACTTCATTCATGTGTGAGTCTCGGCCTGAGCATCAGAAAAAACGGCCTGGAGTGTGGCAGCAGTTGTGTAGTGGAGGTCGGCCCCTGAACAATTCAATTTTTTTTTTTAATGTTCATGAGAAATGACTATTTCCTGATGTTCCATTTGCCCGCAACGGAATGAACCTCTCTGAGTGCAGCAGTTATGTGTACCTAGGTTGAGAACTCAACAGAACAAATGACCTGGCATCTGAACTGTGCAGGAGGAAGAGAGCAGCATGGAATGCCTTCAAGAGCGCTGAAGAAGTGGTTAAGAGGACGAAAAACTTCCAGCTCCAGGCTCATCTTTTTGACTCCACCATTCTTCCTGCACTAACATATGCCTCAGAGACCTGGGCCCTAAGCAAATACCTAGAATGAAAATATAGGTAACATATTGGATATTCGGGTATCCCAAAGAGGAATTGAAAGAGATATGATTGAAGTATCACATTTCACTCAAGTGAGAGAAGGAATCTGGGATTCTGACCTCCATGGACGGTCAAGAATCAGGGATGCTGTCTCATTTGCCAAGGCATCAAAAATCACACGGGCCAGACACGTAATGTGATTTAGAGATGACCGCTGGATTAGAGCTGTTACTGACTGGATTCCACGGGACATCAAAAGACCAAGTGGCCGCCCACCTATGAGAAGGTCAGACTTCTTCGTCAAAACCCTGAACAAATGGTTTGAGGCTCTTCGTGTTCCTGGAGCGAGCAGATGCCATTGGGCTATACTAGTAAGCTACAGGGATGAATGGAGATTTACTGGCACCTGCTTGAGCAAATCAAAGATCAACAGGATGACAAGTGAAGTGAAGATATAAGTGAAGAGTTTTTTTAACCACTCTTTTTTATATCACATTTTCTTTATTATTTCCATCTCCTTTATAATATAATTCCTAATTTATTGTAAGCATGTCCTGTGTGTACTTCAATATTCTTCTTAAAAGAAAATACATTTATTTTCTTTCAAGACTTTATATACTTCAGTAATGCGTTTTATATTTTAACCTTCTCCAAGTTATTCCTGATTCATCACGGTAGAATTCCAGAACTAAAATCAGTACATCAGAGATTATAAATTGTTGGAGGTTGTTAATAAGTGGTCATGGTAGAATGAAAATATTGGTAAGAAGTGTTTTACCAAAAAAAAAAAAACACTAAGAAAATAAATAAGAGCTCTTCTAATACCTTTTAACCCTTCATCTTTGAATAATGTTTCTTTCATGCTACGTTCATTTTCTGGATAGCATGTTCTCAAATGAAATAAAATATAAAAATTGATTCTTGTTAAAATGCAGATTGTGACTTGATAAATTTGGATGGGGTCTGCGAATCTTTCTTTTAAAAAAAAATTCAGCAAGATTTTGGAGTATGACTTAAATAAGCCATTTGCCTCATAGTTCCTACTATACCCGTTGTGAAATTGTTCTGTCATATAGGGCAAATATGGAGTATATCAACAGCCTCTGTATCTAATCATTTTAGTAGTCTTCTTTTCCTGACATAACCTTAAATGGATCAATTATGTGCTGTTGTCATAGTTCATTTATATTCTCTAGAATTTTCAGCCACTAAATTTACATATAAACTTCTTTGCCTTAACATATTGTTTGCAGATATACTTAAGTGTTTCTACCATTATAATTCAGAGAATAAATCAGGTTTTTTTTATCTGTATGAGCAACCAATAATATAATATTGGAAGCAAAGAGTGTATTAAATTATTTGCCGCAAAGTTTTTCACCTTAGAACTGTTACTAAGAATTATTTAACAGTTCCATCAAGTTCAATCCTCTTGTTTTAAAAGGTTGTTGCTTTTACTGTGGTTACTGCTGCTGCTGTTGATCAGGAATTGTACCCAGTGCTGCTCTTGTTAATACTGTAGATGGAACCATCAGCAATACTGGGGTGAAAATGCTTTTGGCGAAGATCTTACAGTGAGTCGATCAAGAGCATTCTTAAAGAATGTGGATTTGAATGCCATCAGAAAATTGGGCGATGAAATGAACAGAAACTTTCTCAAAGAAGAAATCCAAATGGCCAAAAGGCACAAGAAAAAATGCTCTTCATTACTAGTCATCAGGGAGATGCAGATCAAAACAACGAGATAACATCTCACACCACAGAGACTGACCCACATCCAAAGGAACAAAGGCAACTGGTGTTGGCATGGATGTGGGGAGAAAGGGACTCTTCTTCACTGCTGGTGGGAATGCCGACTGGTTAAGCCCTTTCGGAAAACAATATGGATGTTTCTCAAAAAATTAGAAATTGAGCTCCCATTTGACCCAGCAATACTCTTGGGAATATATCCCAGAGATGCAAAAAGTACAGTAGAAATGATATCTGCACTTGTACGTTTATTGCAGCACTATTTACAATAGCCAAAATCTGGAAAGAACCTGAGTGCCCGAGAACAGATGACCAGTTAAAGAAACTTTGGTACATCTGCACAATGGAATACTATATAGCTGTTAGAAAAGATGAAGTCATGGAATTTGCATATAAGTGAATCAACTTGGAGAATATCATGCTAAGTGAAATGAGTCAGAGAGAGAGGGACAGACATAGAATGACTGCACTCATCTGTGGAATATAATGTAATATAATGAGAGACTAAAACCTCAGGATAGTAGAGATAAGGGCAGGAGATGGCTACATGGCTTGGAATCTGGCCTCACATCCTGGGGGAGGGGGCAACTGAGATAAAGAAGGGACCATCAAGTAAATGATGCTTAGAGGGCTTGTTCAGGATGGGAGATGCGTGCTAAAAGTAGACTATGGACCAAACATGATGGCCATTCCTCTCTTATTCTTACCCGTATTGCAAACTACAACACCCAGAAGGAGAGAGAGAGAGAGAGTAAAAGGGAATGGGCCTGCCACCTGCCACAGAGGTAGGGGAAGATGATACGGCTGGTCGGAAGGAGACTAGGAACGTTGGTGGTGGAAAATGGCCACTGGTGGAGGGATAGGTGCTCGGTCATTGTATGACTGAAACGTAATCATAAAAGTCTATAAATTTGTAACTGTATCTCACGGTGATTCAGTAAAAAAATTGAAACAAAAAAAGAATGTGGATTTTGGAGAATAATGCACTTTAGCGACTCGCTAGTTGGGATTTGTGACAGGAGCCATTAAGTTTGTTTGGAAACTTTAAGATTCCAATGGATGGAACTGACCTACTCTGTGTTTCCTCTGTGAACTCTGGGTGGACAGGCAGCGCTGGGGATTAATGCCTGGGGCTTCACTCTTAGGAGACATTTTTTACCCTGAGCAGATTCTCTGCCTCCCAGCCCTTCATCCTAAACACTTTATATATACTTGGAGACAAAAATATTATGTGATCCTCTAGCCTTATTTCAATTACTTTGTGCTAGTGTCATTAACTGTACTCAGTAATCTAAAGTGTATTTTTAATGTGTCAGTGAAAACATCATGGACTGGATTTGTGTGTGTGTATATATGCATTGTGTGTGTGAGTCTTTAATATAAATTTCAATTTTATAGTAAATTTTTAAATTTTATATAGAGTAATAGTAATTTTCTTAATTTCAATTATTTTAGTGGTTCTTTTAAAGGAATTTTAAAATTTTCTATTCTTTTCAATTGTTGGCCAATCATCCCAAAGAATATTTGGAATAGCTTCTTGATGTCTTTCTTTATGTTTTATAAGATTGCTTTTTATCAATCCTTTAAATCTTGCCACCAGTAACTGCTATTTCTTTCTCCTGTCTCTGCTTTTAATCAGCCCTGATCAGGGTTTTTTCATTTTATAAAGACTGTTAAAGAGACTTTTTTTTTCCATTCTGGAAAATCAAGGATTATCTCTGAATACCCCCCACCTCTCTCTCTCTCTCTCTCACCTTCCCCCTACCTTTCCTTTCTCTCTTACTCTGTCTCTCTGTCTCTCTCTCTTTGTGTCTCTGTGTCTCCCTGTCGCTGACTCTCTCCCTCCCTCCTTCTCCTTCCTCCCTTACTCTATCATTATGTCTTTCTATCTCTTTGTGTGTCTCTGTGTATCTCTGACTCTCTATTCCTCATACTCTCTCTTTCTGTGTGTGTGTGTGTGTTTGTCTCCTCTCACACCCTTCTAAGTAAGTATCTTTAAATATTTGACTTCACACCTTTATCTCCTGAGATTCTTTTCAATGAGATTCTATTCCAGGAACACAGACGTTGCTGGAATGTCTGTGCTGAGGTAGGGACTGACTTTCTTTTTCCTGCAAAAAGCAGTTGGTGCCTGAGCATTCTGAGAACTTCAGGAGTGGGGACACATTCCTGCACCTCCAGAACAAATGGGTTGGAGGCGCAGCTTATCAGCTGGCGTGAAGGGTTTCAAGGCAGCTCCATCAGTCCTGACCCACACTGAGCATCAAGCAGAGAGATGGAAGCACTGTTTCTCAACGCTTCCCTCCTCACACCCTGTTCCACCAAAGCCACCCAGGAGACTCTCATGTACCAAAATCTTCACTGGAACCTCAGTCAATTTATTATGCTGCTACTGTCAGCGATAATTAAATAACTGCAGAAAACTACAATTACAGAGAAAAAGACTGGGATTTTATATTTAATAGCGATATCTGTCTAATAATACTAACACACCACTTCTGCCATCTCTAAATGGTAGATCTTGATTGTCTTTAATTCTCTAAGCCACAGTTTCTGCATCTGTAAAGGGGGTACCTATTAAGGTAATCACTTAAGATGTTGCCATATCAAAAAATAAAAAAAGATTATTAGAGAATATATGGGTGTCTTACTGTTGTCACTCCTAATTCATCAACTAATATATTTTGAATTATTATTTTAACTATCGTATCATATAGGTAACCTTGAAAGTTCTAAATACTCTGGTAAACTCTAGCTGCATCTCACAAATACTGAAGCCACGTTTCCACCGTAATCACTTGGAAATAATTTCTGATCACCCTTGTAATTGTGTTTGACCTTAGGGTCATTTACTTCTTTATTTATTTGGTTTCTGGGTCACATCTGGCTGTGCTCAGGGCTTGCTCCTGGTTCCGTGCTCAGGGATTACTCCAAATCATGGAACTAAGGGGACCAGGTGTGCAAGGCAAGCGCCCCGCCTTCTGCACTATCTTTCTGGGCCATCTGTAGGACTATAATTTATTTTTTAAGAAATAAATTATATTTCTTTATAATTTTGCTTTATAAAAGTAAACTGAGAGACCGTGATTTACAAAGTTGTCCATAATAGAGTTGTTTCAGGCACTCAACATTCTGACACTGATCCTACCATCAAAGTCCCCTTCCCTCCTATGGGGGAAAATTGTCTGTCATGGAAGCAGGGGGAAGGTTAGAGGGGGGGCGGTGGATACTGGAGACATTGTTGTTGGAGGATGCACTGGCGGAGGAATATGTGTTCCATCATTGTATGACTGAACTCAAACATGAAAGCTTTATAACTGTATCTCACAGCGATTCAATTAAAAAAAGAAAAGAAAAAGAAATAAAGCTGGATTTCACCAAGGCAGTGGGTGTGAGGTGGCTCCCCCAAGTTGGAGTTGGAGGTGACCGATCCCAAATCAAGGTCTTTGCAGCGGAGTCTCCTTCCCCCAGTCACCGGGCGCTCAGGTCCTGGGGCAGGCGGGTAGACAGCTCAGTGTAGCGACCTGCGCACTTGGAAACTGGCTTAACACGTACTCCTTTTGACATCCCCGGGAATGTCAAGGTTCTAGGTGATATAGAAGCTGATCTCTCTGGCATTTATTTTCCCCACGGACCTTATTTCCGTTTCCTCTTTAGGAGCCTATGGAAGAACAGTCTAAGAGCTTTTAAGAGCTCCAGGGTTTAATCCTCCCCTCCCCCCTCCATTCAGGGTCCTGAGCAGTGGGAGCAGTGGGTGGTTCATTATCTGGCTCCAGGCTTTAGCCAGGAGCTGGTGAGTGACACAGGGAGCATCTGCTTCCCCTCAGGCCCCGGGCTGCCTAGCAAGGAACTGGGGCAGGGAGCTGGGGCAGTGCATGCGGCCTGAAATTCCTCCTTGGCCACAGCTGTTTCAGGGGCAGCCTGCTCTTCCCATTTCATCTCCTGGATCTCTGGGGAAGTAGAAGTCAGTCGTGCCTCTCACTGTGATCTCGGGAAAAGGGGCCTTGCATGCACAGAATCACCTGGGTGGATGGACCCAGGAGACCCATTGAGCCAGCTCCTTCTTCCTTCAAACAAGGCAGAATTCGCAGTATCTCGAGGTCTGTGGAATGCAAAGCCACAAAGGGCAGTTTAACCTATGTGAGAAGCTGGGGGTCGATCCCAGAGATCAGAAGCCACAAGTCTTAACTCCCAGGAAGCTGCTTGCATCAGGTGGGTGAAAGTTCCAGAAGTGAAACTGACAGCAGTGAGATTGGTTCCTGTGGAGGCAGCAAACTGGATTTTGCTGACCAGTATTCCTGGGCAAGTTCTCACGGACACCAGCTGGGTTATCAGTGGCAACTCTGGCGCCAGCTGCCTCCAGAAGCTTCTCCCGACTTTTTTTGCGATGTATAAGGCAGCTGCATTGCTCTTCCTTTTGTAGTCGACTGCTCAGTAGATTGGGAAGTCAAGCTTAGTGCCGCCCAAATGGGTTCCTGCTGCAGGGAATCTGAGGACATCCTTGTCCTTCCTTAGCAGGACATCACAGGCTCCGTTCTTGAAGTTACAGCAGAAACCCAGAGCAGTAAATGCATATTGCAATGTGCACGCATATATTTTATTGAAGGATGTGCATTCATCTCTCTTCTTTTAAAATGTGTATCTTTGTTTAAAGCAGTTTTTAAAAATCATGGAACTGCTTTGGACTCTGATAGCTTTGCATTAGTCTTCTTTAGTGGTTCAGATTTAAATAGCATAAGAAAAGTGAATAGTGCTGTGAATTTAGGTGACATTATTATAGCATTTTTAATATTAGAGAATTCAAATTAATTTTAGAAATTAAGAAATTAAAATAGCATAAATAATCACAATTTACCACCTCATTCTGTTTTTGTAGTTAGTACTCGAAGGGAAAAATATATTAAATATCATTATTTTGAATGATAAGTTCAAATCTGTGCCTATTAAGTAAAATCCGTGCAATATAGTATCATCTTACATCACAAGTGTATTAACTTCCCTTTGTTACAAGCAAACATTTTTAGTCCAGCTAAGTGTATTTCTTTAAGGATTCAAAAATTAAGATTTGCATAAATATTTTTAAATTTTGTTCCTTAGTGTCTGACTTTTTAAATATATTTAAAATGGGAACTTATTTATCTATAGAAAATCTCATTTTATTTATTCATTTTTCCTTTAAAAAACCAGGGCCACATTCAGTGTACTCTGGGATTAAGGTTTATTCCTGGTCATTAGGATCTTGGGGTTATGGGGCTCAAACCTGGGGCTCCCCGATGCAAAATCTGTTTCTCATCATTTGAGTCCTCTGCCTGATCACATTTTTAAAAATAAAATTGCATTTAACTATAGCTTACACATCGTAAAACCTCAGAATAGTAAATGTAAGTGACTTCATAAAATGAAGACATTTATGTATCTACCTCTTTATCAAGGAAACAATTCCACAAGCCCCAAACTCCTTTTTATACTTTCTCCAGTCATTGTATCTTATTCCCCAAAGCAATCTAATATGTAGCAAATGCAAATAGACTATTGTTGAGTATTATATAAATAAGAAGATTCTACATATAGTCTGTCTTTATTTTTGCTTGATGCTTTATTTAAGAGCCATATCCTTGTAGTGTGGAGTGAGAATTAACTTGTTTTCATTGCTCTATGGTATTCTATCATATGAAACTTCATTATCAGTAACATTTTCTTCCTTATACCAATAAATAAGCAGAACATATAGTTAAAAGGGACACAACACAGACTGCAAAATTAGAAAATTAAGTCTAGATTCAACGTCTATGTTTCTTTCTGCAGGACTATTTATGTATCATCCATATATTATCCTAGTACCTCATCTATCATATTTAACTCAGAAATTCAGATTGGGAAATCTATAAAACACTTTAGATTCTCATTAATAGTGTATTTAATTACTATCATATACTACTCTTTAATAATATTCATGGTGCTGGCTACTTGAACAATTTTGAGTTTCAAATGATTACCGCCTTTTAAATAAAGTGAATAGAAACTAATAGGTTTTTAAATAATATACAAAAAAACTAAGTAATTTTCTTTGTTATCTGTATATATCATACTAACTTCTATAAACTATATGAATATTTTTTCAGTTTGTGTCCATACCATAGATAAATCTTGTTTAAGTTGTTTATAAGAATGAAGTTGCATATAAATATGAATTAAATTATCTATTTAGTAATTATTTATAGAGTCCTACTACTATATAGGTCTTTTACTAATATTTATTAGACTCTCAACACACTCAATTCTAATAAAAGGATAAAACGGATTTCACCTGACATGTCACATTAAGTGTATAAAGTAAACAGGGTCATAATGCGGAAAATAGTGGCTTTCTGGATAATGATAACATACTCAGTCTCCTTCTCAATCTCCTCTTACTCAATTCATTGTATAACTTAGATACTAGTTCTTGCATAAAGTCTGCAATTAACTTTAATACTATTCATTGATGCTTGGGACAAAATGATGAATTGAATGAGAGACAGAAGACAAATCTTTTGAGTTCAATTTATGGGTCTTGTTTGTTTGTTTGTTTGTTTGTTTTTTTAAACAGGTCCTGGTGTTAAGACTTGAGACAGACCTGGAATTTGATGAAAACTTTTGTAGTGGACTCAGTCTCCTGGAAGCAGGTAAGATATTGGAAAGTGCATATCAGCAAAGATGATCAAAGGCTTTCTTCCCATTTTGCAAAGGAAAGGAGATGTAATGAAATAAAATGGGAAGATTAATTTTCTCGAGTATCTAAACTGCTTTTTCCTGCAAGTTTTCTGCCTATTGATAGCAATTATTTTATTACTGTGGTAATGATTGTATCAGTTTTTAATGCTATTAATACAATGATAATAGTAGGTAGATATTGCATACATACTTTTATTTGTATGTGTTTTGTATGTACAGGTCAGTAAACATGTGAATACACTTTATGTTTAGTGTGTCCATTATGATATTCAATGGGTCATAAGAAACTAACTGTGTAACTGGGAAATCTTCCTTTTCCCCTATTCCTAAAGAAAGTAGAAAGAAAAAGTGAAAGGGTATTTTATAAGTTTAAACTAGTAAATGGAAAATAAAAATATGTGTTCTCATTAGATAATAATGTTTATAAACATGGAATCTATATTTTAAATTCAGATTTGGATTAATTTACAGACCTGTACTTATTTGGCGGTAATTTTTGCAAGTTTTTCATTTCTCTAAATATATTAATTTACAGTAAAATAATATTATATATCAATAAAATCTGTCACATCTGTTATTTTGAAGATTTCGTTATAAAATTTGAGAGAGATTTTTCATTGTGCCTTTTTCCAGTCAGAAAATCACAGAAAATCTTAACTTTCTACTATTTAATTTATCAACATTGAACATTTTAAAAATCATTTTTTGGCCACACATTCTGCTAGTTTAGCATTGGGTCTGGCAAATTGATCATCAGACTATTTGCTTGCATCATCAGGTCTAGCTAAAGAGAAGTTTTCTTTTTCCCCCAACTTCAACAAAATTATTAAAAGACTTTTCTGTTGCCAATTTTGAGATATTTATTCATTCATAAATGGCAACACTTGATGTATGTCCCTTATCCTAATCTAGAGTGTGCAGACATGAATTAAGACATTAAAATGTGTATTAAAATTAAACTTTTCAGTGAACATTTATCCAATTGATTTATAAATGCAAGTGAAATCTGGGACAGCAGAAGACATTTTTCAACTATAATTAATGAATAGAAATGATCATAATCAGGCATGTTCAGATTTTAGTATATAGTATTCGGAATTAAGCCCTAGTCATCACTGTGTGGATCAAGAGATACTGAGCATCAGTCTAGATGTAAAGGTTTATGTTGTGTCACGTATCATGCCCATGAAGGATCATTTTCTATTTTTTCCTCTGTAGATTGATATGACAGGAAGTGAGGAAAGCCCAAATGTAGTGTAATTAGGTACAAAAGTGATAGTGTCCAATAATAACTGTGGAGGTGGGAGAAGCTATTAGTGACTGAAATAGATAGGACTAAATGGTAGGTTAGATAAATGAGTTCATCTTGCTACCAACATTTTGTCCACACATAGAACATACAAAAATTACCATGTTACTGATGTGGGAACATGAATTAAACTTCAGACTTATTGTTTCCACTGCTTTATCTTTAGAGTTGATTCTCTGACCTGGTCTCATCACATTCTTAGTAGCTAATAAGATCACATACATTCTTAGGAGCTGGGAGCTAGGACAAGGGGTCAAACTCAGGTTTCATCTCTAGCTGGTTATCACATGGTTCCTTGAGATGAGGCCCTTGAGGTCCCTGGGCACCACTGGGGTGGCCCAGATAACCGGCAACACAGGGTCAAAACGGCCTGGCATCCTTGGACTCTGCATTGAACCACCAAGCCTGTCGACCAAGAATTGCTGGTAAGGTCCCCAGTTCTTCTAGAATTTTTTTTGGTTTGCCCTTCCCCAATTTAATGAATAATGAATAAATGGACAATTAAGGAAACCACCGACTGAGACTTAATATGCTTTGTTTTCAGACAAATTAATCTCTCATTCTCTCTCTTTCTTTTTCTCTCTCTGCCTCTCTCTCATACACACTCACAGACACACATATTTATTACTGTATGTATTTAACAGTGCCCAAATATTATGTCTGACAAAGTGACAGATCATTTTTATATATGAAATATTTTCTCATATGAATGCATTTTACAGAAAGTTGCACTTAATTACCCTTATCCAAGATCTATAGCAGAAGACCAAAACTGCAGCTAATACCTAATTCTCTATATTTTCTATTTGCAAAACATAAATATATGTGATAAATTTTATATTTCAAACTGACATAGTAAGACATCAACCCAAATTATAATAGAAAAAATAATTAGCCTGTAATAAAAGTTTCCCAATTGCTCTCTCTCTATCTCCTTACCTCCCACCTTTTACTCTTCAAAATACCACCCTCCTTTCCTCTTCAAAATACCCTATTTTACATAATACTTCAGATCAAAGTTGGCTATGGATTACTGAAACTATAGGAAGCAATTTCCTCTTCTTTTATAACATAGGCATTTACTATTATAAACTTCCCTCAGTACGACCTTTTCAGTTTTCCTATAAGTTATTATATATTATGCATTATATATATACCTTAAGATAGTTTCTAATTTTACTTTACATTTTTCTTTAATCCAATATACATTTCAGTATATGTCAGTTGTATCCATGTGTTTGTGAGTTTTTCCAGATTTCTGCTTATATGAATATGAAAATTTTATCTCTCTAAAGTATCTTCTGAAGGCTGCTTTTCTCAGTTAAGTATTATCTATATTAATCAAACGAGCATACCAATCATTGTCAACTGTATAATGTAGATATTGTTAGAGTCCTTTCTTTTGACATAATAAGACTAATGACTGGAAATTCTGAGCAACATTTCAAATTTGTCAGCTCCTGAGTGAGAGTACTGGAATCCTGACCACATGGCAATGCTGTTTGGGACCAGAGTGATAGTACAGTGGATAGGGCATTTGCACATGTCCAACCTGGTTTCGATTTCTGGCATCATACGTGATCCTCTCAGCACTGCCATGAGTGATCCTTGAGCTTAGAGGCAGGAGTAAACCCTGAGCACTTTTGTATATGGCCTGAAAACAAAAAGACAATGCTCACTTTTTTCCCTACTACAGCTTGAAATCACACATGATCATCTCATGCTCTAAAGTATAATCAATATAGCAGATAAGTGAGAAGGTATGTTTCTGACAATCATAGAACCATAATTTTATTACATTTTTTAAAGAAAATATATCCTTGTAGATAGATGGAGGAATATATTATGGAAGACAGTTCCTTATCATAATAGAAGCAAGATGACCTTTCTAATAGACACCATAGACATTTAGAATTGGGGTGCTATATGTAGAATAAGTCTATAACAGAGAATTGAGGAGAAAATTCCCTGAAACTGAATACCTCATGTTGCTATGTAGAGGAGCCTTTTCCTAGCTCCAGTCTTTATTTCTCTTTTAATAAACAAGGCACTCAGTTCCTAGATTACATTTCGTCTCAGATATGAGATGAGGACAAGATTCTATCTCATCTACCCACACTATTATCACTCTCGGGGTCTTGTGATGTGAAATGAATCTCTACATCACTGCTTATCAAGCAGGGCTATGAAAAGACTCAAGCTGCCTGTTCATGTTAATTGAATATTACTTAATCGCCGGTTCCCATCTCCTCCCATGAAAATCCCAGTGACATGGATCACGTTCGTTCCTCTCATTACTAGCGTCCCTCCTTCCCAGCCATCAGTGCAATAAATAGATCAGGGAGCCGGAAGGATATTGTCTTTTCCTTTTAACTCCTGCTAATTTCCCTCTGGTAATTGACTTCTAAAGGAATCACGAGAAACAGAATTTTTTAAAAGAAAAAGCAGTTGAGTTTCTAAAGATTTTACAACGTGGAGGGTCCCGCTTGGTTTCAAGCGCACTTGACATCGCTATAAAGTGACCTGCTCTGAGACTTGCGGTGGAACTTGAAACGTGATCCTTTGCACCTGCTTCCTTTCCAGGGAAAAGAATTTGACACAGAGCCAGTGTGATGAACGGAAGAATCTGTGTGGGGAGGAGAGGGATGCAGAGGATTGCACAAGTACCATGACTCCCCATAGCCCCACAAAAAACGGTTGTCTCCTGAAATTATCAGATGAAAGGGAAATTGGTGACATTTAGTGTTCATAAATAATGTAAGCATCCTGTTTTAGGTTGGCAGAATTGTCGCTGGCTGTCAGAATCATTTCTGTATCACCAATCTAATCTCAGGACTGTGTTACCATTGTTTCTCTTAAAAAGAGAATAGTAACATGAAAGATAGCAACTAGCAAGGCCTTTGTTAGAAAAATCCACTGGGAGTTATGAAAAAAAATGGGGCCTGACAAAGCTAGACTCTCAGGAGATTTCTGCTTATTAATGGAATAGTAATGAGTCTACTCAGCCCAGCCTGAACCATTGGATCTCAGAGAAAAGTATTTGTTGTTCTTGTGAAGAATTAAAGGGGGCAGAATGCATAATAATATTGTCAGTTGTGTTTATACATTGACTGAGTATATAGCTAATAGAATACAGGTGGCAGAGATTGTTAAAAAAAAACAGGATCTGCATCTCCCTGATGATTAGTGATATAGAACATTTTTTCGTGTGTCTTTTGGCCATTTGTATTTCTTCTTTGAGGAGGTTTCTGTTCATTTCTTCTCCCCAATTTTTTTATGGGGTTGGATTTTATTTTCTGGTAAACTTCTACCAGTGCCTTATATATCTTGGATATTAACCCCTTATCAGATAGATGGATGTTGGGTAAATAAATTTTCTCATTCTATGGTCTGTCTTTGTATCTTTGTCGGCATTTCTTTTGAGGTGCAGAAGATCTTTTGTTTGATGTAGTATCATTTATTTATATTTGCTTCCACCTGCTTGGTCAGTGATTCATCTCTGAAGATGCCTTTAGTATCAAGGCCATGGAGGGTTTTGCCTATGTTTTCTTTCATTATCTTATGGGTTTATGTCTGATGTTGAGATCTTTAAGCCATTTTGATCTGACTTTTGTTCATGGCATTAGAAAGAGTTCTGAGTTCAGTATTTTTTGTGATTCAATAAAATAGAACTGAAAATAAATAAGGAAAACATAAAATCCATGAAAATAAAACCCATGAAAACCCATGAAAATACTAGTCAATATTTTTATAACTTGAATGGTTATTTGGGCTGGAGCGATAGCACAGCAGTTGGGCGTTTGCCTTTCACAGGGCCGACCCGAGTTCGATTCCTCCGGCCCTCTTGGAGAGCCCGGCAAGCTACGGAGAGTATGGAGCCCCCATGGCAGAGCCTGGCAGGCTACCCATGCGTATTGGATATGCCAAAAACAGTAACAAAAAGTCTCTCAATGAGAGACGTTACTGGTGCTCACTCGAACAAATTGATGAGCAATGGGATGACAGTGAATGGCTATTTAAATAATATTAGGTAACTTCAGAACAAGGATAAAGAGGAATTACCTGGGATAAATTAGAACATATGAGGATGAAAGGACCAACTTTCCAAGAAAACCATAATCTTATATGCATTTTCACCAAGATTCACAAAGAACAAAGAAAGAAAATAATGTGAAGAACCTTTGGGGATTAAAATGTTGAAGAAACACTTCCAATACCATTCCACATTAGTATGAAATAGAACAAACATAATATTATCTTCATTTTTCTCACCAATGTTTTAAAATTGGAAACTTCCTTTCTCTATTTAAATAGAAGCTTATGCAAATTGAATGTAAATAGAGATCAACTTTTTCAAAGTCTAAATTTTGTCCTTTTTCTCCTAGAACATTCATGAATACAAAGGAAAACAAATATTGCAGTAATGGAGTAAGCATTTTTTAAAAGCCATTAAGTCCATATGATACTGAGATTCTTTTTATTCATGTTTAAAACATGTTGAAATGAACCCACTTCCCCAGTGTGCTAATTTAATAGTACTAAGATAGTTTTGAAACTGATATTCAAATCCTAAGAGCAGTTATCAAATAAATTAAAACAATACTACAAGATCTGGTTCTTCACGTCCATTGTAATTTTGAAACTGAATTTTGAGGTATAGGATTGCTACTATTTCTGTCTTAAGATGACTCTGAAAATACAGGCCCATCCTGAGATAAGAGAAGGGGATGAAAATAATTTTCTTATAAAACAATTGAATATTCAAATGAAAAGTATGTGTTATAAACTGAAAGTTAACTTAAAAAAGGGAGCTGGAAAACTAAGAAATCTAGATATCTCTTAAAATAATTTTTTTTAAAGAATAAGTTCCTCTCCCTCATCCCCACTGCCCATGGTCTATTTCTATTATGAGGTCAAAATTTCTAATTTTGGGGTGGGAGGGATTTGGGTCATATTCAGCTGTACTGGAAAGGCATATATGCCTATATATACATATATATGCCTTTATATATATATATATATATATATATATTCATGGGGATCAAACTAAGGCCAGCTTCTTGCAAGGTAAGCTCTATATTCTCTATACTTTCTCTCTGGCCCTGAATTAATTTTTGGTAAATTGATAACTTTTGTTTAAGGAAACGTTATTCAGCACCATTGGTTGACAGAACAGATGGAGGAAAAGATTTCTTCACAAAGGTGGTAAAACTAAAATGACAGTTTTTTATTAGGAAGCTAAGTACATTTTTATCTAGTAAGCATGAAGGAAACATGTATCATGGTCAAATCCAAGTGTTTTAGGGAGTTATCAATTAAACTAATATTCTGTGCCTAGGAAGAAAATAGCGTTTCAAATTTCAAAAAATCAGTGACATCACAATGTTTCATGCTGTCTTTTTTGAATTGAAAGCATTGTATCTGTTTTATTTTATTTTTTGTTATTTTTTGTTTTGTCAATCTTTGGACAACACCCATTGTTTCTCAGGGGTTATTTTCTTCTTTGTTCTTAAAGGCCATTCCTGGGAACTATGTGGGTTCTGAGGAGCAAACCCAGCCTTCCTGCATGCATGTGTCTCAGCCCATTGAGCTATTTCTACAGCCCCTAAGTAATGTTACAAAATTAGTTGTTTTAGTGAGGATTCCATAGAGAATAAAAAGACAATGGAATGTGGACGAATAGATAGATGGATGGATTGACGGACAGATCAAAAGACAGATGGACAGATGACTAGAAGAGTGAACTCATGATATACATTGGTTAACATGATTATGGTTACCAAGAATTAGATTCTCCAATTGAAGAGAACAGAAACACCAGTAGTATTATTTATTCCCAATCCAAAGACTTTAAAAACAGAGGAACAGTTAGTTTAGGTCTGGAATTTAAAGGTCCAAGAACCATGAGCTCTGACGGCTGAAGTCAGATGATAGCTAGTCTCACTCAATAACTAATGTCCCTTTACTTCTCCTCTTATTCCATTTAGGACAGGTGGGCTGGATGATATTTGGCCACATAGGTTGAAGGTTTCCTCACTCTGTCTACTGAATGGAATCGCTACCACAAATTCCTTCAGAGGCACACAGAGAAATGATTTCTCACAAAGATTAGAAGTGGGACTCCATTTGTAGAGTACATGCCTTGCATGTCCAAGGCCTGGGTTAATCTTTAGAATCACATTTTTCGTTTCTCAAAGGAATGTGATGCTTGCCGTGCATGCTCAGGACTAAGAGTTTGACTTCTGTCACTACATATACTACTACAAATACTCCCAACGTATCTCTAGGGGTAGCACTGATGTTCCCCCAGCATTGCTGGAGTGGGTGGATGGCCTGTGTGCCAATATACCTGAGCATCAAATTGACTCTCAATGTCAAACTATCGCTTGGAGTTGCCCCTGAGTCCTTGAGTATCTCTGGGGAAGAATTTACAAAATATATGTAAACTAAATAATAAATACTTTTTCACTGTCACTGTCATCCCGTTGCTCATCGATTTGGTCAAGCGGGCACCAGTAACGTCTCTCATTGAGAGACTTATTGTTACTGTTTTTGGCATATCCAATATGCACGGGTAGCTTGCCAGGCTCTGCCGCGCGGGCTTGATACTCTCAGTAGCTTGCCAGGCTCTCTGAGAGGGGCGGAGGATCGAACTCGGGTCAGCCAAGTGAAAGGTGAAAGCCCAACCGCTATGCTATCGCTCCAGCCCATCAATAAACACTTGTTAAAAAGAAAAAAAGAAGACTTAGTTTTGATTGGGGCTAGTCATGATTCTAACTTTACCCCAGAAGGAACTTGCTCATCATCTTCTTTTAACATTTTTTTGCTTCTTTTTTCCTTTCTCTTTATTCTCTGCTCCATTATGTTTTGTCTTGAGGCCTTTTTTCCAAGCTCTTATCTACCTTGATCTGTTTATTCCTTAAAAGTTTGGGGGATTATCTGTTTATGAATTTACTATTGCTAATGTATGCATTTTTGTGAAATTTCTAGGAAAACTATGGATAAACTTATTTAGTCTGGGTACAAAAACCAGTTAGATATACTGCTTTGGTGGTTGTGCAATACCTTTCTCTTTATTCTATCTCAAATTAGTCTATATTTCTGAAACTCAATTTTCTCCTTTTAGTCAGAAATATATGTACTAGACCAGCCTTACACAACTGAGGACCATATGGCACCACCAAGGACACCTACTATGTTTCAAGTCACGAGAGGTAAACATGACATGAGTGGGGAGCACAGCATGAGACTCCAGAGCTAAGGAGTAGTTTAGGGGAGTTCCCAAAAGGAAACCAATTAGGAGGATACAACTGAAGTAAAAAGTTACAAACACTGCACTAGACACTCTGCTTTGAAATCCCCCCTACTTATATGAGTCTCTACTCTATATAAAGGGTTTAACTCATCTCATCACTCGAGCACATCAGAGATGACCTAATCTCTTCTCATTTCACTTAACCTTTGCTAGAATTTTTTATTCATCATATAATTGAATATTTATCATATCTGTCTCCAGAATTATAGCAGCTACAATATGAAAAGAACTTTATATATCTTGTTTATTACAATAAACAAGATCTTTTACAATAGACCTCTGTTGCTATACCAGCACATTACCTTAAAATTCAGTGGCCTCTGATAGGAAGAGAGCTAGTACAGAGGTTAGGGTGCTTTCCCTGAAGGTTTTCAAATTAATTTCAATGCCAGCACTGCATATGGTCCCCTAAGCATGGAGCTAGGAGTAAGCCTGAGCATCACAAGGTGTAATTGACCCTTCTCTCCTCCAAAAAAGAAATATAGTGGGCCAAAATGCCAATTATTTATCAAGTAATTGGTCAGAAATCCAAACATATTTAAACTGAATCATGCTTCAGAATCTTTTACAAGAATGTAAGCAATTGTTTCATCTGAAGGTTCAACTGGAGAAGGATCTTGCAAAGTCACCCAAGTGGCTATTTATGTCTAATTAGCCACGTTATTCTTCAAGATTAATTTTCTTTCAGATTGCTGGCCAGAGAGTAGCTGTTCCTTACCAGCTATTTATTTGAGGCTCTCTTCAGCTCCTCGTCACAGGGCCACTCCATAATTCAGCTCAGAATGTGGTGGCATATAGTTTTAAACAAGAAAAATCATATTAAAAGAGACAAAATGCATGAGTAAGTGAGAGAAAAAGATCTAGCAGAGAAGAACTCAAGTCTTTCAAAGTCCAATAATTGAAGAGACAACGTACTTTATTATATTTTATAAAGGTCATTTTCTAAATCCATTAAATACTCAGAGGCAAAAAAGGTATTGCAAAAAATATAAATACTAGAAGATGCACAAGTTATTGGTGGAGCCATATCAGAAAGTGTCTATCATATCTCTAATACAAAGAAAAATGAATTAGAATTTGTGTTATTCAATATTTTGCAAACATTACCCAAGTAGTAAGACTAACAGTTTGAAGCAAAGGAAATAGTATATATGTGAAACCCAAATTGAATCTCACCAGTGAGCTGGTTTTAAGATCCAGATATCTTAAAAAGTCCTGTGTACTTCAGTGTTGACATTGAGTTCTTTATCTTCCTTTGAGTCATACACGTTTGTTCTCACATATGCTATGAAAGACATAAAGAGGTATATTTTCTATAATTAATTTATCACAGTCATTCAATTTTTCAAAGCATAGCACTCATTCAAAAAATGCTAGCATGCATTTTACAGTTCATCAGTTCTATTATTTTTGTCACAGAATGTATATTTTCAGCTTTATGCTATGCATGAAAGGCAATCATTGCTCTCAAGATATAAGAATGACGAAGACAAATATTTTAGAAGAAGAGTCACTGAAGGAAAATGTTAAATCTATATGAATTTTTATTTTCTTGATATGTTTTCCCTTGAGGAAAATGGTGAAAAAGTCTGAAATATTTTTGCAACATTTTGGAGAACCTAAGATTAGCTTGATTTAATGCTAAATTAAATGAAATATATCCTCCACTCCCAAATAATGGATTTTCTCTGATATGTCCTGAAAGAATCCAGTTAAAGGACTTTACCCTACCTTAGAATGAATACCCAGCACAGAAGGCTCTGTAGGACTTTCTGGCCAATCCTCATATGCTCCAGACTCGAGATCTGTGTGTTATACACTTGCCAAAATACATCATCCATCTTTTTCCTTTTGTTTGGGATGTCAATTTCTATCATCATAATGGTATATACTCCTACTCATTTATCAAGTTGTAAAGTATGTTATTTTTTCCCCAGAAACAACTTCCTGAAGACAGAATTAAGCACTCAGCACTGTATCTTTCTTATTTTTTTCTTTCTTCCATTTAGGGAAAACATCATCGATGACATCAGTCTTTGAAATAATACATCATCCAAAATGCAGTAACTCAAGCCAAGAAAAAGTTTATACTTTCATCTTCTCATTCTCCCTAGACACACCATTCCTAAAATGGGATCTTTCTCATTAAATATTCTAATTAGTATATTTCAAAGTACCAATAAGTAAAAGGACCATTGAACATTGTGGAACATTTTTATTATTTACTATATATTTAGGCTTTATATACATATATATTTAGGTTTACTATATATTTAGTGATTCATCAAATAACTCAGGTAGGTAGGTACATTTATTGTCTTCTTTTTATAGTTGCTCGGCAAGTATGTTATATTTGTTACCAAAATATAGACTTTTAATAAGGAATTGTCACCCTATTCATATTTTCATTATGAAATCACTTATATGTTACCTTCACTTATTTGGTCCTACCATTCATTGCACCCATATAACAGCCACTTGGTTGTATTTTTTTACGAATAGATTAAAAACGTCTATCATTTCTATTATTCTTTAGCCAAGAACACATTTTTTCAAAATGATAAACCTCTTTCTAATTCTGGAGTGGGGGGGAGGTCTATGGCATAAAGCATGCATTTCTTATTCATAAAAGTAGCTATTTAGTTGTTCTTTTTCTTCTCCAGATCTTCCTATTAAATTTTTTTCTAAGCTCTTAGCATCAGAGGATAACCTTAAATGAATGACATTTTCAAGTGCTTTATATTCTGGGCCTAAGGATCAGATGTTGCCATTTTCAGAGACAGCTGTAGCTCTACTTGCAAAAGGCCAAGTATCTTATAAAAGGAGTCATTGTAAAGTAAGCTGTTCAAAGCCATATGCCTGCTTCTTTTCAGGTGTGATAGGAACAATTCCTATTCAGGCGCCTCTTTTGGAATGGGGGCTGCTTACTTGCTGGTCCTACTCAGGAAATCATTTTCATTCCATTCATTTATTGGGCATTTTCTATGTGTCAGACCGTGGGTTCAGAACTGGGCTTACAAACATACCATGTTCGCCTCCTTTGGTCCTTTAAGAGGTTTATAATCCTGCTGAAGAACTTGAATTCCACCCAGTGTTTTAATCCTACAAATTTCTTTTTGAACTCTAATTGCACAGAAATTTTGACTGTGGCTCTTTTCTCCCTCTTCTTTGTCTTCTCTTACTTCTGCCTCCATAGGAGTAACTGTTCTGGTGGTTCAAATTTATCTTTCCACCTCATCGTAAGCACAAGGTTAGGCCTCAGTTCTTGATCATTTTCTACCCCATGTGTTGGTATGTTTGAGTAAAATGTAAGGTTTATTTCAAGCGTTTGATATGTACACAACATAAACAGTTGTTTTTTTTTCTGAACCTCGGAAGATGCATTATACAATTTGCATTAGAAATGTAGGTTGTGTTGTTAAGACACAGCATTGCTTTCAGAGATGGAGACGTTGGGGAAATACTTTAGAAATATAGTCACAGAAAGGATATATATTTTCCCCTTTCACTCAACAATAACTCACTAATATATATGTTGTAAAACTTAAAACAATGCTTCAGTAGATAATCAGGGATTTCATTACTTCCATTTTTTGTTAACAAAGGGACTACAGGATAAATGAAGGGGCAGAGACCACATCAAATAGCTGAAATTCCCTATCTAGAGTTATCATAAGACAAAAGTAATGTTTGAGTCTTGGCGAACATGACCCAAAAATACAGTTGACAAACTGGGATTTACCCAAATTTCCTATATAACAAAGGAGAGGTGAAGAGTTGCTCAATGTCACACATCTGTAGACCATGACTGAAGCTCATGACCCTTCCTTCATGACATCTGTAATCTACTTACATTCTCTTACTCTTGTTATTACCTATAGAAGTCCCAATAACTTACCCACTTAAGTTCTCATTTCTGAGAAGTCTTTGTCCCTTCTTAGCCTAGTTTTATTTTTTTTTAATTTTATTATTTTTTTAGCTGAATCACCATAAGAAATACAGTTACAAAGTTATTCATGATTGGGTTTCAGTAATACAGTTTCTCAACAACCATTCCTTCTTTACTCGTACGTTTCCCACCACCAATGCCCCCTGTTTCCTTTTGGCCACCATTCCCCACACAGTTTGCCTCTATGGCAAACTTTTCCTCTCTCTCTCTCTCTCTCTCTCTCTCTCTCTCTCTTTCTCTCTCTCTCTCTCTCTGTCTCTCTGTTTTTGAGCATTGTGGTTTGCAATATTGATACTGAAAGATTACCAGGAATATCCCTTAACTATTTTTATTTTATTTTGTTTTATTTTATTTTATTTTTAACCCTCAAATCTTGTCCAGCATTATCATTTCCAGCTATTATTGTCATAGCAGTCTCTTTTCTATTTTTACCTACCCTCGACCCCACACACACTTCTTGTTAGTTTCAATCGTTGACCAGTCCTCCTAACCCCCGTTTTTCCTGGCCATGGATATTGTTCTTCTACTATATAAAAGAAATTTGAATGACCAAAAGGCACATGAAAGAGTGCTCTTCATCACTAATCATCAGGGAATTTCAGATCAAAACAACAATGATATATGAATGAGACTGGCACACATCCAAAAGAACAAAAACAACAAGTGTTGGCATGGATGTGGGGAGAAAGGGACACTCCTTCACTGTTGGTGGGAATGTTGACTGGTCCAGCCTTTCTGGAAAACAATATGGACATTTCTCAAAAACTATAAATTGAGCTCCCCTTTGACCAAGCAATACCACTTCTGGGGATATACACTGAGGGCCCAAAAATACACAACAGAAAGACCATCTGCACTCCTATGTTCACTGCAGCACTATTCACCATAGCCAGAATCCGGAAACAACCTGAGTAACCAAGAGTAGATGAATGAATAAAGAAACTATGACACATCTACACAATGGAATATTATGCAACTGTCAGGAAAAATGAAGTCATAAAATTTGCCTATAAATAGATGGATGTAGAGAGTATCATGTTGAGTGAAATGAGTCAGAAAGGAAGGGACAGATATAGAATGACTGCATTCATTTGTGGTCTATAAATTATGGTTTTAGAAAAAAGGGCATCTAAAATCTACTGAGTGGAGGGTTGTAAAGATGAGAGAAATTCCCCCCATATGTTAGTGGGAGTGGTGGTGTGTAGAGTACCTCTGGCTTTCACTTCCAAGTTCCCACATCTCTGCTTTATTTTTCTTTTTTTGCTTTCTGGGTCATACCCAGCAATGCTTAGAGGTTCCTCCTGGTTCTTCACTCAGAAATTACTCCTGGCAGTGCTCGAAGGACCATATGGGATGCCAGGGATTGAACCTGGGTAGACTGTATGCAAGGCAAATGCCTATCCACTATGCTATCACTCCAGCCCCCCATCTGTGCATGTCAGGGGGAGGAGACATGCACAGCAACATATCAAATTCATTCATTCTAACTGTAATCTGAAACCTAAACAATCACAAGAAAGTACCACCCCTGATCTTACTTTTCAGCCAAATCTTTCCTGGGTCATTTCATCAAGCCAACAATAATATGGTGAATGAATTTTGTGAGAAATGATCCATGGATCTCATGATTTTAGTCTACTCTTTTACAAAATTTAAATTACAAGCAGTGATAAATGTCTGACAGAGTTTTAGATGGGAGTCTATTTCAATAGATCACATCTTTACACAACCATTGGTTAAGAACTATTGTCTGAGACCCTTAAAATAAAACAGGTCAACCACCGTGCTTCCCAAGACATGTGTGAAATGAATTGTTCCTCCTTTAAATATATAAGGAAACTTCTCTTCTCATTGTGTAAGCAAATCATTTTGAAGTTCCCACTCTTTCCAAACAAGTAAAGGTTATAGATTGAAAAATCAGTGAACCATCATAGGATTTTGTAAAAGAGACAACACTGCATGATGAAATCCTGCTCAGCTATAAGAACACATAAAATTTTCATGTTGGCTGCAACTTGGATGAAACTGGATGAAGTCATGCTAAGTGAAGTGAGTCACAAAGAATACAAACACCTACTGATCTCATGTATATGCAAAGTATAATAAAACAAACACCCCCAATGGAAACAATCCTGAGATATGGTCAATAAAACTATGATCTGTGGATGCTGAGGTAGAGAGCAGTGGGGGAGGGATCTTGGGTCAATGGTAGAGGGATCTGGCACTTTGGGGGTGGACATAGTATAGCAGCAATGTGGGTATAAGACAAGTTTGGTACTAATTAAAAATATATTTTTTAAATAATGAAATGAAGTCAATTAAAATAAACACTGAGATTCTGACTATAGAACTGAGCCTGCCAAGTTGTAGAGGATCAAGGGGACCAAAAGGCACCTAGGTACAGTGGGGGAGGGAAGAGTATTGTCCCTTAGTATGTGGCACAGAAGCATTGCATGCCAAAGATATTAGCATCACTATTATTGCAAGTCCTGATGTCTCAATAAGAACAATGGATAAATATAGGATAAAGTGAAAAGCAGAATAGGTGTGGAGAAAGGGTATCTGCAAAGCTAATTGCACATTTAAAGAACTTCAGGGGAATGGTTTTAATTGTACTAATCCCTCTGAAGTTGCTGTTGCTAAATGGGCAGTGTTTAAGCTCTCACTTCTCAAAGAGGCACAGGGCTTAGCTCATGAAAATTGAGCAGGCTAATCTAGGAAATAACTTCAAATTAATAAATCTTGATTTTATGTAGATTGGTATGCTTATTTCGGATACTTGAGAAAAATGCAAGAATTTGGGGGAAGGTAATTTAAGAAACTGTTTCAATTGCTTGACTTAATGATCTTTTTTTTTTTTTAAGCTTAAAAGAACAACTTCAGAGGCTTCTTTCCCTTTCAAGAGAAGGATTAAATAATCTTAAAGGAGTTTGATGTGCAGTTTATGTTTGCATTTTTTATCTAATCAGCCAAACAAATATAATTAATTCAGACAGTTGTCTCTGTGGTTTTGGTGCCTGGTAGGAGCTGTATCATTACAAATGCAAATACGTTCCTAAAATAATGAGAATGTCATTATCACCCCTTATTCATTTATGTGGCCAGAGAGAAAACTGAAAAACAATTGTTCTGGAAGTGACTTTTGTAAACTCTGCAAAGAACATTAGCTACTTTGCCTGACCAGGACATGAGTCTAGCTGTGACTTTTTCAAGTGCAAGTATGTCACTAATGAGACCTGCAGGTTGGGGGTCTGTTGTAATGAAACAGATATCAGCCTATGTTTTCCCTGATCTGGAGGCTGGCTTTGTTCCCTTTCTGCCTCGGTGTCTTTTTAGGAAGTTCCTTAGAAGTTCTGAGACTTAATTCTGCAGCAGTAATGTGAACGCTGATTATTTCTGCTCTACCTACTTCAGAGGTGTTAGAAAACTCAAGTGAAACATGTAGAATTTTATTCACATGTAACGCCTGCTTGCAATCAGTTTTACATGAGGTTATAGGGGGTGTGTTTGTATGTATCTGTGTGTGTGTGCTGAAGTGAGTCCGCACATGGGCTTCATTTGTGATTTCTCACTTTGAATTTTTTTTCCACTATTCACAAGCTGACTGCTGCTCTCACAGCAAAAATTGATGATGACTTTATAGATATCACTCATCATTCTCGCAACTGTGCCTCATTTCCTTCTTTAGGATCCTCTTCTAAATGCTTTATCTGTGTTCTGTTTTGGGGGTTTTTTTTTGGTTTTTCTTTCCCACCCCATGCCACCATCTTTTAAAGTTTTTGTTTGTTTGTTTTTCAGGAACATCTTTTCCCTGATGGGCACACCCTCACCTCAGAAAATCTTACTGCCAACAAAAGTCATTGGAAGTCATCATCCTTCTCTGCCAGGATCAAATTGTCATCTAAACTAATTGTCAGCACGTTTCTAGTACTAGTTTCTCATCTATCTGGAATCTGCCCCCACAACTTATTGAAATTCTTTCATATGTTAACAGTCACAGCCTAGAGTTTCTTTCCCCCAATCTATTTTCACTGAATTTAATCCATGTGGCCAATCTGAACTCTAGAAAATTACAAGTAAAAATAAAAATATTTAGAATAGACACTGATGTAGGAACTAGTATTACTTGATTTACATTTGAAATCTATGGCTTAAGACTTAGGTAATAGGGCTAGTCGGGCCCGTGCTCGGCTCCGGCCGGCCGGGTTTTCGGCCCGGGCGCCCATGCCCCTGCAGAGCCGGTGGATGTGGAACAAGCGGGAACCAGAGACAGCTTTAGGAATTGGGGTTCCAGCAAGTGCCTGCACCCATGTATGGAGACTGTGAATTAAGCCTTTGCCCCACGCCGGCTAACGGAGGAAATATGTAATTTCTGGCAGAATTTTCCCAGGACTTTATACAGAAATCCAAAACCAAAAGACTTAACATTTATAATTGTCATCAATGTGAAAGGGTTCCATTTGAACAGGTCAGACTTGGGGGGGAAACTCCAAATAATAACAGTAAGTTTTTGTTGAAATATTGAAGGTTCTTAATGTAACAGCCACCTCTGGACTATGAGCTAAGCAAAAGCCCCACGCTGGCCAACGTGGCGTGGAGTACACCATACTATGAGGCGCAGGAAGGGGGATGAGGGGGAAAAATTAAAAAAAAAAAATGGAAAAGGAAAAAGAGAAAAAAAAGAGAGAGAGAGAGTTATGTCAACTATAGTGAGTTTTGTGTTGAATTATGGAATGTAATCAAGGTAAAGAAAAAATGAAGTGAAATTCATTAGTTATACAGTAGGGGGTAGGGGGTGGGGGCGGGGGGTAAACTGGGGTTTCTGGTGGTGGAATTTGGGCACTGGTGAAGGGATGGGTGTTTGAATATTGTATAACTGACATATAAACTTGAGAACTTTCCACATGGTGATTTAATAAAAATTAAAAAAAAAAAAGACTTAGGTAATAGGTAGAATTAAAAATATAATAAGTAGGGGGCTGGAGCAATAGCACAGCGGGTAGGGCGTTTGCCTTGCACATGGCCGACCCGGGTTCAATTCCCAGCAACCCATATGGTCCCCTGAGCACCGCCAGTAGTAATTCCTGAGTGCAGAGCCAGGAGTAACCCCTGTGCATCGCCAGGTGTGACCCAAAAAGAAAAAAATATATATAATAAGTGGTACTAGGGTGGTAGCACAGCCGCTAAGGCAATTGTCTTGGTTATAACTAACCCAAGTTTGCTTTGCTTAGAGAGCAACATACCCTCTGCACCTCTGAGCACCACCAGGAGTATAATCCCTGAGCTCAGAGCCAGCAGTCTGAACATCTCCGGGTGTAGCCCCAAGCCCCATGATTAAAACAAAAAATAGGTGTTTTATGTTTTTTTAATGTTCAGAATATTACTGATATTTTTTGTTTTTAAATTCTGTTTCATTTTTATCAATATCTCCCCTAATTAAGCTCCTATATGTTTCAAAAATATGATTTTAATATGCAAAAGAAGAAACCTCTGAAAACTTTTGTGTGTCTTATGTGATACACTAGGAGAAAGGCCCATCTAATTCATGACTATAAAAATAAAGCCATTGAATAACGATATGGAACTTTATAAAGTGTCTCTAGTCTAATATATTCTTTAACTACAGAGAGTATCAGTGCTCCCTGGGAAACGTTGAGTCATATCACCTTTTGATCATTCATATTCCTTCACCTTCCTTCTATCATTGGATAGAAATAATCATTATTGTGATCAAGTATCAGTGTTAAAATGAGATTAGAGAGTGCTTATATTGTCTTTAGCGAAACTCCACAGAAATAGAAATAAAACGCTAATTATTCACGACTTAATTCTCATTTAAAAATAACAAAGAAGGAAACATTCAAGTCTAGACCCAGTCTCCCAAGTGAGGAGAAATCTATCAACAGGGATCTTGTCATGGACTCTCCTACCTTAGACAAAACATTTAAAATAAGTATTTAGTAGATTGTAAGGAAATGTATGCTATCGGATATTTTCAACAAATAAAATAGGTTCTGTATGTTCATTTTAGTATAGATATTTCTGTTTGGTGCTCTCAGTATGTTGCGGTTTCATCTTTTAAAAAAAGAAACGCTTTGTCATAAAACATTGATAAGAGCTCTTTTCATCTGTTTGTGCTTATTGGTGTCTAATTTTGCTAATATAATAGGATTCAAGAGAAGTATACTCTGGATGGCAGTATCAGCAAAGGATTAGGTGGGAGCACATAAGAAGGAGAGTCTGTTTTAGAAGACTATTTTATTTTCCCTCCTTTATTGAGATATAATTAATACTATTTTAGACCCCTCAATAAGTGAAGCAACACATAAGATCCACTGGTGTTCCTAGTGGTATAAATTGATGCAAAAATAAAAGCAGTGATGTAGGTTTGAAATAATGTTCGCCTCTGCATCTTTCTGCTTGTGGTTGGCACAAGGTGGAGCTTTCGGTGTGGGTGAGTGGGTGAGGGCTTATTCTGTTTAACACAAGGAATGCAGGAGAGGGAATAAATTGTGGGAAAAGATTAATTCTTCACCAGATTATTTAAAAGTATATATGATTATCTTGGTCAAACACAAAGGAGGAATTATTTCACAGGATTTATATCTGAAGAGAAAGGTCTGAGTTAAGAAACAGAACAAAATGTGGGCTTGAATTATATTATACTCTATAATCATGTGTATGATACATATATTCATGCTTTGATTTAAGATTTTTCTTTAATTTACATATAATTTATTTTAATGCAAATCATCAAGTCTCCACTAAATTCTCCTTAAGATTCAAGAAAGTAGGGGGCTAGAACTTTCAAAAATATTTTATCAGATTCCCTATATTAGCAAAAGGGAAATAAATGTCTGCCTGAAAGATTAGGGGCCTGCAGAAAATAAAAAATACTTTATCAGATTCCCCATACTAGCAAAGGGAAATAAATGTCTGCATAGAAGATTATGGGCCTGCAGAAAATAGAAGTTATCGTTTGGGTAGGGGTTGGAAGATGGAGGGGGGTGTAGAGGGGCACGCCCAGTGGTGCACAAGAGCTATTCCTCACTGTGCTCAGAAGTGATTCCTGGTGATGCTCTAGGGATTGACCTGGGCTTGACTGGATTATAAGGCCAATTCCTGACCTCCTGTCTCTGTCTCCAAAGGTATCAGTTTTGATTATATGCTACTTTCTAATAATCATATAAAGCTGTATTGTTCACCGTAACATTAAAAGGAATTTAAATTTGTTGGAATTATTTGACCCATGACTATTTTCAATGAAAATTAGCATATAGAAATAGATACACAATTTATAAAAGCTTGGATTATAGGTCAGAAAAAATAATTAAGGAGACTTGCTCATAGGATTGGTCATAGATTTTCTTAGTCCATTTTATGATACGAAGCTATATTGAAAGAATAAAGCAAAAAACATATACTATTTCACATACTCAGACCTATGCGTTTTAGAATTTGTTTAATTTCTATGTTGTTCTCAAATTTAAAATTTTACATTTAGAGTT
Source organism: Sorex araneus (assembly GCF_027595985.1). Classification (NCBI taxonomy): domain Eukaryota; kingdom Metazoa; phylum Chordata; class Mammalia; order Eulipotyphla; family Soricidae; genus Sorex; species Sorex araneus. Next base: position 17,563,726 of record NC_073309.1, read on the forward strand.
TATTTTCATGTTCTATTGAATGCTAATTTCTTTCCTTTTCTTACAGTTTCCTTGTTTTTAATATAATTTGCTTTATGTTGAACATTGTCAACGGGATGACAAGTGATACAAGTGAAGAAGTGATGTTGAACATTCAATTCATCTTAAATTTTCAATGACCATGAGAAAAGCTAAGATATATAATTCATTGTGAAAGTGCCACTTCTGAATGTAACTGATCTATCTATGAGTCTAATAGGAATTAAAATGCTCTGAGTTATCACTAATGAAGCCCTAAACAAAAGTTTCTGAATAGTGACAGTAAAATGAAAATGCAGGGTAGAGGAGATTTTTTTTCAATATTCATGATAATGAAATTCAGTGATGCTTTTGTTTCTCCCAGACAAGCAGCACATAAACAGATTATGTGGGTGGGCTCAAACAGTCACTACTAAGCATGTCATTAAAAACAGTATTCCAACAAAATGAATTTGTACTCATAAGTACCACCCACATGCACTTTGAAATGGCTTGATTAATGTATGCCTTTTCTTGAACATGTGGAAATAATATTTATTAACCAAATAGTTATCTGGAGAGTGCTTTTCAACCAGTTATGCTTGTATTTTATAAATGGTTGTGATAAAGTGATTTTAAAAAGAAATTGAGGGAGTTTGTTTTTGAGACAGACCCAGTTGAGCTTAGGGTTTACTTTTGGCTGTGCACTCAGTAATCACTCAGGCGAGCTCAGGGGACAAACCATGAGAGGTGCTGGTGATCAAGCATGACTTCACCCCATGCAAGGCAAGTGCCACTACCTGCTATGCTATCTCTCCAGTCCCCAGAGTAATTTTTTTGTAATGTTAGAACTCAGGAAACTATAAAAAACAATATATAGCATTGTAGCACTGTCATCCCATTGTTCATCAATTTACTCGAGCAGACACCAGTAATGTCTCCATCGTGAGACTTGTTACTGATTTTGGTATATCAAATACGCCATGGGGAGCTTCCCAGGGTCTACTGTGCGGGCGGGATACTCTCAATAGCTTGCTGGGCTCTCTGAGAGAGATGGAGGAATCAAACCCCGGTCAGCCGCGTGCAAGGCAAACGCCCTACCTGATGTGCTATCTACGGCATATGTAGATATGGATATACATATATAATGTTCTGAATGTCACTTCTATGGCAGTAAGTCATATGCAAAAATTATTACAGTGAAAATAATTTTCCAGATAGAACTAGGATGCTTTACCTAGTGTCACACAGTGGATATTAGAAGAGCAAGAACTGGAAAACGGATCCAAGAATAAAACCTATGTTTTGCCAAGTGCATCTATAAACACAAAATTCTTGATGAAATCAAATTAAAAGAACGCGACTTGCATGAATATGTGTGATGCCTTTGCCGAAGCTTTAAAGTTTACCAGAATATTTGAAGGGCTAATTAGTGCAAAGTGAAAGTGCATCCAGTTAAGAAAGTAAGCTTGATCCCATTACCATGTCAAGTGGGTTAAATTTCAAGTACTCTCCAGAGAAGCAAGCTCACTCTCTCATTAGTACTGTGGTGGATGCATGTGTTTACTTGTGGGGAGCCTAGAGGCAGATCTGGAAGAGGTGGTGCATAATTAGACTCATATTATCCAAATCACTGTTTCTGGGACATCCATCTTTATGAGGTTTTTTTTTTTTTTCCCCTCCTGTCTGATTCTGTATTTGAACTTCATCATCTGATAGTTTAGGCCTACTCAGGTGTTTTTTTTTTTTTTTTTTGCTATTTTGCTTCAACAATGGCATGTGAAGAGCAGTGTTTCACATCTTCCTAGAGCATGGCTTTCTCATGAAATGCACATACTGCTGCCTCCTCTTCATCACTTTGTGGGATAATGGACTCCACTCTAGATGGCCTATGTTTCACAACCCTAAGCAAAATTTGAGAAAGGAGGCAAAGAGCTGTTTACTCTCAGCCTACAGTGGGGTGTGCATAATAGAAAGTTACAAGGAGTGAGCATCAGATGTGCATCCACAGAACTAAGAGCAAAAAATGAGCATAGTGGCTCTGAGGAGTATGTACGATATTTGGTCTTAATGCCAGGGCAGCTGTGGAAACCAGTACCAGTGCAATTATGAGAAAGAGTTAGCAACACATAGGAAGACTATTGTGTTGATTTTTGAGTCTTTGGAACGCAAAGTTAATTGGTAAACTACTCTTATAGTAGAGTGACTTTTGAAAGATGATGATGTTGGAAAGTTTTATTGGGGTGGCAGTAGTTGGTGTTAAGAGGAAGAAAATGTTGGCTGTTGGAGACATAGCCTAGCTTATCTGCTATCTTTTTCTAGTGCTTATCTTGCACATGGATGGATGGCTAATCCAGGTTCCATCCTGGAACTTCATATGGTCTCCTCAAGTCCTGACAGGTGTGATCCCTGAGCATAGAGCAAGGAATAAGCCCTGAACACCACTAGTGTCCAAAACCACTCCCTCTTCCCCACTAAAAAAAAGGAATTTAGATACATTATAGTAAGAAGATAGGGAATAACATCACAGAAATATAACTAGCTGGGAGAAATAAAAAACATGAAGATCATACAAATTGTAAAACATGACCTAAAAATTTATACTGCATTGACAGGTAAAATATACATATACCAGATTATAAAATACGATGACATATCATAAGCACATTAAATACCTGAACAGATGTACCCTGCTTATGAATGGTTAGATTTAATATAGGATTTTAATCCAAAGGAAACTTTTCAACATAAATCCTAGTATTCAATACCAGCTAGTAGCAGAAGTAGCAAGACCATTTGTATACATTGAATATGAATTTCACATGACATAGGATGCATTCACAAATGAGTGGTATAAACTTAGAAAGGATGTTCTGGGTGGATGTACAATGTTAATTATTCTCCATTTACTTCTCCAGATTGATGCTCTTCTTTTTCCTATCTTTTTATGCAGGGTTGAAAAGCTATGTAGGAAAAAAAATCAACCAGGCTTTATGACTACGTCTTTTCTTAATCCTTGTCCATAAGAAACACTGGCGTGTTATCCCTCTTCCTGCTGAAACTTCAAGAGCTGGAGAAATAGTACAGCAGGTAGGGCGATTACCTTGCATGCCGCCAACCAGGGCTCACTCCCGGCACTCTATATGGTCTGCGTGTTCTTTCTGGAGTGACACCTGAGCATGAGCCTGGGGTAAGCCCTGGGCACCTCCAGATGTGGAATACACACACACATTTACAAGTCATAACAAATAGATTGTGTATAAACTGTCCCATTTTAGATTATGTAAACTTATAACTGAGCTAATTCTGTGATGAATGTTTTTTTTTCTTTTCTCCTTAAAAATACCATTATATTAATTATTAATAGGCCAGTACATAATAGCCAATTGATACATTCCCCAAATCAATTTGTGCACTTTAAACCTGCAAAAGTATTAACTATTGATTCAGTGACAGAGTATAGTTTGTTTTCAAATTTATTATATGGTCACAGAAAAGATTTAAAGATTTAATGCTAAGTAAACTTTATTATTTGAACATGATGGCTGAAGTTATGGAGAAAAACTATTTTCTCTTACATAATAACCAAACAATGAACTGTAAGACAGTTTTATTTTAAAAATAACTGAAAACATTACTATTAGTAGTTATGTTTTATGGAGACACAACCCAATCTCAAGATTATTTTTGAAGTCCTAACAAAAGTAATGCAGTTGCCCAGAAAGCATCCACAGACGTTTTTAATACTTGATAGTTAATAAGAATAGCTTTATCTCTACAGGCACAATTTCATGACCGATATTATATTCTATATAAATAAGAAAGCACTCAGAGCAATTTTCTCAGATTTTTTGAATAGTTTTTCATCTTCCCTGATTACCAATAAAATATATAAAACCAGATTAAAAATAAAATGTAGGCTAAAGAGATAGCACAGTGGATAAGTAGCTTACGTTTCCCATGGCTGACCAACGTTCAGTCTCTGACACCTTATACGGTCCTTTGAGCCCTATCAAGAGTGACCCCTGAGTGCAAAGCCAGGAGTAAGCCTTGAGCACTGTTAGGAGAGGATCAAAACCAAACAATAACATTAATAATTAAATGTGTTAGGACCAGAGGCTAGTTCAGTAGGCTGAAAACATGCTTTACATCAAATCCAGCAACAGGTAGTCCCCCAAGTACCGCTGGGGTTGTGCTCCCCTCAAGATTTTTTCCTTCTAGAATTTTCTTCATTTCCTTTAAATCTCCTTAATTAACAACTGAGTATATGAACTAAAGTATTTATTTTTTAGGTACTTTTATTTTATTTATTTATTTTTTTTGCTTTTTGGGTCTCACCCGGCAATGCGCAGGGGTTACTCCTGGCTTTGCACTCAGGAGTTACTCCTGGCGGTGTTCAGGGGACCATATGGGATGCTAGGTACTTTTAAGTGAAAACTTATTAACTAGTCATAGAATTTCATTTCAAAACTGTGAAAATAATGAAAGCAATGAAACATGTAAGATATACTTTTTTTTATCACTATGTGAATAAAACTAGAGGATATCGTAGTAGGTGGCCAGTCAGAAGGAGGAGGTCAGATACAGAAGATCTCCTTTATATGTGGGATATAAAGAAAAATTGTAAGGGAGAGCAAATGGCTAGAGGCAACAGAAGCTGAGAAATAGTATGATGGGAAGGTGGACACTCTGATGGAGGATGTGGTATTGGAATACTCTATGCATGGAAACCTATCTTTCACAGTATTGTAAATTGCAGTGCCTCAAATAAATATTTTTAAAAGCTATCCGATGAGAAAAAATAATTGCACTTCAGATAAAAGTTTAGAAGTGAAAAATTCAAGACAGCACAATATAGTGTGCCATAATATAAGATAATAAAAATAGTAAAGGGTCTTGTTTATAAAAATGACCTGAGGTATTAATGTCTCTGATTTATTTAAAAATAAGCTCTTTCGTAGGCAGAGTCCATTTGTAGATTACACTTTGGGGGAAGTTTCCTTAATATTAAGAATTACCTGCAGAGAGAGTTTCAGATGGTGAAAGCTGACAAAAGCACATTTAATTTGGGGCCATATGGAGAGTATAATAGAAATAGAAACCAAATATAATCTGAGCGCGGTTTCATATTTCTACTAAAGTTCTTAATAAAATAATACTTACGGGCTTGACTTGAAGAAAATACCCAATTTATAGAGGATTAAATTGAATCATATTTATGCCTTGCACATGGATACATTCCATATAGGGCCTATGAGGAGTAAATATGATTAAATTAAGATAAAATCAAAGAACTTTTGAGAGTATTAGGCTTGTTTTTAAGCATGTCATATCAGTGGAGGTGGCCAAATACTGACGGTCTTTCTGAAATATTTCAGAAGTGATTGAAGTTGATCACCCAGAGAAAACAATAATGATAAATGCAAGTTAAAGTTATTATTATAATTCAATCTTTGTGTTATTTCTGAACTTAAGTGTGATGCTATAGGTGGCTGTGGGCAATTCAAAAGTGACATTCTATATTCTATATATGTTTGACATGGCATTTACTAAACACTATAAATTTATCCAATATATTTCCAACCTGATCCTTACTTTTTCCAAATGGAAATAATGTCTTTCTCAAATGTCATGTTTTCCCGTACTCCCCTGCTTTTCTTGGCCACTTCATTATCTTTGTTATTTCCTCCTCCATACCAGAAAATCTCCTGTTAGATATTAATATTGTCTCATGCATATTATTGGAAGAATAGTGGTCAAAAGAACTGAACGTGCATCACATGAAAGTAGTGCAGATGGCAAATATATTCGTGAAAATTTGCGGAAATGCGAGTTAGAACAACAGGTAGACACTACTATACACCACTGGGGTGGCAATGTTCAGAACACTGACTGCCAAGTGCTAGTAATAATGTGGAGAAATAACAACAAACAAAACCCTTATTACTTGCCCATTAGGAATATAAAATGCCACTTTATATGCCAAAAAGTAGCCACTATAATAGACATTTTTGCATTTCATCGTAAACTAAACACACTTTTATAATTAAATAAATTGCATTGTGTCCTTTAGCGTTTACCCAAAAGAACTGAAAAGTTACATGAAACCAAATATATGGTAATGAATGTGCAGAGCAGCTTTATTCAGAGTTGCCCCAAATCAGAAGCAGCCAAAACACTCTGTAGGCAAATGGATGAATGGACTGTGGAACACTCAAGACAATGGAACATTTTGCATCACTAAAAAGGAATGTGTTAAGACTGGAAGAGAGATGCAAAAATCTAACGGAGGTATTACTCAATGAAAAATACCAATTTGAAATAGTTACATCCTAACTAAATAGCATTCCGGAAAAGTCTAAACAATAGAGATGACAACAACAAAAACAAAAATCAGCAGGACCCAGAAACCAGCTGGGTAGTTTAGGGTCCTGCATGGCAAGTGCAAAACTTCAAGTTCAATCCCTGGTGCCTCCCCATGTGCTGAGTGTGATTCTGGCGGCTCTGGTGTTGGAGCCCGCAATCTGCTGAACCTGAAGCTCTTGGCAGTTTCTGACCACTGCACAGCCAGGAGTACATGAGCACTGCAACTAAGTAGGTGTGGCTCAAGGAGCACTGCAACTAAATGCTGTGTGAGTGCACAGTTAGGAAGTGGGACAGGCATATGTGTGAGCATCACAGCAGTAACTCTTGGTGGGCAAGCAGGTAACTGAAATCCACCAAAATCACTTTGCAAGCACCACAAATAAATGTATGAGTACCACATGATTGATAGCAAGCGTGTCCCTGCCAGCCATCATGAGAATAACAGCAGAGGAAAGGGGAATGGCATCAGTGGTTTGCCAGAGTTGAGAGGAGGCAGGAATGAATGACAGAAGGGCACAGAAGGGCACTTTATGGATGGTGAAACTTTCCTCTCCGATGCAGTATTAGTATATCCATGCCATATATTGATCAAAATCTGTAGACTATAAAACACCAAGAGGAAACTCTACTGAAAACTGTGGACTATAGACGATAATGATGTATTAGTAGGAATGTATTGATATATTTAAAAATATATATTTATAAATACATACATATATAAGTATGTATGCATATAAATACACACACATATAAAATATTTATAAATGCATATTTTTACTGTAACATATTCATTTACCATAAACCCTTTTACTAGAGTTCTTCTGGGGAAGGGTCTAGTATGCGTGTCAGATTACTGTTTGATAAATAAGTGGTAGGTAACTACAAGCCCTGGGTGTAACAGTAAGCAACATCTTCCTGGTACACTGGTAAAAAAGTATGTTGGCCTGCACTGAGAACTCATTTGATAGAATGTGAGAGGATATGAAAGACAACAGGAGGAAAACGTAGGAGGAGCAAGCAGAAAAGATCAGGTAATAAAATTAAAAATTAGGGTCCAAGTAAGTGGCAAAATGAGGCAAGTAGTCTTGGAGGTGGGACTAACTCACATGATTTTCTAAACTGTAAATCACCAAACCTTTAATAATGTATTTCACAAAACTTAATAAAGAATAAGATGCGTTCACAAATCATGCTGTTTGGATTATGATGGGGCAGTGTGTTGGAGACAGAATTGCTAAACAGCTTAGATGAAATGATAGCACTGAGGCATCACAGGCCATGAGTGATGCACAGAAACTTGCTTAAAGAGAATATCAAAATTTTGTGAAAAGGGAAAATTCTTTTCTAAGCTTTAAAAGTCAGGATGTCCTTATTAACACTAGGGTTGCATATTATATTCATAATTGGTACCACAGGGAACTGTGTGATAATTTTCCTGCAGGGGGTAGAGATTTCTAGGGAATCCCAAAGAACCCTGTGGAAAAATTAGGCCTAGGCCTTACTTCTAACTTGGACTCTTGGTATCTTAAGTTTTTCTTTTGCTCATTACCAAGTTTATACTTAAAATATTGGAAGCATCTAATAAATTACGATCCATTACTAAATATATATCCAAAATAAATATTTGAATGTGCTATTTTCCATGCTTTTTGTCATAAAAAATCAAGACAATTATATTTACGCTAACAGGTTATCATGACGTTGTCACACCAAAACTTGAATATGAGTGCCTGAAATGTTTACCACTAAAAAAATTCTGATAGATTTGGATAATATAAAGTTAGTGTAGTAGTTTTTCACAATACACCTATTAAGTAGAACAAGTGAAAATTATGTATTCAGGAAATAATTCAATATGTGCGTAGTATATGAAAAGGCATGCGTTTGATTCTGGACACTTTATAAACCCCTGAGTATTGCCATGCATAATTCTTAAGGTGGGGGTGACTTTGGGGACAACTTAAGTTACCCTGGTGGCTCCCGATCATCGATGGTTGAAGTATAGAATTGCCAGACCAGCAATACTAAACCACACATCACATTCACCTTCAGCAATTAGGGTTGACTTCCATTTTCAAAAGTTCCTAAATGGACTAGAGGACATCATTCTGAGAGAAGTCAATCAGAAGGAAAGGAACAGAAATGAAAATGATCTCTCTAGTGTGAATCTTAAAGATATATAGCAGGGTAGCCAAATGGGCTAAAGGCAACAGAACAGAGAATCGATCCACAGAACTGAGTTAGTGGAGGGTTTTGAGGGAGCAGTGTTGAAAGTGGGGTTTGGGGGTTGTTTCAGGGCGTTGGAGGAGGGAGATAGCTACTATGATGATAGATATGGTGTCGGAATTATGTGCACATGACTAACATGATTACAGATGTCCAGCCAAGAACAATATATTCTAAGTCTCAGTACTTCAGTCAATAAGAAGTTTTACAATCTTGATAATAAAACTATGCAGAAAAATAAAACAATAGGTGACAGAAGGCAAGGTGATGGGATGAGCCACGTGTATCTGTAATGCAAATGAAAACCAAAGATAATGTCAGCATCTGAAGCAATTTGTATGTGACTGTCTTTTGTGTGTATGTGTAATCATAATTAAAAATTATTTTCCATTTTAAGAAGTAGGTCAAAACGTGGAGGGGGTGTTCAGTCACATCTGGCAGTGCTCAGGGGTTGCTCCTGACTCTGTGCTTAGGAACCCTGGCAATGCCCAGGGGATCATATGGAGTTCCATGATTTGAACTGGGTTTGGCTGCATGGGAGGCAAGTGTACTCAGCCTTGTACTAGCTCTCCCACTGCTAGGTAAATATTTTCTAAAATATAGTTTAACAGATTTTCTCCATTATATTTAATCTGTCTTTCCCCTTTATTTTTTTGACTCATCAATGGACATCTACTTCCCAAATGTCCCATAGCTTCATAGATAATCCTCACTAACTCCATCTGAGTTATTTTCCTCAATCCATAACCCAAAATTTTCACCTGGCATTATAAATTGCCTCAAAATTATAGTGATAGTTGAGTATCATTTTCTTTTGTAACATTTTCTAGTATGATTTAAAACTGATAACTATGCTTCTTAGCAAGTGTAATTTTAAGGGAATTTCCCTTTGAAGAGAGAAGCAATGTCTATTCCTAATTACTTTTGATTTAGGACAGGTCTTATTCTTTATTATGGTCCTGTCATATTGCCTCCATGTAGACCCAGTGGCTGTATCATGCAAGAAGGAACTATTGTAATCTTTTGTGCTCTACTACAATTGGGAATTCATTTTGATCTCCTAACTTTGCAAGATCTTATAACTTTCCGAGACATGAGCTGAAAACAGATTTCCACAGTGGCTAGCAATGTATATAATCTTGTATTTATAGTTTATATAATAAACATAAAGGGTCAGCATCTTAACAGGAGAATTGACTACTATTTACCAGCCACTCCAGTGGCTTTCTTCATTTAAAGAATGAAATATAAAAGTAGGTGAGCTTATACTAAAAAACTCCAAGTCCAAAATTGCTTATGTGATTGTTTAACTCTGATACTTACTGGTTTACTCTGTGCTCCCTTCATTAAAGTGTTTGTTCATCTCCTCTCCCCAATTTTCTGGGGTTATTAGTTCTTTGTTGCTGTTGTTGAGTTTTGTGAGTGCTCTATATACTTTTGATATTAGCTCCTTATCTGATATATTGTGGGCAAATAAAATGTCTTTTTATTTTAATATGAGTTACTTTTACACCACTGCAGGACGTCAAATAGCCTAGTTCTCCCTCTTGGAGAACCTGATAAGCTACTGAGAGTCTATTTCCCACTTGGGAGAGCCTGGAAAGCTCCCAGTGGTGTATTAATATCCAAAATACAGTAACAGATATATACATACCTCTCGGAGAGCCTGGCAAGCTACCAAGAATATCCTGCCCACACAGCAGAACCTGGCAAAGCTATTTGTGGCGTATACAATATGCCAAAAACAGTAATAATAGGTCTCATTCTCCTGACCCTGAAAGAGCCTCCAACCATTGGGAAACACGAGTAAGGAGAGGTGGCTAAAATCTCAGGGCTGAGTGTAATAGAGACATTACTGGTGCCCGTTCGAGTAAATTGACAAACAACACAATGACAGTGATACAATGACAGTGATACTTTTACATTGTAAAACTTTTTTTAATTTATTGTAGTCTCATTTGTTTGTCTTTGTTTTTGTTACCTTTGCTAATGGAATAAAATTATCAAGACACTTCTGAGGACTTTATCTTGGTGACTTCTGCCTGTATTTCCCTCAATGCATTTTATGAATTTCTTTCTATCTTTAGATATTTAATCCACTTTGTACTAACTTACTGTATGACATGCAATAGGGGTCCAGTTTTGTTTTTGTCATTTGACTCTCCAGCATTCTCCTCTTGCCTAAATTTTATTGTTGACTTTTACTTTTGTGACAATATTATGAATCAGTCATTTTCCTTGTCCTCAAGTGGTCTAGCTATCACTTCTCTTTACCTTTCTTTTTCTTTTTTCTCTCCTCCTTAACTTCCACACTTCAGAACAAACATTATGGATATAGAGTATTTTTCTCCATCATATGGTCCAGTTTCCAGATTAACTTGTCACTAACTCAGCCACATCTTTTTGTCAAAAGCAGTCAGTAGATAATTTTATCTACATACCACTTGCCACTTGCTTCTGTCAAATATTCTCCTCCTTTTGCTATTCAATATAGAGTTGCATTTTTATTTTATGATTCATTTTCTATTCTGGGATACAGTTCCAATATTCCTGTTTCTGTTTGTTCATTTCTGTAGTCTATATGTTTGTAAACCATATCTTCTTTGGGGGGGCGGAGGACCTCACCTTGCATTACTTGGGGTTAACTACTGACTCTACAATCAGGGGAGTGTCTGGCAGAGTTAGGGGAACCGTATGGGATGATTGAAATCAAACCACATCAGTCATGTGCAAGGCAAACTTCCTACCTACTGTCCTACCTACTTCCTACCTACTCTCATCTCCCATATTTTTGAAAAAATTACCTTAATTGGTTGACTGATTTCTTCTGAAATACTTACTGATTGCAGGCTATCCCATTCATTGGAGTATATCTCTTTATCAACAGTGTATGAAGCAATAAATAACACTGTATCACTGTCATCCTGTTGTTTGTCAATTTACTCGAGTGGGCACCAGTAACGTCTCTATTACACTCAGCCCTGAGATTTTAGCAGCCTCTCCTTACTCATCTTTCCCAACAATTGGAGGCTCTTCCAGGGTCACAGGAATGAGACCTATCATTACTGTTTTTGGCATATTAAATGTGCCATGGGTAGCTTTCCAGGCTCTGCTGTGTGGGCAGGATACTCTTGGTAGCTTGCCAGCCTCTCCGAGATATTAATATATTATATACATATATAATATATATATATTACTTTCTATGATTTGTTGCCTACTGTCTGAACTCTATCAAATATGGTGTGGTAATTATGGAAAATGGGTAGGAAGTGTCTTATAAAAGATTGGGGGATAGCAGGCAGAGGATCTCTGCTTCCGGGTTCCATTGAATCCAGAGTCCAAGGTCACAAAGTTCAGTATTATCTGGGTTCTGTGGGACTTCATTCATGCGTGAGGCTCAGCCAGAGCATCGGAAAGTGTGGCATGTCCTGGAGCGTGGCAGCTGCTGGGTAGTGGAGGTCGGCTGCCAGGGCTGGGTCCCTTGGGGCAGGGAGGGTTCTCACCCACCCTCCTCTGGGGCACCCCAAGTGAAAACAGCCTGCTGAGGAGCCCCAATAAATAACAATCACAATAAAATAGGAATGTGTTTCACATGTACTCAGTATAAAAAATAAAACAGGTCTTTACTGATAAATCCAGTATGCCTTTCAGATATATTTTACATAAGTGCCATGTCTTTGCGCTTTAGAAAGTTGACTTAATTTTGCTTCAAGAGATTTAATGTTTTCTTCTATCAAATTTTTGTGTGAAACAAAAAGTAAATAAATTTATATATAAAATAAGATGTGAAATTGTATGTCAAGCTATGTATAATAATGTGAATATTACCAAATGTCTACACCTTTGACCACAAGTTATATTAAAAGAAAATGCAGGGCTCAGGAGGACTGGCCTATGGTTGTAAGCTTGCCACACGAGTGGGGGAGGTCGCGAAGGGCAATTATGACAGAGAAGAGATCGGTATGAAAAGAGTAAGTGTAAATGATTATTTTGGACAGTAACTGAGTGTTAAAAGTACGTAAAGGGATAGAGACCTGATAACCTTTCAGTATCTGTATTGCAAATTATAAAACCCAAAAAGAGAGAGAGACAGAGACAGAGACAGCAAGAGACACATAGCGAGAGACAGGGGCACAGAGACAGAGAGGGATAGAGACAGAGACAAAGAGAGATAGAGACAGAATCAGAGACAAAGAGACAGAGAGAGACAGAAGCAGAGATAGACAAACAGACAAAGAGAGAGAGAGAGAGGAAAAGTGCCTGCCATAATGCTTCTCAAAAAATTAGAAATTGAGCTCCCATTTTACGCAGCAATACCACTTCTGGGAATATATCCCGGAGAGGCAAAAAAGTACAGCTGAAGTGACATCTGCACTTGTATGTTCATCACAGCACTGTTTACAATAGCAGGAATCTGGAAAAAACCTGAGTGACTGAGAACAGATGACTGGTTAAAGAAACTTTGGTACTTCTACAAAATGGAATACTATGCAGCTGTTAGAAAAGATGAAGTGATGAACATTGCATATAAGTAGATCAACATGGAAAGTATCATGCTAAGTGAAATGAGTCAGAAAGAGAGAGACAGACATAGAAAGATTGCACTCATCTGTGGAATATAAAATAACAGAATGAGAGACTAACTCCCCAAAATAGTAGAAATAAGTACCAGGAGTTTTGCTCCATGACTTGGAAGCTGGTCTCACATGCTGGGGGAAAAGGAGCTCAGATAGAGAAGGGAACACCAGTAAAGTGTGGTTGAAGGACCTAATCGGGATGGGAGATGTGTGCTGAAAGTAGACTATAAATTGAACACGATGGCCACTGAATACCTCTATTGCAAACCACAATACCCAAAAGGATAGAGAGAACAAAAGGGAATGTCCTGCCACAGAGGCAGGGTGGGGTGGGGGACGGAGTGGGGTGGTGGGATAGATACTGAGGTCATTGGTGGTGGAGAATGGGCACTGGTGGAGGGATGGGTACTTGAGCATTATATGACTGAAACACAAGCACAAAAATATGTAAATTTGTAACTGTACCCTCACGGTGATTCACTAGTAAAAAAAGTAATAAATTTAAAAATAAAGTGCCTGCCATAGAGGTGGGGATGGGGAGGGAGAGAAACTGAGTTCACTGGTGACACTGGTGAAGAAACAAGTATTGGAAAGTTATATGACTGAATGTTATATGATGTTATATGATGAACAATTTTGTAATTGTGTATCTCATTGTGATTCAATTTTAAAAATAGAAAAGAAAAAGAACAAAGGAAATACATAGAGACTGGGATATAACTTAGTGGTGGAATGAATGCCTTGCATTTGTAAAGCCCTATGTTTGGTCTGCAAAAGCAAATATACATATATATAAAACCATACATATTTTTATATATAATGTTATTTTACATAACTTGAAATAACATTTTTCAATAAACAAGAGAACTTATACCTAAAAAGAGTTTGATTCTCTTTAAGATAAATGCTTAAATAGTTCATCCATGTTGTTTTTCTAAGTGCTCCTATTTGCTCAGTATTATTGCTGAAACACTAATTTGAAAGTTGTTTTTAGAGATTGTTTAAAAATAGTGAAGTTAAGCACATTGGCATATTGGTAGCACCATGCCTTCTCTTCTTCCTATTCAGTTTTGCAAACGTATTTTCCACACATAGATGTGGATGGCTGTTGGCCACATCTCAAAATTGCTGCGTCTAAATTAATTTTACCTCTCCATTCATACCTATTGCTCCTGTAGACGTCTTTCCTAGTTGCAAGCAGACATTGTCCTCTGATTGTTTGGTCACATTTTGAGGAATTGTCTGCACTTCACTATTTCTGTCACTGCATATCTTCACCTAATTATGATAGCTCTGTTCTCATGTAATCAGTAATTAGAAGGGGACTTTAAAGAGTATGTAAGAGCCTTTCATTCTTTGTAGCAAGCTCTCCATTTAATTTCCTGTCCCACTCAAATTATAAGTTAACTTCCTTAAACAGATTGTAAAGTATCACCGATTATATCACACACTTATTTGCTCTCATCTGTGCAAATAATACTTTCTTCTCTTTGTTCCGGTTTGCTTTCTATGTCTGTGTATTTGGATGTGTTTATTTTTGTGTGCTTGTGGGTATATGGACATATGTACTTTATACATCTCCCCTTAGGTATATATGAACGCCTTTACATATATATCATGCTCTGTGTATTCAAGGCATGCACCATTCTTAGATTTTTTTTGGCAATTTCAGGTCCTATTTTTTTGGGAACATGTTTCCCATATTATGATCTACTTCAGGTCTTTATTAAAAGATAAACTTTTGATAATTCATTTCTTGAAATATCTTTAAAAACTTTTCATCTTACTAATTTCCCTTATCTTCATAATTTTATTTATATGTTTATTTTTTTGGTGTGGGGGCCACAACCTGTAGTGCTCGGGCATTTCTCCTGTCTCTGCACTCAGGAATCCTTCCTGATTGAACTTGGGGAAAAAAATGTGGTGCTAAAGATTGACCCAGGTCATTCAAGGCGAGCACCCTACCCATTGTACTATTGCTCTGGCTTTTTGCTTTTTAGACCATATCACTTATTGCAGTCTAGTTTGTCCCTGAGATTTCATCAGCCTCTCCTTGCTCATCCTTCTTAACATCGCTATACTGGGGACTCTTTCAATGTTAGGCGAATGAGGCCCATATATGTTACTCTTTTTGGCATATCTGTACACCACGGGTAGCTTGCCAGGCTCTGCCGTACTTTCAGAAGCGTGGTGGTGGCTGGGTAGTGGAGCTTCATGAAAAATGAACTAGTCCCTGACATTCCATTTGCTCTCAACAGAACAAACATCTCTGAATGCAGCAGCTATATGTACCTGGTTTTAGAACTCAACACTTGGAATGACTTGGCACCAGAACTGCAAAGGAGGAACAGAGCAGCATGGAACACCTTCAAGAGTGTTGAAGAAGTTGTTAAGTGGACAAAGAACCTCTGGCGCCAAACACATCTTTTCAAACTCCACTGTTCTTCGTGCACTAACATATGTCTCAGAGATGTGAGCCCTATGAAAAGAGGATGAGACACTATTCCAGTACCCCAAAGAGGAATCAAAAGAGATATGCTTGGAATATCACATTTCACTCAAGTGAGAGAAGGAATCTGGAGTTCCTACCTCCATCAATGATCAAGAATCAGGGACTTTGTCTCATTTGCCAAGGTGTTGAAAATCAGATGGGAGACCAGCCTCCAAGCCATGGAAACATTCTCCTGGTACTTATTTCTACTATTCTTGGGCGTTAGTCTTATAGTCTATTATTCTATATTCCACAGATGAGTGCAATCTTTCTATGTCTATCTCTCTCTTTCTGACTCATTTCACTTAGCATGATACTTTCCATGTTGATCCACTTATATGCAAACGTCATGACCTCATTTTTTCTAACAGCTGCATAGTATTCCATTGTATAGATGTACCAGAGTTTCTTCAACCAGTCATCTGTTCTAGGGCACTCGGGTTTCTTCCAGATTCTGGCTATTGTAAACAGTGCAGCGGTGAACATATAAGTGCATATGTCACTTCGACTATACTTTTTGGCTTTTCTGGGCAGGGTGGGGTGGGGGGAGACGGGTCTGGGGAGGGGGGGAGGGATGTTGGGTTTACTAGTGGTGGAGAATGGGCACTGGTGAAGGGATGGGTTATTGAACTTTGTATGGGGGAAGCATGAGCACAAAGATGTATGGATCTGTAACTGTACCCTCACGATGACTCTCTAATTAAAAATAAACTAATAAAAAAAAAAGAAAAAGAAAATCAGATGGGCCGGACACATAATGCTATTTAGAGATGACCGCTGGACTAGAGCTGTTACCGACTGGATTACACAGGATGTCACACATGGTCGCCCACCTATGAGATGGTCATACTTCTTCATCAAAACCCTGAATGAACAGTTTGAGGCTCGTTGTGTTCCTGGAGTGAGCAGATACCACTGGGCTACACTAGCATGGTACAGGGACGAATGCAGACATTACTGGAGCCCGCTCGAGCAAATCGAAGATCAACGGGATAGCAAGTGATACAAGTGATCACTCACTGCATTCTTTCAGCATGCTCTATTTCATTATACTATAATTGTTACTGACTGATCTCAGCTAAAATGTTTGGAAGTTTGGAGACTGGGGCAATAGCTCAAAGGGGTGGAGTTCAACCTTGCATATTTGAGGCCCTAGGTTTGAGCTCCAACCAGATGGCCTCCAAATAACTGTGCAATATATCCCAAGTGCCTCCTTCCCTAGTACTTCCATAATGGCCCTGGTGGTCCCCAAGGTGCTCAAGGTCCCTAATGCTTCAATAGACCCACACTGCTGTCCTACTGAAAGTATGTCTCGTCTGCCTCTCTGGTTCTTTAGCATCACTCAGGAGATATCTGCTTCCCAAAAATAACACAATTGCATATTTTTAAGAGAATAATGATATTCCATTCAATGTGGAATGGAACAGCTTTTCTATCTAGTAACCTTTGATGTGCCTTTATGTTGATTCCATGGTTGGGCTATTGTAAATCATGATCAATTTAGGAGTGCAAATATCTTTTGGAGTTAGTGTTTTAATATCCTTAGGACAAAGGTATAGGGGTGATACATTGGATCATATAATCTTTCATTTTTTATTTTTGTAATGGTCCTTTGTATGATTTTCCATAGAGTCTGCACCATTTGCATCCCCATGAACCATAAGTGTTCCCTGTCCTCTACATTCATTTTTTTATCTTTCATTCATTTTAAAAAATGCCATTATTTGTTTCATTAATTAGGAATTCAAGAGGTCTAAAATACTTCTTTATGAATAATTTGAAACTATGAAAGAAGCATAGCATGTTTTAAGTAAATATACAATTTTTATTTAAGAAAATTCAAATGTATAACAGCCCTAAACATTTATCTTTTCTAAGAGAAAATATTGTCATAATGATTTTTAACTTTATTGAATCACCATGATACACAGAGTTACAAAGCTGTTCATGGTCAGGTTTCAGTCAGTGTTCCAACACCCATCTCTCCACCAGTGTATATTTCCCACCACTATTTCCTTTTTCCTTTTTCTTCTCCATAGTACGTCGTCTGTCTCTATGGCAGGCTCCTTTCTTTTCTCTCTCTCTCTCACCTCTCTCTCTCTCTCTCTCTCTTTTTTTTTCTCTCTCTCTCCCTCTCCTTTTGGGCATTGTGGTTGCAATACAGATGCTAAAAGGTTGTAATGTATATTCATTTACCTACTCTTTTGTTTTTAATTTTTTTAAGAAGAGTTTACTTTATTTAAGGTTTTTCACAATAATTTATTATAATCAATATTCTGACAACAGACCCACCACCAGTATACCTTACCACCACCATTATTTCGAATTTTACCAACACCACCCAAGCTTGTCCTAAAGGCAGCACTGTAGCACTGTAGCACTGTCATCTTGTTGTTCATCGATTTGTGCGAGCAGGCACCAGTAGGGTCTCCATTCAAGGCAGATCCTCCAACTTTAGGGAGGAGAAACTCCAAACAATAATAGTGAGTTTTGTTGAAATATTGAAGTAATCAAAGTAAAGTGAAAGTAAAGTGAAATTTATCAGTTACACAGGTGGGGGGGAGGGCTAGTGATGTGGCGGGGGGGTGGGGTGGAGCTATACTGTGATTCTTTGTGGTGGAATATGTGCCCTGGTGAAGGGATGGGTGTTCGAACATTGTATAACTGAGACTTAAACCTGAAAGCTTTGTAACTTTCCACATGGTGACTCAATAAAAAATAAATAAATAAATAAAAATAAAATGGGAAAAAAATAAAGGCAGATTCTAAATGATTTATTTTGTATTGTTTGTTAAGAGTAATCCACTAAAAACAACCCAAAACGTTTTCCTTAGAGGAAAGTGTATGTGGAGTGTTGTATCTCACGTTGGAGGTGTTAAGTCCTTATATAAGAGATTACGAACATGTTGATACAGGTTGTGTGCTAATATAGAGAGATAGATCAGGATGTCAGAGGGCAGTCATCTTTGTTTTATAGTTGGCAAAGTACAGGCAGGCATTGCAAATACTTTTTTCCAGCTTCTGCCACATCAGCCAACACTGCTGCTCTTCTCTCTTTGAAGTCTTCCTTTATAGCTTCTCTGCACAGCTTTGCAAGCCCTCCGACATCCTGATGGATCTATCCCATCTTCCAGACGGGTGATGGAAAAGGTCCACGACTTCTATTTGGATCTCTTCGATAGCCATGTCCACCTGCCCACATACCAAATTCCACACAATAAATATGTTGTTCCTAGCGTTCTCCTTTTCCCCTTACAGCATACTTATATACGAATCATAAAGGGTGGGGTCACATATAGGTGGGTTTAAACATTGCTATAAAAACAAACAGAGATAAAGCACTCCTTTAGGGAAAGTTCTACATTAACTCAAGGACAAGACCTCACCTGAGGGTTCAGCACTCCAGATTACTAGGGGATCCTCTCAAGGGTGGGATTCCATCCAGGATGTATTTCTTTATCCTTTCCTCAACTAGTAATCCATTTAAAAATCATACTAAATGTACTTTTTGTAATATTTCTGTCATCCCATTGCTCATCGATTTGTTTAAGCGGGCACCAGTAACGTCTCTCATTGAGAGACTTATTATTACTGTTTTCGGCATATCCAATAAACATGGGTAGCTTGCCAGGCTCTGCCGCACGGGCTTGATACTCTCAGTAGCTTGCCGGGCTATGAACACAGTGAGATAAACATTAAGCTTAAAGATTGGCTCTTCCTGAGAACATCTAACTATATATTTATTACCACAGTCCTCAGACCAGGTCAGTCTTTCCTAACCCCAGGAGGGTCTTTATTCAGTTACTTCTTTTTGGGTCATGGCAGAAGTTGTTCCATGACTGTGCCCTTAACTTACACTTACGGCACTTAGTTTGTCTCCTTTTGAAGCCAAGGTAGCTTAAAACTTGCCCTGGGTCCATCCATTGCTTCAACTGAACCCTGCTTTTGGGACTGTTAGGAATGAGGTTTAAGTCAGGTATATATAATGGATGCCCAGGAGTAAATATTATTTGTAGTCAATTAACACCCATCTTATAAAGCATAGCATGAACTGTCTTCCTGTGCCTATACAAAAAGGACATTGTTAAACCATGCAGTGGCATAAAGGAAAGAGAAAAGCAATGTAGGATTATTAGGTCTTGATGAAATTGGGTGTGCCTCAGGGACACTGTTGTGGGAGTAACTTAATAAACCTAAGCTGCCTGTGGAAGGAGCAAGGACAACCCAATGTCATATAACAGTACTTCAATAAACATAGAAGAGCATATAGCATTTTTTGTGTGTTTTTGTGCTCCTGGGGCCATATGCACCTCAAAAGAAATGATTACCCAGATACAAAGACAGGCTACAGATAGGGAAAAATGGTTTATGTAATACCCATCTGATAGAGGGTTAATATTCTTTGATATTGTGATTATAAACTTCCTATGACATATCATCTCATACCAGAGACTGGCATACATCAAAAAACAATGCTGGTGTGAATTCAGGGAGAAAGGGACTCTTCTTCATAGTTGGTGGGGATGCCAACTGGTCCAGTCTTTTTGGAAATCAGTATGGGCATTCCTCAAAAATAATATGGGCATTCCTCAATAAGGATCGATGAATTAAGACCATCTGGATCCAGTAAGAAAATGATGGCTGGAGGAATAAGTTGGGATGGGAGATGTGTGTCGAAAGTAGATAATGCACCAAACATGATGACCTCTCAGTGTCTGTGTTGCAAGCCATAATGCCCAAAAGGAGAGAGAGAGAGAGAGAGAGAGAGAGAGAGAGAGAGAGAGAGAGAGAGAGAGAGAGAGAGAGAGAGAGAGAGGAGTATGGGAAATGTCTGCCATGGAGGCAGGGAGAAGGTGGGAAAGTCGAGTATACCGGGAATATTGGTGGTGGGGAATGTGCACGGGTGGAGGGATGGGTGTTTGATAATTGTGTGATTGTAGCCCAAACATGAAAGCTTGTAACTATCTCACAGTGATTCCATAAAATTTAAGAAGTTAAATAAATACATAAGAATCTGAATCCTTTGAGTTTACTCTCACTCTAAATTGATTCATGCATTATCTTCACTTTTCAAGAGCCTTTCAGTAGTACCATAACATTTGTTTTAGATGATTAAAGACCATAGTAATAGAAGTATTGACTTATTTCTCTTTTGAGCACTTGAAACATAATATTTTGTCATGTGAACTAAAGGAAACTAAAAGTGGTTATGAAATGCTGTTTGCAATATGTATCTCTAAATAGCTTAGAAAATTTTGTGAATTGTTTTCATTCCATTGATCACTGGTTTGGGCCAGATAGTATAGTGGTTAAGGTGCTTGCCTTGCAGGTTATCAACCTAGATTTAATCAACCCAAGATGATCCTCCAAGCCTGCCAGAAGTAATCCTTGGTTCTAGAGCCAGGAGTAAGCCCTGTGAACCACCAGGTTTAGCCCAAGAAAACAAAAAGCAAACAAACCTCTGATTACTAGTACATGTTCTTTTGTTTGGGATTGGAAGTGCTCAGAAATTACTCCTGACTCTGCGCTCAGTTATGACTCCTGGTGGGCTCTGGGGACCATATGGGGTACTGGGGGTTGAAACAAAGTCATCTGTGTGTAAGGCAAGCACCCTATCCTCTGTACAGTCACTCTGGCCAGATTATTGTTACATTTTAGCATGAAAATATATATGCTAAGGGGATAAAAATGTAATATGAGTATACCTACCTAATAAACTGACAATTTGTTTTGTGCTACTAGAAAATTTGGGTTTTACAGTTTGCTCATCCTCATCTAAACTCTCATCACCACTTTTCTTTGGTGTTTAATCTTGCATTGTGTTTATAATTAATATATGTCCTCAATAGAAAAAGGAATTGGCATCACATAGACCATATTAACCATATTTTACCAAAAATGCACACATTCTTTTGATGTCCATCCAATTTTTGGGGAAGTGGAATCAACCTGGAAGCATCTTATAGATTTAAAAAATAAAAGTTAAATTTTACTTTTATACTTTCCTTTTGATTGTCATGTGACCACGTGCTCATTCACTATGATTCTGATTCTAATGTTGAATTCGAGGATAATGATAGTAATGATAATATTATACAAGTCAATGTCCTGTGGATTTATTACAACTCATTGATGAATTGAAAAGGTGAAAAGTTGCATTGATTATTTTGTGTTATATGTGACTTGTATTTCTCTGTTTGATTTATCTTTAGACTACAGAACTTGTAAGCTTGAAGTAACCACTGAACTGCCAAACTTTCAAATAACGCAAAAGGAGACATAGAGACTTGGCACAGGATAAACAGCATCATCACCATTATTTTAAGGTACATTTTCACAATTGTGACTGTTATTATAATTCATGTTTTTTTCAAAAAGCATAAAATGCACCAAAACTGGGTATCTCTGGAGTAGATATTTATGGAGGTATCATTATTTTAGAGCAAACGAATCCCCAGAAAATCCTATTTCTAAAGTCATTTAAAAAATGTAATTTTGAATTTGTATGTAAGAAAATCATTAGCAGGAGCTTCCTAAATATCTGATCTACTAAGTGTTTGTGAGCTGAAAACATACTTTTGTCATTCTGTTCCTAAAGAAATGGAAAGAAAATACAATTCCCAGCTAGGATTTTAGGACTGGATTTAATAGAATCTAGAAAAGATTGTTTTCCAGCCTCTTTACACTGAGGACTGGCACCCGAATGCCAGTCCTCCAATAACAGTAACTTTTGACTTGAGACCTAGGATTCTGTATGAGGAAAAGGACGAATTGTGTGTATCCATTTGCCAAAGAGTATGAAGGCCAGAGAGAGAGAATAAAGGACATAAAGCTATTGCCTTGCATGATGCCTATCCTAGGTTGATCATGGGTACTGCATTAACTGGATCATGTCCACCTAGTTCAATTTCCCTTGAGTCTTGATTCCTGAGCACAGAGCTAGGAGTTATTCCTGAGCACTGCTGGATGTTCCCCCTACCCAAATAAAACAAAGCAAAAACTTGAGTACCTGGAGCAAATGTTAATATCAGGACAATGGATTGACATAAGAGATGATGTGGGGGTGGTTCAGCTTGAACAACTGCTTGTAGAGTTCAAGGAGGATATTGATAACAACATAATAGTAGTTGGAGAATTTTTTTTTATAGTTGGAGAATTTAATCATCTTGTCACCTCTTAATCAACAAGACTAAAACTTAGCAAGGAAATACTGACTTTGAAGGAAGAAATGGATGAGACAGCTAGTAGATATATACAAGGCTTTTCATCACCAAAAGCTGAATACACATTCTTCTCCAGTGCATGTGGAACATTATTCAAGATAGACTATATGCAGGGCTTCAAAACATAACTCAGTAAAATCAAGAAGATAGAAATTGTGTCAACTCTATTTTCAGACCACAATGTACTGAAAATTGAAGTTAATCCACACAAAATAGACAATCAAATAAAATGCCTGGAAATTAAACAGTGCACTTCTGAATAACCAATGGGTTAGATAGGAAATTAAAAAAGAAATAAAAATATTCCTGGAAACAAATGAGAATGAGGACCTGAGCTACCAATACTTGTGGGACACAGCTAAAGCAGTGTTAAGAGGAAAGTTTATAGCTCTGTAAGCATTCATCCACGAAGAAGAAAGAACAACAAAAATAACTTGACTTTACAGCTTAAGATCTTAGACAATGACAAACTAAAGGAGCCCAAATGAGGAGGAAGGAAAAAATAATAAAACTAGGAATAAAAATCAATGAGCTGGAATCATGCCACAAAAATCCAAAAGAACCATAAAATCAAGAGCTGGTTCTTTGAAAAATAAAACAAGATCGATAAACCACTAGCAAGACTTACAAAGAAGTTAGAGAGTGAGAACCCTAATAAGCCAAATCAGAAAGTGAAAGGACATAACAACAGAAACCACAGAAATTCACAGATCATCAGAGATTACTTGGAGAGTGTATGCCATGAGACAAGAGAACCTAGAAGAAATAGATAAATTCCTGGATTCTTATAACCTCCCAAGGCTTAACAGAAAGACGTGGAATACATGAACAGACCTATCACTATACAGGAAATTAAAACAGCAATCAAAAGTCTTCCCCAAAACAAAATCCCAGGACCAGATGGATTCACTAATGAATTCTTCCAAACCTTTAAAGAGAATCTATTTCCAGTCCTTTTCAAGCTTTTCCAGGAAAGTGAAGAAGCAGAAATACTCCCAAAAGGTTTCCATGAAGCACACATAACTCTGATACCAAAGAAATAAAATCACAGGCCAATATCCCTGATGAACACTGTTGCAAAGATCCTCAACAAAATACTATCAAATAGAATCCAACGACTCATCAAAAAGACGACCTCCAAAGATGACCTAGGTTTCATCCAGGGGATGGACGCAAGAATTGCTTAATAGTCTCATCACAGTCACAGTCACAGTCATC